>NC_133576.1:10071384-10371384 GCF_964106895.1 Numenius arquata | reverse complement strand
TTCTTTCTGAAGATGGAGGCACTTAGTAAGACTTAAGAAACAAACTGTTATTTTGCAATTGTAATAATTCGACTTTGCAACATTGGTTTTTTCCATAGAACTTTGTATATAGTGAATAATGAAAGCTGGAAGCGATACCCGAAAGTTAAGGATGCTTATTATCATTTTTAGGTTCCCATTTCCCTAAAGTGCCTTAGACAGAGATGCCCTGCTTCCTTCCCACTTCATGAAACAAACAGTTGGATCCAGTCAGAGAAGAAGCAAGCGGTCTCAAAGGGACTGCAGTAACGACCTACTGGTTTGAGCTGCCTGGATTGCAATTCTGTGATACCTATTTTTGCATCCTGTATTAACGCTGGTGCGTGCTGGCAAAAATCATGAACACTGAGACACATCTCCTCTTGAGCTCAGTTAGCAGAAACACTGAAAAAACAGGCTGGGACGGAATTCTCCTTCATCTCCTACCTCCAGCTGGTTCTGGGAGAGGTGTTTCCAGCACTGCACCCAGCAACAACTGTGCTACAGGGAACAGTGCAAAGTAGCCCAGAGGCTGTACACCCCATTCAGCTGGGGGAGCTGAGCAGAGCTGATAGATCCGGGTTTGCTTGAGAAGAGAAGGACATACAAGACTCAAGTCTCAATGGTGATACCAATTAAGTCACCTTCAGCTCAAAACCAGCAAAGCTGCTGGAGCCACCAGCGTCTGGAGGTTTTCTCTTGTCCTGTTAAAGACAAGCCAGGTGACTTTGGGGCTGTGTCCTCAGTGCAGAAACCAACCATCACATAGCAGGTCCCGCTCCGAGATGAACTACTTGGGGACGGGTCTTGCTTTCTGTCACGCTTCTCGAAGTTGCCAGCTCCTAGGGACTTACATGGCAAGTTTTTTTCTTAAAAAAGGTGTATTTGGGACCAATGCTTAAGAGCCTTTCTTATTGCGAGTCACTGGGATGCTCTGGAGCCCCAGTTTGAAGGGCTGTGTGTGGAGAAATCTCCTTCTCAACTAGGAAGGCAACGCAATTTGCTCTGAGGGCAGGCAGAAGCCCAGAGAGTGCTAGAGGCGGCAGCGCCCCACAGCAGCCTCACCACCCTGGGGACCCAGCCGAGGGCTTCTACGAAACCTACGCCAAGCTGGCAGCCGTGGCCCCCACCGCCTGTGTCTGATGTGTGTGTGTGTCCCCCAGCCCCGTCCCCCTGCCGCGCTGTCCCCCGTCCCTCTGCCCCGAGGGGCGGCGGGCCAAAAGGCCCCCGGCCGCCCTCCCGGCCAGCCCCACCCCGCCGCGCCGGCCGCATCCCATAATAGTTCACAAAGGCGACTCCATCCCATAATAGCCACCCACGGGAAACGCTCCATAGCAACCACCCCCCCACCCCACTCCCCACACCGTGGAGCAGCCATCCCATAATACCCTGACGGCTTTATTGGTTATGACTGCCGTGGGGCGGGGGGGAGCCGGGGCGAGGGGGCCCCGGGGCGGGCAGCACCGGGGCACCGGCAGGAGGCAGCGGGCGAGCGGTGCGGAGGGGGATGGTGCTGTCCCACCGGCCTGGGCCTGCGGCACTCTCTCCCTGGCCCCGGGCTGCACCGGCATCCCATAATAACTCCCCCCTCCACACCCCCCGCTGCATCCCATAATATTTCCCGCCGTAGGTACAGCAGCATCCCATAATAGTCGCCCGGTCACACGCGCTGGGGGAATGGTGCCATCCCATAATACTCCCCTCGCCCCCCTCACGCCGGCTGCGGCGGGGCCCTGCCATCCCATAATAACCGCCCCCTTTCCCTTCCCCCCCCCCCCCCCCCGCCTGACGGGGGCATCCTCATCCCATAATACTCCCCCGGCGGCGGGAGGGAGGGCCGGCCATCCCATAATACTACCCTGCCACCCACCTGCCCCCCTCCGGTCGCGGGAGGCCTCGCCATCCCATAATAGTCGCAGCTCTCCCTCCCCCGCCGCAGAAGGCCTCGCCATCCCATAATGCTCGCCCTCCTCCCCCCCCTCCGCCCCCCCCCCGGCCTCGCCATCCCATAATAGTCGCGGCTGAGGCCTGACCCCGTGGGCCGGACCCCGCCAGCCCCGCTCGTCTCGGCGGGCGCTCGCCGGCTCACCCGACCGGGCTCCACGCCGGGCACCCCCGCCGGCCCCCAGCACACCCGCCGCCACCCGGCCGCCTCGCCACGGCCTCACCACCCGGCTCTGGGCTGGCTTCACCCTCGCATGGCAGGCGGGCGGCCCTGCCTGGGCCCATCGCGGCCCCGCGGCCTCCCAGAGCCTCACCTGGCATGCCCAGCCTGCTCCGGGCCCCTCGCCCCAGTGCCCTCCCTGCCAACGCACTCACACAGCCTTCGGCTGCCCCGGCCCAGGCGCTGCCCGTTGGCCACCCTGGAGTCAGCAGAAAAGCACAAAGCCGGAGGAAGCGCTGCACCATGTCACTCAACGGCAAAGCCACCCGGTATGGATGGAGCCCCCGCTGCCGTGGGGCCCAGGCTGCGCTGGCACGGCCTTTATGACTGCCGAGCCCTGACCTAGTTTGCCGGGTGCTGTGTTGCCGTCCGCAAGGCCTCCTGCTCCTTGCCCAGGGCCACCATGTGCCACCTTTCTGTCAGCTTGCGGAAACCTTTGCTGTCCGCTCCCGTCTGCATTATCACGGGTCTGCTGTGGAAGATAACTCCTCATCTTGCCCTCCACTCAACGTGAGCGTATTTTACTTCTGGATGCAGTTTTCACTGTTGTCTTTGGGATTTGCTTTCAGCCCCGTCACTGCTTTTGTGCCCCTGTTGTATTTAATGTTTATTGTGGCAGTGTTTTTGAGCTGCTCGGTGGTTTTACTGGACGTAGTCACTACCCATCCTTACCTGTACAGCTCAGCACCTGCAACATTTACTTCTTGTTAAAGCCAGCAGAAGTGTCCCGATATCCAAGGGAGGACTAGAAAGTGTAAACCCCAAAAGCTGAAATAACAATGTGTGAAAGGTTTGCATGAAGAACCAAACCCCCTGTGATTTCCCACACCCTGAATGGAGGCTCCAAAACGATGGATTTTGTGGATTAGAAGTATCTAGGTGGGCTGGGAAACAGTAATAGGCGGTGGCAAGGTAGTGAGGTGTTTCCTTGGCGCTGAGTAGGGTGGGACGCAGCAAAGATGCCCGCATCCATTCAGTCAGATCCCCGCAGAACACGCACGAGGATGAGATTTTTGGAGCAGCAGCAGCAAGTTTGGACACCGCTGCGAGGAAAGGCAGGAAGGATTCCGTTTTCCCAGCAAGAAACCCACCGTTGCTGCTCCAAGGGGAAGGCTTTCCATCAGGCCTCGTCCTGGTGAACCCGGAGAAGGGGGCTGCCGGGAGCACGCTCATGGCCACACACCCACCGGCAGTCCCGGCCACACTCACTGGCAGTACCGGCAAGGTGTGGTCCCTTTGTCTGGTGGCTTTCTTGCGGCAGACACAGGAGCCCCCTTTGCAAACTCTGTGTTTTACAGGGAGTCCCCCTGTGGCAGATCTGTTAACAGGGAAAGCGTCTGCAGGGGAGCGCAAGGCAGCGGAGGATGCAGCCTGCAAAGTGCCGTGCGTTTTCTTCCGCCTGTCATGCATTTTGTTTGCAGATGATCTTCTGGCAAAGAAGCAAGCAAGCAGGCAAACGCATGCAGCACTCCATGGTCTTGGAGAAGGAGCTCTGGACTCGGAGCCTGAAAGTACTGAGTCCTTTTGACAATCCTTCCGGCTCACTGTTTTTCATGTTTCTGTGCACTTGGGCACCCACTAAGTAGGTCTCCAGCCTGTGTCCTCGGGAAGATAGCTGTCTTTTGCTTCTTTTACATAGAGTGTGACTGAAGGGCCAGCCGAGGTCATGTCAGCCTGACGCTAATACAGAGGTTTAGTTTGCAGCGTACGGTCCGAACTATACCATCTGCCTGTAATGTGTTTAGATCAACGTTACGTCTGTGTAGTAAAACATCAAGAACGCCTAATGGAGGGGAGGAACTTAAACTGCTCCAAGCCTGGCTTTAATTGGATAGATCTGCGGTTTGGGCACATGCTTGTTTAGTGGAAATCCATCGCAGTTTGGGTGCTCCTGTCCCCTGGGCGTCCACTACTGACCTACTGCAGTAGAAGTTGCTCCTCTCCTCTCTCAGCTCTGGCGACAGAGCAGAAGGTGTGCATACTCAGTGCCTGCTCCAGCGTTAAGTCCAGCACTTCATGGCATGACACCTGCAGGAGGAGGTCTGAGCTAAGAAAGCTGGTCTGACCTCAACAGCCATGCTTGGATCCCACCGGGACATCCCGCTTTTCAGGGTCTGCCTGCCCTGCCAGCAGCCATTTCCTCTTCTCCTCTGCACTCCCTCCTTCCTCTCCTCCCATCCTCAGTCCCCGCAGCAGGTCCCGGGCGGTGCAGCCTTCCCCCTCTTGCACCTTTCACAGAGAAAGAGAGGACCTGCTACAGCTGGGCTGCTGCCCAAGGGAGCAGGAGCCATATTTCTGCAGGAGCAATAGCTGCTGCTCAGCTCCTGCGTGCAGCAAGTGGGCACAGGAGGGGCATTAGCGTCCCAGGCAGCGAGCCACACCAGCCCGCAGGCTCTCAGTTTGATTGCACTAAGTGAACAGGTGCCTCATCCTTTAAGAACTCACCAAATTTAATTACACCACTTCAAAATGTTCCATCTTAGGTGAGGCTTGAGCATGTCCACTTTAGCTGTTTTTAGAGGTGTAACAAGGCTGTTTTTAAATGGATTGATTTACCCGGGTGGCACCGCTAACAGACCAACCGTATTACAAAAAAGTCCAGGTTTCAGGTTTGCTCTTCTCTCTTTCCAAAGAAATATTGCAGGCTTTGTGTGTGAAGTAGCCGTTTCCAGTCGTCAGGCCTCATTTCTCCATCTGCCTCACAATTCAGACAAAGCTTCTGAGAAGGCATGGTCTATGGCAAAGCAAGTGCCCTATTCCTGCCTCATTCTGAAGTTGCTAGGGACAGCGATGTCACTGATCCCAGAGCAGCAAGTTCAAACTGCAGATTTATGCAAGGCGAAAGTTACCCACAGAGTTAGAATTAGACTCTCTGGGTATTCCTGCTGTAAACCATTCAGTTGCTTATAATTTTTATGATTGGAGCTGAAATTTTCCATTCTGGCTGTCTGCCTACATCTGATATTTTATAATTTTTTTTTCTTTTTAAATATGGCTTCAGCCTGAACATTGAATCTACTCAGGAAAAAAAAAAAAAAAGCAGAGAAAAACATCTTGGTTTTAGACCATTAAAGTGCATGTTAAAAAGAACAGCCGTTTACTATGGACAACTACAGCCCAACTGCTTCGGAGGAGGAAGTTGAAGCCTACAAAGGAGCGCTGTCCTCCCATCAGAGCTACACTACTCACTATCTCCAGAAAAATCCACGCGAAATTTTGCTAAATGGTAAGCCAGTTCATACAGGCTCTGTAGGGACACTTTAGACTTTCACTGTGCAGTTCTTCAAAGATCTGCTGTCACTGACCACTGTCTCACAAAAGTGGGCTAAGCACGTTGTAGGGCTGCGGGGGGAAAGCCACCCATCTTCTGCCACCGCTGCCCTGCCTGAGCTGCCAGAGCAAGCACCCGGTGGCTGCCGACTGCTTTGGGCCAGACAGGGTGAAGGAGGAGGAGGTGAGTGCAAGGAGGACAGCAAGTCCCTCTGAGAAGGGAAGCGCATGGAATAGATGAGGGCGAGGAGCCTAATGATACTAGAATTGGTGCAGGGGCTAAGACAGAAGGAGTTACTGGAAAACGAAGGGATGGAAAAGGGAGACAAGAACCTTGTCTGGCTGAGTAACGTGACTAGATTGAAAATCAGAGTACATGGCATTAAAAAAAGTTAAGACTGATAGCTGTAGTGGAAGCAGGGCCTAGAGAGAGGGAAGACTAGGACAAGTTGAACAAGCAAACTAGTCTGGGGAGCTGTGGAGAAAGCAGGAGTGAAAATGAAGACAAAAGGGGAACTAAAGGTGGTGGGAAAGGTGTAAAACGCTGGACCTGGAGATTGGAAAGAACAAGCTGTGACAGGCTCATTAAGGAGCCAGAGGGCAGGAAGAGCACTCAGATAGCCAAGTAAAGAGATTTGAGGAGGAAGGGTGGGCAAGGAGCAGGCCAAGCAAGCACCAGTGTCTATCGTGTTCTAGGGGAATATGCAAACCCTCAGGTTCCTGCATCTCATTGCTCCTGAGTCATGATTCAGGAATGCTGAGGCTGGCAGCACTGCTACCATGAAGTGTTAAGGAGAGAAGGAAAAAGAAGAAAGAGTAAGATGGAGGGGATTCTACAACAGCTTCTGAGCTGCCATTCTCCACATGAAAGAACATGAAGGAGTTACTCCTAAATCCTAGTTACTACTACATCTGCCTCCTTCACCAGCTGATAAATGACATCCTGAGACCACCTTATGGACAAAAGAGCATCCCTCCTGGTTTCCACATCCTCATCCGCTCCCTTTCCAGACTCCTTGGTAATATCAGAGAGACTGAACCAAATGAATGAAGACTCATCTCTTTTAAAGCCTTTGGTTAACAAATCCTACATTTTGGGGGGTGGCGTGGGGGTGGTGGAGCTAGCAGAACAGACAGAAAGCGCTTTATGCAAAAAAGGTTAAGGTACTCCCAAGGTCTGTGCTGTACCTCTTCCTAATTCCTACATGCTCTGCCTACTTCCCCTTACAATTCCCACACCTGCCCCCTACACCAGCTTACTGCCCAGGCTGAAAGGCGTTTCATGAAATCGCTGATGGGGCAGCTGACTGGGACGCTGGACCTGGATGGGGTCCACCCCAAATCTGTTGAATGCTGTGATTTTTCTCCTTTACCCACCCTCTTCAAAAACTGCGATGCCATAGGGGATGAAGTGAGACAGTCTGACAGTGGCTGAGCCACTGGTGGCCAAGGTGTGCCATTCCCACACATTTCTCTCTCTACAACACCACCTGGTATGTTTGCCGACAGATGCAGTCACCTAGACTTGAAGTAGAAACAAGGATGGCATTAAGAAACCTCCCCGAGCTGCACACAGGAACAATGTCGGGTGTTAAAATTAGTCTTCAAGTCTTTGTGGTACCATCTTCTTTAAAACAATTCTTCCCTCAATAGCCAAATAAACTCCAGCAGCCAGCCAAAACAAGGACATCCCGAACACAAAGTTTCCAGTTTACCCTGCAGTAGATGCACATAGAACCAAGTGGAATCTCGTTTTCTGTAATTTGCCCACTTTGATGGATGCTCAGGCTTTTTTTTCTTTTTTTTTTTTTTTTCTTTTTCTTTCTTCCCTGCCTCCCCCTCTCCACTGAGAAGCTGTGGAAACAACAAAATGTAAGAAAGAGATGCTGACTTTTCTTGACCAGCTTTCTCTTCAAAATTATAGCCTGGAAATTACTCCCTAAGGTATTTGCGGAAGGAACTTGAGATGGATTTGATACAGGTTTGCTGTAGGACAAGAAGTATCAACTGGCACGCGCGAGCTACAAGAGATGGGGAAGCTGTAAGCTCCAAGCGGCTGCAGGTTCAGACACAAGCAAAGCCCCATCTCAGATTCCAAAAGCATCCATCACTGTGGCATGAGTCCAAAGAGCCGGGACAAAAGGCTGTTCTGGACATTTTCCCTGGCATCCAAGCAGAGAGACAGCGCTATGAAGATCCTGTGTTCTTGGTAGGGTCACTGTGCTGTCAGTGTCTCAAAATGTTCCTCTGGTGAGGAGCACAAGCATCTTCTCCAGTAGGTCTCAGAGCTTTCCCTGTTCCTTTCAGGCTTTGTTGCAGTGCAGTGTCTGACATCTCATTGGCAATCTGAAACACAAAGCAGGACAACTACCCTCCATGGCACTCCGCTGCTGACGGAAACGCTGCACAAGGGAAGAGCTGTCTGTCAGACTGACATCCCCACCCACGGTCCCGCTTGGCCCGACAGGCAGGAAAAGCGGTACAAAGCTCAGCTGGATCGAACCATCAGCGCTGAGGAGGTCATTTCTCAGCAGCGCTAACAACATCTCTCTGCCAAACCCAAGCCAGTAGGAAACACTTAAATTTTTAATTATTTTTTATTTTTTAAATGGGGGAAGGCTACCCCCTATAGAGAGCTACAGAAGTCAACCCAAGGACAGAAATAGAAGTGGTGAAAAAGGCAGGCACAATCAGCTTCATCCCATGTTTTGGTGTCCCTGGGAAGCTGCTCTCCCAGTTGAATTATGGTTTTGGTGCAAAGTGCCTCAGCTATTTGGAAGAAAATAGTTTTTCTTGGTACTTTCAGACTGCATGTCTAGAAAATGACACGAGGAAGGACAGCATGGAGGGAACAGAGCAGCACAGGGTCATGTCTGAAGAAAGCAAAACAGAGAATTGTATGTATGACAGGGCCCTCCCAGGCTTCAAAAATAGCACAAGTGATGAGCCTGACCATTTCCCTTTGAAGCATCGATGTCACCCTGCCTGTGGCAATGATCTGCTTATCAGATTGACGATATATTGCTTCTGGCAGTTGTTCTGAAACAGCTAAAGTCAATAAATACCATTTCTAAATTAAGTAGCCAGAGAATTTTCCTATTGCTTCTCCTATATTTAATTCTTCCTTGTCCGGTAAGTCACAGTGTCTCGCCCAGTAGCTTTCCTTTCTCTCACCATTAGGAGGTACGAAGTACAGCGTGAACAGAATGACCCATGTCATCTTTTTGCCTGTCTTACCCTTTTGCTTTCCAAATGTCTCATTCACATTACCTCTGACCTAAGATGGCACTTTCCCGTTGATTACAGCCGTGGGCTTTTTGTCTAGGTAATAAACTCTGTGCAACCAACTGCCAGATCTCACTGGTACCTTTCTGTCACTGTGTTTCTTCCCAACAAAGTCCCCACATCACTTCCCTCCTCTGGAGGCACGTCCTTTTGGAGCACCAAGTGGGTGTGTTGGTGGTTCAGGTTACGCTCCAGATGTGCAAACAAGGCAACCAGGTCACAAAACCCACCTCTGATTCCCAGGCCAACAACTAATGCTTCGCTACCCATCGCAACGCACACCCCGAAACCAAGCCAGCTCGTGGCAGCGCCAATCCTTTCCCTGCTTGTCTCCAATAATTTTGGCAAGTGCTAACGAGGCATCCTTACTACGGCTGCAGAAGTCTCCTACACATCTCCCAGATTCAGGTCTCTCATAGCACCCAGATTCAGGTCTCTAATAGTATCCCCCCTTCTTCCCCCCCCGCCCCCCCCGGCTCCGCAGCCTGCTGGGCACACTGCAATGCTTTGAGTGGCTGCACAGCAGTGACTGCTATCCCTAAACTGCAGCAGCATGTTTCCCCAACACTTTTTTTCTCTTTTTTTTTTTTTTTTCAACCTCCCTGTCCCCTCTGAATAGGCTGCAATCATGCAAATCGTCCCACTGGGTTTTTTTTTGTAATGCTAATTGTATCAAATGCATGCTCATCAATGAGAACGTCTAATTCCCCTTGCTCATTATCGAGATGTCGAGCACTGATACAGAAGCATCTGAAAAATTCATCTCCTCCTTTGTGGACCCCTCGCCACCACCTTCGAAGCCCCTGCCTCTGCCCCGGAGCTCCCAGGTGATACCGGGCATCAGCACATAACACCAAATTGCCCCATAAAAGCCACCACTCCTTTAACCCTTCTTGCAAAGGCTCTCGGCTCTCAAGTTTGATTTGCAGAATTGCTTAGGTTTTGTATTTGTGACCGAAATCAGTAGGAGCGACACAAAGAATGTATACATACTATATGGCAGTCCAAAAAGTGACATCCAGAGTAATTCAGAACACACATCTTAGCCGTGAAGTTTCCTGCCTATAAAGCAGTAATAATACCGTATCAGCTGATGGGCCTCTTGTGAAAGAAGTTAATTCAAATTTATGAAGCCATTGGATGCGGTAATGATAAATACTACAGAAAAGCAGGAGAAGATCAGCAGCGCCGTTCGCAGAATGGAGTTCATTCAGGTATGTGCAGTAAATAGCTGATGGATTTGCAGACTGCATGTGGGGGAAAAAAAAAAAAAAGAAAGAAAATAGCAAATAGCTACTTTTTTTTTTTTTTTTTTTTTTTTTTCCCTCTTTCTGTGAGCGGTGTTCTTCCTACGCGGGGGAACAAAGAAGGGACTTGGTGGAGAAAACAATCTGTCATTGTGTAACCAAGGACAACCGTGACACCTATGCACAAGGAGCCCACAAGGAGAAAACTTAAGCCTGGCATTTCTGAGCCCGAAGTGCAGGCCTTTGAAACCTTTTTTTTTTGGGGTGTGTTTTTGTTTATCGCGGCGCTCCCTAAACGTGCGCGTTCAGGATTTGCCAGGTTCTGCTCAGGTAAAACCCCCACGGAGGACAGTGACCTGTGCCACGGGCGAGACTACTTTCAAATGCTTTTATTGTTGTTGCTTCTCTAGTCTTCATCTCCTACTGCGCTGCTGCTTGTCCCGACGACAAAATTAACCCCCCCTTCTCCCCCAGCTCCTGGGGAAGAAGTGCTCGCACCTTTACTTCATCCTGTTTTACAGCTTCTTCCCTTTAGTACCATGTTTGGGGTTTTTTGTGGTGTTGTGTTTTTTTTTTTTTCAAATTGCTTTTTTTCCCAAAGGCTGAGCGGGCTCCAGAGGAGGACAGAACAAGAAATAAGAGCCGTGCCCTGCTGCAGGCTAAGGCCGGGCGATCAGCCTCCATGGCTGCACCCCTGGCACCCAGCCCCCCAGGCTGGCAGCGCTGGCCACCAACGCCCGGCGGACACCGGTTCCCCTTCCGGCCCCAGCCCGCCCGCGGAGACCGGGGAGCCGCTCCCCCGACCCCCCCCCCCCTAAAGCCGGTTTCAGCGCCCTACGACTCGCTGCGAAGCCGGTGGGCGCCGGGCTGCGCGGGGAGAAGCCGCCCCGGTAGCCCCCGCCGGGCTGGGGTTCGACGGCCGCGTCCTCTTGGGGACGGCCGGTGGGTGCCCTCGGTGCACTGGGGGCATCTGGGGAGGGACTCGGTGCTGCAGGGAGCTGAGCCCCCCTCCCACCCCGTTCCTTCCCCGGCGGCGGGGTCCCGCGTCGGCCGTGTGCCGGAAGCCCCCCGCCGGGGGTACCCGCCGGTTCGGCTCGGCGGAGCAGCCGCCGCCGGCGGGTGGCGCTGTTGGCCGCGGAGAAGGCGAGCGGGGCGGGGCGGCGGGGCGGGGAGCGGGGCGGTGTGGGGGGGGAGTCAGCGGCCGCCTCCGCCCGGCTCAGAGCCGCCCTCCCGCCTGCACCGGCCCTGGGGGGGCTGCAGCCGGGACCCCGGGGGGACGTTTTGAGGGGGGAGGCAAGGGGGGGGACGCTTGCCGCTTTGTATCAACCACCAAACGCTCCGTGCTCGCGCGTGTGGTCGCCGAGGGACGTATAGGCGCAATCGTATATATGTCGGCTTGGGTTTGGAAATTCTTTTGTCCTTTCAGGTTAAAACCAAACCAAAAACAAACAAAACGACCCTTGGTCACAACGAAATTTTTCGTCGCGAAACATTCATTTCGGTGAAAGCAACCCCCTCGTTTCAGCTCCCCCAGGCTGTGTCTGGTTCGGTGTGTTTTACCCACACGGGCACTCCTGGGGGGGGCAAAGGAGACTGAGACCCTGCAGGTGTCTGTCTCTTGAAGCTGGCACAGGCTGTTCCAGGTGTCACTCACACCGTGCTGAGGGGTTTGCTCCTGTCATCCGAGCCCATTCCTATTGCAGTGACAGGTTGCTTTGTAGCCCAGTGATGTCTGTACTGGTTTTCTCCTTTTTTTTTTTTTTTTTTTTTTCTTCCCCCCCTCCCCCCAGAGTCAGAAAAGCTCTTTCATCATCCCTTTGTGGTGAGAAGTTTGATCCTTTCCCTTCACCCCTCGCTCTCCTGGAGAAAAGTACTTTCTTGTTCCCTTGTATTTCAGGGACTGAAGTGGAGAGTGACTGCCTGCGCTTCGGGGGGGGGGGGTGTGTTTGCAGGGCAGGGAGGTTTTGGAAGACTAGGTCACCCCTGCCTTGTCACTGTTACTATCCGAGTGACATAGCTTAAAGCAGCGATAGCTGCGTCTGGCTTTAGCGCATCCAGACTCCCAAATATCCTCAAACAAAATGAGCAGCACAGCAGGTTCCTCAGTGATATTATGCTATTTCTTCTTATTTGGTTTGGGAGCCCTTGGAGACCGGTATCTCCCTGTGAAAGGTGCTACGCAAGCCAAACAAAAAAATGGTCCGTGCATGGAAATGTGGGAAAGCGCAAGGAAACCCTGAGACAATTTTGGTCAGCAGGATGGTACAGCATCCACCGGGCCTCTGCCGAAATTCTGTTAGCCTTGCAGGATGCGAGAGTTTAAAAGAAAGGCTTCAAAAGAAACTGATGAAATGCAAAGCTTAGACCAACCGCTCTCAGCCGCAGGATCAAGGACTCCGTCTGCAGCTGGAAGACAGGCAGGGTACGCAAAGCGTGATCCAAGAGAGAACAACTCCAAGAGGGGGTGATAATGAAGAAGCTGAAAAATGCTGGAGATGCCAGCTCAGCATCTAAAACACAAGGTGAGAGAATCAGACAATTATTTAGGTTGGGAGGACCTCTGGAGGACATCTGTTTCAACACCCAGTGACTGGGAGGGAGCAGAGCCAGGAGGGGGATAACCTCTCAAGCTCAAAGCAGGCAGAGCTTAAGTTCCTCAGGGTGTTTGTAATACAAAATACGGGTTTCGTTGGAGGGATACATTAAGTGATGGGAGGCATACAGCCAGTAGGTGGTGGAAGGAACACAAGCAGTAATAAAAACAATTCAAAGATTAAGCCTGGCTTGTTCTGGGACTTGTGAAACATCTTTTCAAGCTTGCTTACAGAACCTGGACTGTCAGTGGATTTCGAGAAAGTATAAAATACATTTAAGATCACAACTAATAGTCATAACAGTGTGTTTCTATATCATCCAAATAAGGAAACCATGTCCAGAGGTGACTGGCATGTCTGTTTTGGAAGTCAAAAGGCTTGAAATCCTATGCATTTTTGCAGATACCTTGTCTGATCCATATAGAATAAGCTTTGTGTGCTCCTTTGCCATCTCTCTGACCTTTCACTTGTTCAGTCTTACTTCATAAGAAGACATTTGTTTAATGGTCACATCTGTGCTTGACACAAAGTGCAGGGGAGCAATGAATGGCATCTTTTACCCCTGACAGACATAGCAAGAATACTAATTCAAGAATTATCACAGTAGGACATAGAGGGTCAATTATACAAGTTGAAAAGGCTTTGCTGAGTTTATATTCCCATTTATCTTCCCTTACTTGAATACCATTGCTCCAAGTAGTTTGTTCCCGTTGTTTTAAACACATGCTTTAAAGTGGTCCCGTTTGGTCGCAATTGGTATTGTTGGACACCGCCATACCCTAGGACTTTCAGATTTGCTTGTTTGGCTTTTTTATACATACTCATTAAATAGAAGCTATAAAGCAAGATAGCGTGAGTGACTCATTTCACTGAGAGACAGTACATGCGTGTTCTCTTCTTTATCACCACGTGAAGGAATAAAAAAATCAGGCTAACAAAGGCAAAAATGCAGAAGCGGAAGACCTAGCTAACACTGATTCTCTCTGGCAGACATGAAAAAATAGCCAAAATCCTCTCCAGAATCCAAAGCGATTAAATTTGACTAGAATCCCCAAAAATGACACAAAACCGATGCAAGCTGAAAATGATTTAAAACCCAAAGGACAAAACCCAACAGCCCAGACTGGGCACATTACTGATACATAACAATTAAGGAAAGCTTTGAGAAACCCAAAGTCAGGAACTTTTCTGCTGCATGTAGCATGACCAGCAGCCCCCTTTATTGTTAAACTAGTTGATGAGATCCATTAAGAGACTGGCTTTTCAGTTATTTATAATTTTGTCAAAATATTTGAGCTAAAATTTCCTCTGTTGGAGGTGGAGTATTTATAAAATGTCCCAGGTAAAAATAGTTCTGTTTTTTTGTTGGTTTTTTTTTTTTTTTTTTTCAGGAATGAAACTATAAGAAATGATTATAGTTTCTTGTATTCTTTTTGAGAAGTTCTGTGCTGTGTTTTGGGGGGGGATACCATATCTTTGGCAGAGGAGCAGCCTCTTCCAAGGAGTGGCATTTGCCACCTGACATTTCATTCATACTTGGCAAACTTGCCAAAAGAAGGTGGAGCCAGACTGTGCTCGCAGTGGCCCTAAGAATGCATAAGAGGCAACAGCCATGACATGCAACAAGGGAGATTCCTGCTGAGCATTAGGAAAAGCCTCTCCCCAGGGCATATTTCAGGGCTGGTGTGGGTGCCCAAGAGGCTGAGGAGTCTCCATCCTTGGAGGTGCTCAGAAGACACTTGGACAAGGCCCTGAGCAACCTGAACTAGCTCAGGGTCCCAAGTGTGTTCTCCCTGCTCCTGGGGCTTTGGCTATGTGAGCTTGGGGCCAGGTCAGAGACAGTGTGGTTTAGGGCTGCCCCTTCCCTCTGGTGGCTTTGGGGAGAGTTTCCAGAAATCTCTGCTGGAACCTCAGCCAGGAAGGTGCTTTTTAGCTGGTGCTCTTGCCCTTGGCTCCTGCCTGAGCAGTCTTGCCTGTGCCTGACCATGCTCTCTGTTGATCTAAACCCATTGATAGGCTTCCTGGCTTGACCCAAGACCCTTGTCACGATGGACTTGTCTGGCAATCGCTGGACTGTGGCTCACCCTGGTTACTGTCTCCAGACCTGATCTTGATGGTGATTTGGCTTCTTAGTTGGACCTTGGACCTGCCTCGTCACTACAGACTTGTCTGATGATCTGGATTCTCAGCCAAACCCGGCTAATTATCGCTGTACCTGCCCCGCTCACCTTTCTCGGGTGTTTCCCTTTGCTGGGGAAGCCCCTTCCTCCGCCTGCCTTGTTACCACGCCTGGCTCTTGGCTCCCCTTTCTTTGGGGACCAGCCAGCCCTCACTGCCCCCAACAACCTGCTGTGAGCAAGGAGTTGGAGTAGAGGCCTCCGGAGGTCCCTTCCCACCCAAGTCTTTCTGTGAATCTGTGACAGCGCTCTAGCCAAGTTAAAAGGAAAGAATCAATCAACTTCTTTGGGCAGGGAAGAAGACTTAGTGAAATCATTGTGTTGATGCTTGGGTGCACGGTGTATTAGATCTGAGGAAGGGAGAAAGGACCAGAGGAATGGGGACAAGGAAAGAGAGATAGGAAAGAGGAAGGTGGAGGAAGATGTGGAAATGGACAGCAGTGCAGTTGCTATAATATCGCTCCATTACCCCATAAATCCCAGAACAAAAGGGTAACATCCGATCCTAGCAGAAGGTATGCCCACAGCAGTCTCTCCTCTCCAGCTGCACTATACCATGTCACAAGTGATTCACATTCACGTGCCAGCCCCGAATTTTCAAACCAGAAATACCTACTGCCCTGCAGGCTCTCCTCCACCTCTCTCACTGCATCTCTCAGACACCGTTAAGCATCCTTCATCTGCAGTCGTATTTCAAGGCTGGTCTGCTGGTGATGCATGGGCTGAGAAAGGGGATGGAGCTGGGCAGCGTGTGACACAAGCATCTCTCTATGGACAGGCTCATTATCTAGACCTGCTTCTACAGTCAGCGGCAGTAGAAGGGCAAGTCTTCAAGGAGGACTGGAAAGACAGATTTAAACCCCGTGTCTCCATTGAAACACAAAACCATGATGCATTACAATACATTTATTCTCACAGCAGTCATGAGGTAGGGACTTGAAATAAGATTCGTTGCTAATTTAGAAGTCTAAGAACTAGGACTTTCCTCTGAACAGCATTTCTTGTCACTTTCCCTTACTATTCCTTTGAAATTTTCCCCCAAAATTCAAATGTACCTTAATGGACCCACTCTGGGATAGCCTGAGCCCTGCTGGAAGCCACAGAGAGGCTGTTTCCCAATGCAAGTGGAAAGGCAACCCTCGGTTGCAGGAGGGAATAACTGGGGTTTCTGGCACTGCCTGTGTACAGCTGGATCTCTCGCTTCTGGGGAGATTTATAGGGCTTTTGCATACAGCGCAGGCTGAAAAGGCATGTACAAACAGTGCAAGCAAATATATTTCACTGCAGCCTCATTCCGTGACATCATTTCTTTTTAACAGTGAAAATCACTCAGACCTGAAATCAATCACCCCGTGGCCGAGCGACGGGGAAGTGCAAAGCACTAATGTCGATGTGCACGTCAGAAATGACAACACTACTGGTATCCTCTCTTTTTTTCTGGGGCCGTTATGAGTACCAGGTGTATTTTTAAGTATGCTAATGTTTCCCAAGCTGACTTGCTTTAGGTAAGTGTACAGCCATTGTGCTGCATGTGTGTTTGTGTGTAGCTGCACAAGCACATTTGACATATCTCCTAAAGATTGTTTTTCTAAGGTCTGAGACTTACTATACAATTTGGAACCTATTTTCTGCAAGAGTACTTAAACACTCAGCTGTTCTCCTGGATGCCAACAAGGGTTGCCAAATGCTTCAACTCTTTTGGAAAATTAAGACACTTATTTAGGTACCCCAGGCTGGACTTAAGACTCAAATTGAAGCATCCACTTAAAAAAACAACAAAGTTTCCCTCAGTCATTACTACTAAATTCACTCTGTCAGCAGTGAGTACCATATCTGTGTTCTGATTATTCCCAGGTCTGCTTCATGCTACAGTGCAGCCAGGAGGTGCTCAGGCAGGATGGGCTTGCTACAGGAATCTGTGCTGACCAGACCTAGACACACCAGGTTTGTTTCAAGTCCTCCTTCCCCACTATGTTTCCTGTACCAAAGGAGTCAGGTGGAACCATGTTACCAAGACATCTCCGTTTATTTGAAACAACCTTTCATCCTTCAGCGTTGTATCATCACGATCACCCACATACAGTCTGCTGGGCTCCCTCAAACAGTTTGCTAAGTTAGCCTGAGCTGTTTCCCTCAGGCTTGCTGTAGTTATTGAATGGGTGACTCAGCAATGGTATGACCTTTCTGTGGTTATATTTCTGAGTCTTCAATAGGGCCATTCAAAAATACTGCTGTAGGAAGTGATGGCAAAGATTCGTTGGGACGGATAAAGTTTTCTGCTGGGAACTTCTTTGCTTTTGAGACAGCATGGTCTCGGGTTGACTTACTCCCCACAACCTGATTCCTAAGTGTCCCTATATCTGAGTCCCAGGCTTGTCCCCGCCGCAGTTTCTTAAAGGTGTTATGGAAACCCTCAGTACTAAAGTAGTAGATCAAGGGGTCCAGCATACAGTTCATGCTGGCCAACAGCATTGTCATAATTAACACTTGGCGCACAGAGATCTGTGTCTCTTCCTTAACTTTAATCACCCGGGCCTTTATCATCCCATAAACGGCCAGGGTAGTGTTGTAGGGCACAAAGCAGATGATGAAGATGACCAGATTGACCAAGAGGAGACGGATGGTCTTCTGCTGTCGCAGGGTCTTCGTCTGACTGTCCTGGCAGAGCTCCTGAAAGATCCGAATCGAGCAGTATGTTACAGTGCTGAGAGGCAGGAGAAACCCCAAGAGTTCAGCCAGGACAACTAGAGGAAAGAGGTTCTTCTGCCACATGTTGTCACTAAAGCTTTCGAAGCACAGATAAATGGTCTGGTTCTGTACCTCACAGTGGTTTTGCTTGTGGACTATCGCTGTGGGGATGGATCCCATGAAGATCACAATCCAGACGATCAGGCAAAGGAGCTTAGCCACCTTGGGGCGCCGCAGATGCCGCCAGCGAAGTGGGTGGACAATGGCAATATAGCGATCCAGGTTGACGCACATGAGGAAAAGACAGCTACCATACATGTTGATCTGGAAGACAGAGCCAGAGACCTGGCAAAGGGTGCTACCAAAGGGCCAGTGGTGGTTGGAATAGTAGTAGAGTCGCAGTGGCAGAGGAAGCGTGAAGGTGAGGTCGCTCACGGCCAGGTTGAACATGTAGATCATGACCACAGACTTCAGGCGCAGGTAGCGGATGAATATCCATAGAGCCAACACGTTCAGCATCAGACCTGTAACGAATATCAGGACATAGCCAGGCAGGAGGAGGTGGTGGTTGAAGCTGTAATCCTTGCATGTCTGAGATGCATTGGAAGCTGACATGCCCAGTGGGGATCAGGGGAGAGTCTCGCTGAGATGTCTGAGCCTGCTGATGGGCTAAGGAGGCAAAAAGAAAAGCACTGAGAGAAGTCATTCCCTTCTAGGAAGCCACAGGCAGGTCATTCCCCTCAACTGCATCTGGGAGGTAGATGGGCACACCTCTCTCTTGAAGGGTGCTGCTTTGGATTGCTGGTCAGTTGTCATCTGTCAGGGATGGTCAGTCAGCTTCTGCCTCTAGTTCAGCAGCTCTTTCCAGCTCTTACGGGGATGCTGATGTGATGAAGGGTCATTGCCAGTTGTTGAATGTCAGCACAATTCCTGGTCAGAGTGAACGACCAAGACAGGAGAGTTTATGTTAGAGGAGGAAATCTCTTGAAAGGTCAAAATCCCACCATGATGGCTTCTGCTGCAAGAACTCACAAAGAAACCAAAAGACTAAGAAAAATGGACAGTAGAAAAGAGAGTAATTACATGGCAGAAGAAGCCAGAGCACAGAAAATATAATTGTTGTACGGAATCATTTATCGCTCAACCCCAGAATATGCATGTTGCTTTGATCACTGCTGAGAGTACATGCATACAAGAAAGGGACAGCACAGCAGTGCACAGGGAAAGTACTCAAGGCAACACCAGAAAAAGAGAGAGAGAGAGACAGAGACAAAGAAAGAGAGCAAGCATTTTGAAGGGAAGATGCTGACTCAAAGGAACTTAAAATAAAAACTGCATAGTATTGTTTTATATCAGAGAAACAGGACTTTGTACATCCATTGCAGATAAAAAGAATTATACTACTTAGACTTGACTCCACCCTAGCTCATTTTCTTAGGTGAAACAACCCACGCAAACCTGAGTTCTAGCTAGGTGGAGTTCCTTACGTTGTTTACATTTATGCAGTTCCTTTGGATTGGATGTCCTCAGATAATTTTCCTGCTTACAACACCATAAAGCATGAAGCAGCCCATGTCCCACAAACACAGAGCAGCACAGCCAGGTAAGGGAGCACACAGTAAAGCAGGAAGGGACATGGGATTCAGGTGGACAAACATACATGAAGTGGTGTGAGACTGGTAACCACTCTAGATACTAACGGTAGCACTGCCTGGCCAAACATTGATCAACGGGAGTGAGTCCAGTGAAAGGCTGCCAAAAAAGTCTGGGGGCTGGAGGGCTTGCTCCATGAGGAGATGCTGAGGGAACTGGGCTTGTTCAGATGGAGAAGGGAAGGCTCCAGGAGACATAATAGCAGTCTCCCCATACCTACAAGGTGGTTACTGGAAGTGGTGGATGAGGGAAGAGCAACTGACATCATCTACCTGGACTTGTGCAAAGCATTTGACACTGTCCTGCATGACATTTTTGCCTCTAAGTTGGAGAGACATGGATTTGATGAATGGACCACTTGGTGGATAAGGAATTGGCTGGAAGGTCATACTGAAAGAGTTGCAGTCGACAGCTCAGTGTCCAAATGGAGACCAGTGATGAGTGGCGCTCCTCAGGGCTTGACATTGGGACTGGCACTGTTTAACATCTTTGTCAGTGACATGGACAGTGGGATAGAGTGCACCCTCAGAAAGTTTGCTGACGACATGGAGGTGTGTGGAGCAGTTGACACACTGGATGGAAGGAACGCGATCCAGAGGGACCTGGACAGGCTTGAGAGGTTGGCCTGTGCAAACCTCATGAAGTTCAACAAGGCCAAGTGCAAGGTCCTGCACCTGGGTCAGGGCCATCCCAAGCACAAATACAGGCAGGGTGGAGAATGGATTTAGAGCAGCCCTGAAGAGAAGGACTTGGGGTGTTGATTGATGAGAAGCTCAACGTGACCCCAGCAATGCTCACTTGCAATTCAGAAGGCCAACCGTATCCTGGGCTGCATCAAAAGCATCGTGGCCAGCAGGCCAAGGGAGGTGATTCTCTCCCTCTACTCTGCTCTGGTGAGACCCCACCTAGACTACTGCGTCCAGTTCTGGGGCCCCCAACATAAGAAGGATATGGACCTGTTGGAGTGACTCCAGAGGAGGGCGACAAAAATGATCAGAGGGCTGGAGCACCTCTCCTATGAAGACAGGTTGAGAGAGTTGGGGTTGTTCAGCCTGGAGAAGAGAAGGTTCCAGGGAGACCTTATAGCGGCCTTCCAGTACCTAAAGGGGGCCTACAGGAAAGATAGGGAGGGACTCTATCAGGAGTGTCGTGATAGGAGAAGGGTTAATGGCTTCAAACTGGAAGGGGGTAGATTTAGATTATATATTAAGAAGAAATTCTTTACTGTGAGGCTGGTGAGGCACTGGAACAGGTTGCCCAGAGAAGCTGTGGATACCCCACCCCTGGAAGCATTCAAGGCCAGGTTGGGCGGGGCTTTGATTAACCGGATCTAGTGGGAGGTGTCCCTGCCCATGGCAGGGGGGTAGAACTAAGTGATCTTCATGGTCTGTTCCAACCCAAACCATTCTATGATTCTATGATTCTATGATTCAATTTGCTGATCCTTTTGTGTTGTTGGGCAGGTCCACCACCAAGAACGAGTTTCTTAGAGGAACTTCTACTGGTTTGTCAAGCTCTATCTGAGTGGCTTTCACCCTTCTTGGTGGATGAAAACTTTGTATGAAGACTTGCATAAGTTTAAAGTGTAAGATAATCCAGCAAGACAAGGCAAATGTCCAAGAATGTTGTTGGTTTCCAGTGAAATTATTAAATGCCTCAAAAAATTTCAAGGAGGATATGCCAGCTTTTGCTAGTGCCAAAACCCTGCAATGACTGCAAGCTAAACATACTGGTGAGACCTTCGTCTTGACTGAGACAAAGTGAGTGAGACTGAGACTCTGTGAGACGTTATGACCTGCTCTAACGTGTACCTAGACCAACCAGGTCAGGTGAAGGTGTACCTAGAAGGTGACCTGTCTCCACAAACAAGCTATGTTTATTAAGAGGTATTCAATAAATACCTCTAGAGAATAATATGTAAGCACAGTCCATACTATGTGAGATCAGTGGTCTTTTCTGTCTCAAATCGTGGATGGTGATGAGATAACATAAGAACAGTACAATCAGGCAGTTATACTCCCTGAAGTTCTTTTCCTGCTTCCAGCATATTGTAGCCCAGGGATTTCCTGAGCCAGAGGTGACCTATTTGTATTCAGGAGACCTCAAGGAACTTTTCTTTCATGATTTTTTCCAGTTGCTTTTTGAGTCCATGTAAAATTTACCATCTACAACATCCAGTGCCAGGAATGCCAATGAGTTCCACAGCTTAATCACATCTCAGGTGAAGAACCATTTCCTTGTACTCATTTTTGAATCAACACCTGCTAGATTCAGCTTAGTTTTAGTGCTGGAAGAGACAATGGAAAAAACATCCCTAATCACCTTCATCTTATCACTGATGATTTTATAAATGTCTACCATATTTCCCTTCAGTAACTTCTTTTTTTCTGGAGTCTAAAGGGTCACTGTCTTCATAGTTGCTCCTTGCAGAGCAGCTGTTCTGTCCTTGTTGCCCTTCTCAGGACCTTTCCACTTCTGCTACCGCCTTTGAGAGCCCTGTGGTAGGGCACTTAAAGCAAACACAATGTTGATGATGTGGATGCACAGAGCTGAGTAGGTGGTAGATCTCATTTGTAAGGGGAAATGGTCAGTTCAGATTGGTTTTTCTCGTCACTTAGCTAGATGAAATCTCAGCTGTTATTTTAAGGCCAGTCACTCACACTTCTCCTAGTCTCTGCAGTTCTTTGCAGACAACCATCATCTCTTCTAGCTTGAATAGTTTTATGTCTCCAACAGATCTGTTATTTCATTATTCATCCCTCATGAATAAGTCAAACAGCCCAAGCCCCAGCACTGGTGTATTAGAACTCCACTAGGGAAACCGACCATCTACCTTCATTCTCTGTCCTATCTTTTTGGCACTTTTTATCCAGGTAGGAACCTTTTCTCTAAATTTCTTGAAGCACCACTGGTGAGAGCCCTTTTGAAAGCCTTTTGGAAATCCACATGGGCCACTGTTCACACGCTTGTTGACTCCTTCAAAGAAGGACTGTGAGGCACAGCATCCCTTTATAAAAGCCATGATGACTCTTCCCCAGTAATGAGATGTGACTGCATGCCAATTGATTTTTTCCTTTTTATAGCTTCTACTAATTTGTTCAGCACAGACATCAAGCTCCCTGGTCTGAAATTCCCCAAGAGCCTTTTCTCAAATTGTGTCTGCTAGTGAGACTTTAAAAGCATTTTTAAGCAAATGTTTCGACACCACAGTTACTCAGGTCTTTCGCCCTTCAATTATTTTTGGACCTCTGGGGTAGGAGCTGTGTGGTTCCAGATACTGCTTAGTTCATGTTGCTGCTCCATAACCGTTACTACCACCGTTTTGATCAGAGACAGTCGTTTGATGAATTTCCCTGTAAAGAGAGTTTCTGCCATGGAAATCTCCCAGGCTTTCCTGCCATGAACACCAGTGCAAGAAATTTGTTTCGTTTTTTTACTCACCGTCACCTTTTCTTTTTTTCTGAGTGGTCATTCCTTACATATTAGCCCTTCAGCCTTCAAGATGCCAAACAGCAGAGTTCTAAACTGGCAGCAAAGATCACTGGGAGCGGAAAATAGATTGGGGTTTTCTGAGGGGATTTTTTTTTGTGTGTGTGGGTGGATGGAAACACAGAAGCAAGAATCTGCTAACGGTGGTGTTACTGAAGCTAAGCCGATAGTCTCCAGTTTGGCATAACAGATACTATAATCAAGATCTCAGAGACCTGAAATGAGATGCGTACATGCATGGTCTTTGGACACTGTGAGAACAGAGTGTTTCCCTGCAGAGCTCTGAAGGTACTGTTTTGACTGTTCCTCACTGAAGAGGCAAGCTACGGGTAAAGAAAGGTGGCAGCAGGGAAACAGAAAAGCTGAAACTGGTTGTATTGTCCTTGTTGGTTAATGTCTGAGAGCCACAGGCCATGTTCGTTGTGGCTGCCTCTAAGAGAACCTCAAGTACTCGTTGCTCTACATGAAAGCTGCTGAGAGGTCTCAAGTGATCAGCTATGTAAGGAGGCGATGGTGCCACAGCTGAATCATCATTCTCCTCACGACGAGATATTGTCTTGAAAACTTGAAGGAATCTTCTGTTTGGTGACTGACATTAAGTGGCCCAGGAGGAGGAGGAAGGATCTTTTTACCTCTTGCTGAAGATCAATATGAGCCCCTGAAGGCCATCTGCCCAGACCATGATCTTTTCCCCAGCAGGGACAGAAAAGAGCAATTCAAACTACAGTTACTACCTTGGCAGAGACTTCTTTCTGTTTTTAGGTGGAAAATGAATTTGTTGCTAGTATTCTTGCCCTGGGGGGGAAGAGGGGAGGCAGGGGGAATGCAAAGATGTGACACACGTGCACATGCACATGTATGTACACACACACAGGCGCGCACGCACACGCGCACATGCACACACAATGAGCACATGCTGCAGGGGAGGAAGAGCTGCAGAAACTAAGAGGAAGGAAAAACACCGGCGAGGGAGGAAGAGATGCTAGTATTGGTGTGAGATGGGGGCAACGTCAACTGCCGTTGCTGTGTGAGGGGAGAGGAGAACGTGATGCTGGAGAATGGGCAGACAACCCCAAAAATACAATTGGAAAGAATGCACCATCCTCCCCTGCCACACACCACCTCCTGTGACCACCCCACTCCTACGACAGCCACGTGCCTCCCCCAAGTGCTGCCAAGGGTCCTGACTGGTGTGGGGTGCTGGACTGCGACGAGCTGGGGGTTGGGGTCCAGGGTGGGCACCTCTTGCCAGAGGCAGCAAAAGAGCTGCTAGGAAAGGAGTCCCCGCAGGACATGCGAAACCCATGGGGATTTTGAGTTTTTTCTTTTGGCGGGTGGGAAACCCTAGCTGTGCTTGCATACAGGGGCTGGAACAGGCAAGCGTGCCCTAAGATGAGATGTATGCCTGGCATCTCGCTGCTCGGTCCTGGGCATCTTCTCTCCTGACGCTATCTCACCCATAGGCACTGCCTTCCTAGCACGGGACATGGGGTTACTCATGGGGCTGAGAAATTAGGTGAAAAAAGACAGCTAGAAAAATCTTGCTGAGCATGCCGCAGGGTCAGTGTTTCCAAGTGTGGCTTGTCATTTAAGCCCCGGAGCGCTCTGGGGCTGCCCTGGGGATGCAGGCAGAGAATGCAGCGTTGGGGTGCAGAGCAGTGCAGTTGAAAATGCAAACTGGACAAGCTTACTTAGTAAATCTGGAACCAAGAGGAAGTAACAAAGAGCGCACCAAACCTCAAAAAACCCACCCAATTTTGCTTTAGAAATTGAAGGTATATTTTTTTCATAAACGTGCATGCTTTTTGCCTGCTGTAGATGATATTTAAGCCCCACTTTTCACCTTTTTTCTAACCAAGAAATTAGATTATTGTGGTAACTAGAACAGTGAAGACATTCAAGACTTAGGATTACTTGTTTTTAATGAGATACATGACATCAAAGCTGAGATCTCTGTATTTAACTCACCAGGTCTGATCACACTGCTATTGCCTACTCCCTAGATGTGTCACACCCCCCCTTACTTATCCTGAGGGCACTGTGGAAGACGACTTCCACTGTGGGCGCTTTGGCAATTAAGCTCTGCAGGCTGCTCGTAGTTTTGGTATCACAGGGTCCCAAAGAAAGACTCCATTTGAATAAATACTGAGATTTGCCTTGCACCTCTAGGTTCACTAGGCAACTGAAGAGGAATAGAGGGTTCCCCGGTGCCCTGTGGTCAGATCCGGCAGAAAATGCGCAGCAGCTGGCAGGGACGAGTGCTCAGTGTGCCCAGAACAGCCAGCTCTCCAGATGTTTCTGTCTCACTTACCTCTCTGCTGGTGAAGAGCCAAGGGTGCACGCAGGCTTGCTGGCTAGCGATCGCTGTCACTGCAGAGGTCTCGATCCGGGCTCCAAAGCTGCAAGCAGCTTGAATGAAAACAGAGACAGTTGGGCTCTTCGGCTCTTTGCTCATCCAAATCACAGCCATCTCCTACCGCACCATGGCTGGTTCTACGTCTGTCATACTGCAGTTCATCTCCCCTCCTTTCTCACTTCCTGACGGCTGGCCACAAACCATGAACTTTGCTATCCAAAGCTGATAAGCTAAAACACATCTCATGAAAGCAAACGTAATCGTCAAAGAAGCAACACCCAGGTGTCTTTGCAACTGAGGAGACCTGCCCCGGGTCATAGCGCCAAATACTTGCTCGTCTTTCCTCCCATGCTAACTCAGCCACCCCCAGGACTGATAGAGGAAAGTTAAAACATCCCCCTCCCCAAAATATTGCCAAACGAGAGGTAGAACTGAAATACGGGAAGTGAGAGCAAAGTTGATTTAATCACTAGCCAGTGCGGAGGCTCAGAGTCTTGTCAGTCCCATGGGTGTGGGCACTTTGGGGACAAGCTCCTGCCCGGGGGCCCAGCTGTGCACCGCTGGCATGTGTCGGGGACCCAAAAAAAACCGAGCTCTGAAGAGGTGTCGGCGTCTGTGGCAGGCAAAGGCGTATTTGCCACAGACATCAGTCCCTGTTGTTCAAGCCTACAGGAGGCACGGCGCTAAAAAAGCACAAGGGCTGATTTACCAGGGGATCTGTGACCTAGCACCGCCGAGTGAAGCTTGGAAGGGTTCTGCCCATCTGGCTCTCTGTGACACTTCAGGCCTTATTTCTGCTTTGCCAGTCCCAGCACATCTGGCAGAAGACACAGGTCATGGAGACACTCCCAATCCTACCGCCATCCTTCCCCAGGAGCAGCTGCCCCAAGAAGAAGGTGCCGTGCCTGTGGGCTCCCTCTTTCTCTGCAGCCCCTGCCCAGCTCCTCCGCCTGCTGGCTGTGGCTGCTGGTGTTTGACTTTCTCACTGCCTGCCTCCCTTGTTCTGCCATCACTGCCTCCTCATTCAGAGAGTGACACGCCAAGGGATATATGTTCCTGCTGCTCATAAATCCTTGGAGGGTACAATAGCACCCGAACCACTGATCTCACCCTGCTCCCTTTTAGTGCCTCTCTTTTTTTTTAACCAGACCCCCTTTCTCACTTCCTAGTTGCTGGGATCTTTGTTCTCACAGCTTTTTATGTCTCTTCGGTGCCTTTCAGGGCTCTGGTACCAATAAAGGCTTGCAGATATGCTGGGGGGGTGGTGGTGGTGTTTCTTCTCCCTTTGCAAAAGGAATCTCTGACACCCTCTGGGGGAACATTCTCCTCCCCTGAAGCCCTCACCCACCTCCTACCCCCCTCCCCATATGCACATAGCTGGCTGAGCCTGGCAATCCTGGCTTTACCATGTGTGTCAGAAGAGGAGGACGTGGTGGCACTTAGCCCAGCCTGTGAGCCTGCCCTGCCCCACAGCATCCCTCACCCCACCAGATTCACTCACCTCACTGGGTCTCGGTGCATCAGCCCGCGAACGCCGTCTCCCTTCACCCAGGTGGGCTCACACCTTTGCCCCTCGCTGTCCCTTGGAGGCTCGGCTGGTGGGGAAGAGCAGTGCAACCCCTGGCATGTCCTCACCGCAGTCTGAGTCGACAGCAGGTAAGACCAGATCACTGGGGTGTGTGTTGGAGGCTACACCCTGATGCTGCAGATCCCAACACGCCTGGCACTCCGGAGTGCTGACTCCAGAAAGCAGGAGCAAGGACCCAACAGAGCGAGGGACGCAGGCAGCTGGGAAGGCAAGGAGACCAGCTGCTCAGGATTGAAATATTGACTGATGAACCCCAGTACTCTTCAGACGTCTTTGTGCAGGGAAATGTGGAAGAGCACAGCAAAGGGGTTAACCCGCATGTGGGGCCATGGTGGAAGAACCAAAGCAGGGCCAGGGCAGCGGCGTTTCACTTTCTGAATGATTCAGGCAGGAAAAGCAGAAACCTCTGGGACACATGAGGAGTTTAATCTTCCAGGGTGGTGGGGCGGTTTCTAGGCCTGAAAGCGGAACGGCAGGCTTTTCTCCCAGGATGTATCGGCTCCCCAGTCACACAACTCACGTTTTCCTGGCCTCCCAGGACCCTTAGGATAGGGCTACCCACTGAGAAGAGGGGCAGCCACCCCATTATGCCTGCTTAAGGAGAAGGGCAAAGACTCTTACCATGGGGAAGAAAATGAGGGGGGTGAAGGGAGACATGCCAGGGAAAGAGTTAAGAGAGCCAGGGAGCAGCTGGGCTGTGTCTGTTTGCTGTAGCTATGTGGGCTGCAGGGTAGAGAAGAAGAATCTCCAGCCTGGAGGAGGCAGACGAGGGAGGGTCCTCAAGGACGGCGGCTGGTGATGAGGGAGACAGCAGGTCTTCCCCTCTCTGCTCCCATGAGCTGTCACTGCAGGGAAACTCTCCAGCTCCCCAAAGGGCTTGGTGACAAAGTGATGACAAGCTGGTGGGTCTAGCAACAGCTGCTTGGTCCTGCCAGATTTTTCTTGCGTGGAAAGCTCTCTGCTGCTGACTGGATCTCGGGCTGCTTCCTGCTGATGAAGCGACTTGACTGTGGAGGAAGACAACCAGATTGTCTGCTGACAGGACGGCAGAGACTGGGGGTCTGATACTGATGCTGTCCCCAGCCACCTGAGCTCCCTCTGACGGATGCCTGCCCCAGAGCCCTAGTTCAGAGCTCTTCCATGATGCTGCCCGAGTTGTAGGTAGGGAAGAGCACCGACGCGAATGCCCTCATAGGGGCAAACCAGCAGGTTTCTGTGGGCCACTGGGTCTCCGATGCTGGCAGGCACACCAGGGCAGCCCATGGTCATTGCCCAGGGCAGGGGCTACCTGTGCTTTGCGGTGCTGGTCTGGAGCTGCTGTGAGAGCGACCATCGGGCAGAGGCTGTGGGAGGTCGCAGGAGGGGATTCAGGTGGCTGCTGCACCGTGGCTGAAGGTGGAGTTTTGCCGGGGACAGGATGGAAATGATGTGGCTGTACGTGGTGCTGATCCCCGTGCAGCACGTGCTTGCTGTGACCTGGCTGTAAGTATGCTTTGCATTTGTACTATCTGGGTTTGAAAGTCATCCGGGGAGGTGCTACCTCCTGAGAAAACAGGCAGATCTGTGAGAAAAGGGTGGAAGAAGGAACCTGGGCAGCCTAGAGGCAGCACGTTAGGAGGGGCACCTCTGGGAGCATGACGGGAGAGGGATGATGAAGCTTAGAGGCACAGACCAGGACAGAGAACAGGAATGTCCAAACTGGCACAGACAAGAGGTGGAACATCGTCTTCCATGCCCTGTTTCTGCTCTAAAATAGGGCTATAGAGGGCTAGTCCTGCACAGACACAGCCCTGACTCTAGCCAACGTGTGACTGAATCTCTCCCCTGCCCCACAGGTACCTGGCCAAGCAGCCTTCTCTGCGGGCAGTCCTCCGGGACCCCGGGGGCTGTGAGGGTCTGACAGGGCTGGTAGAAGAGCAGGTCCACATTTGCCGGCGGCAGGTGGAAGCCATGGATGCGGTGAAGCGAGGCGCGGAGCTGGCTGTCGAGGAGTGCCAGCATCAGTTTCACTCTCGCCGGTGGAACTGCTCCACCCTGCAGGGGCTGCAGGTCTTCGGCAAGGTCGCCATCCAAGGTCAGCAAGAGGGAGGTGAGGCAGGCAGAGCATGTGGTCCCTTCAGTGTGCTCGTGGCATCCCTTGACACATCAGCCTTTCCTGGGCTAGAGTGCAAGTGTCACACTGGGATGAGCACCACAGTGGCCAGGGCCTTTCTCCACATGCTAAAAAAGCTGTCAACACTGAGCAAACTGAATCAAATGCATGTGCTGTTACAAATATTAATATTCTGGCTAAAATTCTGCCTCATTTGGCCAGGCTTGCCATCTGGGTACCAGCTCTGCAGACTGATAGATCTTCTCCCCAACCCTGCCACCAGCCCAGCCCTTTGGACTAGCAGCTCAAATCAAGCCTATTTCTCTGAGGCTGCAGTCCCTTTTCATTACGGGCCAGGGAAAAAGGATCTGCCTGTGCCCTCAAAACAACACGGAAGAGATTTTGCATGTGTTTGCATGGAAGGAGCTATACAGGGAGCTATGAACCCAGTCTCTCCGGCTCCTAGACACAAGGCAGCAGGGTCCTCCCTGACAAAACTCTCTGTGTGGGAGGCTCAGCCGCCCCTGACATCTCCCACCACAGCTCCTGTTTCACGTCCCTTGAGGGCTGCTGAGTTTTCTTTTGCAATGGGACACCTGGGCCCAGAAAAGGGGCGCCAAAGGTGAGGGCACTGAGCCAGAAGGACCCCACAGAGCCATCTCCTTTGCTGGCTCCAGGCCTTGGGAACTGCAGCATCCTAAGAGAGATTTCTCCTGAGCAGTCTCTGCCTGAATACATCCTTCCTGCATGGAGTCACAGCCTCTTTTCCCCATGCTGTGGCCCATCAGTGCCTTCCCCCTCCGCAGACGGGTGCCATTTCTCACCCTGCTGCAGGCACGCGGGAATCTGCGTTCATCCATGCTATCTCTGCTGCTGGCGTTGCCTTTGCTGTGACTCGTGCCTGCAGCCGCGGGGAGCTGGAGAAGTGTGGCTGTGACCGCAAGATCCGAGGAGTCAGCCCCGAAGGTGAAGGAGGGGGCCGGTGGCAGGGAGGGGGTGGCAGAGGAGAAGATCCATGGGGGAGACCCTCACAAGGGGAGAAGACATCTCCCTTGTCCACAGCCTTCTGGGAGCTCCTCCCAAGGCTTCTCCTTCTTCACCTCATTGCCACTTTCCCTCTGCAGGTTTCCAGTGGTCGGGCTGCTCTGATAACTTGTCTTACGGGATTGCCTTTTCTCAAGCCTTCGTAGACAACCCTGAGAGGAGCCGCGGCATCTCCTCCAGCCGAGTGCTCATGAACCTGCACAACAACGAGGCTGGGAGGAAGGTAAGGACAGGAACAAGGGCTGGGAAACAAGCCCGGCTTCAGGGACTTCTCCCTGGCTAGGTGGAGCTTGGTCCAGCCTCCTTACCCAGAGGAGTGATTCAGGGCAGCCATGAGCTGCCAGAGGGGCTCTGCATCCTGCTGCCTTTCCTCAGCCTAGCACTGCCACCGAGCTGGCTCCTTGCCTGCGCAGAGGGGGGTCTCGGCCTCCCCTACCTGCCTCTGTGCAGAGTCCTTTTCCTCACAGAGCTCAGCGTGATTTACCTTCCTTGGCCTTTTCTGCAAAGGCAATTAGTTTCTCCATTCTGCTCTGAAAGGCTTCCCTGCTCCTCCAGCCCCTCCTGAGCAAAGACACCATCTTCTGCAGGGGCTGCTGTCAGATCTGGTCACTTGAACGGATCCGTTCCCTTCCCCACAGCCTCATGGATCAGAGCAGGTCCCATCTCTTCCCTTTTCTTTAGGGATTCCTCTTATAGACCCAAGCCAGCCCGTTTCCCACAGAGTGGATCTCCTTCTGTTTCATATTGGCCTGGCTTAAAAAGACTTTTTTGCTCCCTCTCCCTCTCCCTTTCCCTCTCCCTCTCCCTCTCTCTCCCTTTCCTTTTCCCTTCCCTCCCTTTGGCTATTCAAGCCCTCCAGCCCCATGGGAGGTATGTAGGGGAACAGTGGCTTCTGGGGGGCGGCCATAGGCATGGAAGGCATAGGGCAGGGGGTCTCAAGTCTGGCTGGCAGCTGTCTCCCACTCCCCAGGCTCTCCTGGCCCACATGAAGGTGGAGTGCAAGTGTCATGGCGTGTCAGGCTCCTGCGAGGTGCGCACGTGCTGGAAGGTCATGCCTCCCTTCCGCAAGGTGGGCAATGTCCTCAAGGAAAAGTTCGAGGGGGCGACGGAGGTTCACCCTAAGCGGGTTGGTTCCCGCAAGCTCCTGGTGCCCAAGAGCTCTCGCTTCAAGCCCTACACAGCTCATGACCTGGTCTACCTGTTGGCCAGCCCAGACTTCTGTGACCGGGACCCCCGGCATGGGGTATTCGGCACCTCCGGCCGCCAGTGCAACCGGACATCCCCGGCCATGGATGGCTGTGAGCTCCTGTGCTGCGGCAGGGGCTTCCACACGGCCCAGGAGGAGGTGGTGGAACGATGCAGCTGCAAGTTTCGCTGGTGCTGCTCCATCAAGTGCAAACAGTGCCGGCACCTGGTGGAGGTGCACAGCTGCCACTGAGGGGGAGCGAGCTGGGGTGGTGGGAGGCAGGGTAGCCGGGGGGAGGACAGCCTTGGGAGAGCCACGGGGAAGCAAGGGAAGGTGCCGGGGAGACACACAGCCTGAGAGGGAGCGGAGGGGACGTGGGGTTTTGCTGCCCTGCTGAAGAGCTGCCCCTTTGGTCCAGGGGTGCCATCAACTCCTGTGTGCTCCCCACACAGCACCCTCTTGCCAGCCTCATTGGGTTTGTTGTGGTTTGAATTATTTTTCCAGACAGGGGGTTAGAGGTCCAATAGGTCCTCCACAGGTCAAATAAACCCTTAAACTTTAGAAATAAAGCAGATGCAATGGAAAGCAAAGTGCGTATGTCAGCTCCGTCCTCACACGCTGCATTTGGGACCTGGAGGGTACCTGGCTCTGCTCCCTCCCGTAGACTGGGAGGGGACAAGACCATGTGGGAGTCCTTGTGCTCAGGGGACACATGGGCTGCAGCGAGTGAGAAACACCAGGGGGGAGTGGGGACTCACCTCGAACATGACAGGGGTCACTGCGGGGTGTAATAGAGCGGCGTCGTCAGAGAGAACCAAGCAAATTAGGTTTGTAGGTCAAAAAGGCTCTTTTTGAAATAAGACCCATCTTTGGGAGAGACTGGTATAGGCCTGCAGGGGCAGAGAGGCAAGAGATGGCTGAGGCTGGGGATTTCAGATGAGGACGCTTTGGCCAGTGGCTCTAAATCCAGGTTCCCAGGGCTGATGCCTTCTCTGATGCTCAGCTGCTCCTTTGGCTGGACAAAATGTTTCAGGGGGATTTCCAGCAGGTGCCACGGTGAAACGCTGTTGAGTGAAGCTCCCCTCCTGGTGTGCTGCTGCCGATGGTGCATCGCAGTTGCTCAGAGGGGGATATGTGGCCATAATGAGCTAGCTGGCCAGCAAGGGGTCTTGGAAGAGCTGTCCAAGTCTACCCAGTCTCTCTGCCCCACCACAGCCCCAGAAAGACTGCTCCAGAGCCCTGCGCTTCCCTGCATACCCCTGCCACTGTGCATCACCCTCTGGTGAAGCTGAGGAACCTCTCATGCCACAGCTGCACCTCCTCCTCTCCCTCCTTCTCACTCAGCACCCGGTACGTCTCGTTTCTGTGGCAGACGCAGCGAGACACCTGCAAGGACACCCTGAGTTCATAGGACTGATACCACTGCCCATCCTTCCCCCAGGGAAAGAGGACCCCCATGATGGATGGCACCTGGACACTGGGATGATGGGGACACCAGAGGGAAGAGGGTAGAACCAGCTGGGAAGTGGGAGGGAGAGGATAATAGCTGAACTGCGTGTTTCCTAAGATACAGAGCTAGTCCTCTGTCCTGCTCTGGTGTTTCTGGTTTTTGTTACCACCTAGGCAGCACCCAGTAGATGGTGGAGACCCTCCCCTGCAGGGATATACAGGACTACCCTGACAGGTAGGAGCCTCCCCTTGCCTCCTCTGTCTCAACATTAGTGCCTGTCTCCGGTGCCATCTCTTACAGCTTCTGTGCAAACCCCACCGCCTCAATTACACGCCAGTTGTGCTTGGGTCACTATTTGTCACCCTCCCCCTCCTCCCCAAACACACCCAAGTGTGTCCTACTGGAGGGACAAGCAGTAGGCTAGTGAGTCCTGCCAGGACTCAGGGCTGGTTGTGGAGGCACCAGCCAGGGAGGAGAAGGCTGTGCAAAGGGCAGTGCAGGCTGCTTCTCACCTTCTGGTTGTAGAGGCTCTGCTGCAGACACTGATGGCTCTTGAAGGCACAGTAGCTGGGGTGCTGAACTCCACCCATGTCGCAGATCTGGGGAGATGGGAATGAAGGCCAGAGAAGGAAGAGGAGGACAGATGGGAGCACCTACTGGGCACCTACCTGGCTCGGAGCATCTCCATCTTGGAAGGCGGTGTACTCTGCCTTCAGCCAGAGGGCCACACGAGGGTCCTCACAGCCATGGATGGCTAACTGGCTGCACCAGTACTCCATCCTCAGCCCCCTGAAAATTTCCATGCCATAGTACTCTGAGATCTCTGGGGAGTTGGTCTGGAAAAGGGTGAGATAAGGAGAGCCTTGCTTCTTCCCTCCCTTCCCCACCACCCAGTCCAGGCTCCTCCCCAGAGGCTGGCTGGAGATGCAGCATGCTCAGTACCTTGTTGCCTGCAGCCTGGTACTGGGCTGAGATCTGAGGGTTGATGTAGGTCTTGAAGCTGCCAGTCTTGCAGTGAACACGTTTCAGGTTTTTGATGTGCTCGCACTGCTCCCTCTTCAGCGAGCAGAAAGCACAGTTAGGGCACAGGTCCATGTGATGCCGCCCGAGGCTGTCACACACCTAGGGTGGATGCAGTGGGGTGGTCAGGGGGGGAAAAAGGAGGCTGAGGAGCATCCCTATGGAGCTCCCATATCCCTAGCTTGGAACTTGCCTCCCTGGTCACCCAGGTCAGCTTCTCCCAGGAGGTGGCACCTGAAAGGACAGTGCTGATGAGCTCTGGCTGCCAGAGCATTGTGGTCAGCACTGCAGGGAACCCTGCACACAATGGGGGTCAAAGGTGGACATCAGCATCTTTACCAAATCTCCGAATCCAAGGACTCTTTCTTCCATAGCCTTCCAGGCCTCGGTGACCACCGAGGAGAGACAGTTTCCCTTCAGCATTGCATAGCACAGGATAATCTCTGCCTCATCGTTCTTCAGGGCTAAAAGGCTGACAGAGAAAGGGATGGAGAAAGTCAAGCCTCGTCTCTTGTCACAAACTGAAGAGGCAGAACTTTAGTTAAAAACTGAAAGGGGGGAAAACAACCCCAAAGCATAGCAAAAGACCTTCCCCAAAGAAACCTGGGCCTGTCAGCCAAACTGCACGGAGGGAGTGTCTGCAGAATCCGTACGTGGCTGTGTAACATGGAGGCTATGGGGTGTGTGTGTGTGCATTCAGGAGCATGTAAGAAGGACTGGACGAGGAGCACAGCTTGAGGAACTTTCATAAGGGCTCTGCAGCAGCTGCTGCCTAGTTTTGTCCATCCAAGTGCACAGCAAGGAGGTGTTTGTCAGGGGTCTGCTGAGCCTTGACCATGGGGCAGCCCTATTTGAGTCTGGAGAATATAACTTATAACTCCCTCCTGCTTGAGCCAATGTATTTGACGGAAAGGGGAAAAAAATTGGTAACAATGAATTAACTGTTCATCCAAACTGACACGGGAAGCTAAAAATAGAAAATTTAAGGACAGTGGGACAAGGACAATAAAAATATTTTACATCTCTTAGGAACAGAAGAAATTGTACACACGGTACAGAATTGTTATTAGGAAAGGACAGTATGAATTATCAGAAATGATGCAGAAGAGGTAAAAATGCTCACTAAGTATTTGTCATCTGTGTATGGAAACAAAATCAATGATAAATAAACTTTGATCTGGCAGAAAGTAAGAAAAGTTAAGAGCAATAATTGCTTATGTTAAAATTTTCTTAAAATACACGCATGGGCTAACCTGCATGGAGAAGTTTTCCTAAGAATTGCTGAAAATTTTGGAGACCTTCATACTAGTCTTAAAAAAATTGAAAAAAAAAAAGAGGTGGAGAACCTGGAGAAAGGTCATGAAGATGAGATTTCCTAAGGCCTGGAAAACTTTCACCTGGAGCAAGAAACTGAAGAACATTTACTTAGCTGAGCAAAGACACTAGTGGGTGGCCACTCAGTCAGTCCATACTTGTACCAAGACAGGGATCAGCTGGAAGGCTCTCTTCATCAGCAGATGGAAGAGTAATGACTTTTGGTCACTGGAGTTTGAGGTGAGATCCATTCAAACCAGAAATTAGCTGCATGTTCCTAACACGAAGGGTATTTAGCACAGGAGCAGCTGATGGGCTGGTTTCTCCACAGCTTGGAGACTTCAAAAAGACATCCCAAACTTCTTGTAGGAGAAGGGTCTGTAGTTCACCACATGATACTGTTTTTCCTTCAGGGCTCACTACGTCCTGTGCTGAGCAGGAAGGTCAGGGTGAGTGATCAGAGCAATTGCCAGGCCCGAAGGCTAAAAGAGATCAATCTCTCTGCCGTTAAGCTCTTGCGATTGCATGGTGTGTGAAGAAATCAAGCTGTAAGAAGTGACTGGTGTTCACAGATCCATGGACATGTGAGAGGCATACACCGTATGCACAGGAGCATGTGGATGCTTGTCATTTGCACTGGGTTTGGGTGTGCACTCACATAGGAGAACGTGTGTGGGCGTTAGGGCTACTAATAGGAAGAAGTTTTGTGCACCTCCTTAATAAATCCCTGGGCCTTGGGACACACAGTGGATGAAGGAGATTGCAGCATGTGCTCTGCACTTGCGGTGGGTCAGAAAAAAGTGATCCTGTATCCAAATGGTTCACGCTAACCAGCAGCAAACGAGCATGTCAGGATCTCTGAAGGTATATCTCTCACTTAGATACTACAAGAGAACCTTGTAGTCCTGAGAACCTGATAGGACAAGGGGTAATGGCTTCAAACTGGAAGGGGGTAGATTTAGATGAGATATCAGGAAGAAATCTTTCACTGTGAGGTTGGTGAGACACTGGAACAGGTTGCCCAGGGAAGCTGTGGATGCCCCATCCGTGGAAGTGTTTAAGGCCAGGCTGGATGGGGCTTTGAGCAACCTGCTTTAGTGGGAGGTGTCCCTGCCCATGGCAGGGGGGTTGGAACTAGATGATCTTTAAGGTCCCTTCCAACCCAAACCATTCTATGATTCTAACCTGAAAAATCTTAGTCACAGGCAATATAATGAGTGCTAGATATTTTTTTAAGGACATTACAGTCAAACTTGTTTTATCACAGTGCAGCAGATGCTGCTTTAGCCTGCATCGAGGCAAGCAAAGATGTTCCCTCAAAACACCACTCTGTACCACGCTGGGGACAAGGCTGCAAATGCTATTCTGTGGATACAGACATGTGAACAAGTTACTGTGGTGCCAACCCACAGCACATCAACCACATCCACTGAAAAACCAAAGTCAGCTGAAAACCTGGAAATCCACTTATTGCAAGCCTGCACATCTCTTTCTGTGATGCACCACAGTGTGACCAATCTGGTCAGAGGTTTGTGGAGGGAGGATCTGAGTTCAGAGAGGACAAAAGAATGCAAACTGAGGACAGCAGTGACAGATGCCAACTCTTTCAGGCAAAGCTGGAAAGAATTAAAATGTGCCAGTAAAAAAGAGAAAGAAAGCCCACCTATACCGCAGACACCACTTCCAGAACCTGTAAGACCCTTTATGTCTATCCACGCCTCCATCCCATGGCTCCACATGATCCTTTTTATTTTATTTTATTTTTTCTTCTTCTTTTTTTTTTTTTTTTTTTTCCCTTTCCCTCTGTAAACATTCAGACCATTTAGGATACCAAGAAGAACGAGAAATTTTAAATTTAGAGCCAAAAGTCTGTGCTCATCCCACTTGAAAATCTTGTCTAAGGTTGTTCAATTCAACCCTCTCAACATATTTTTGTGACTGGGAGCTGGACATCGCTGAGAGAAGAACCAGTGACAGCCCCCCAGGGCGCACCAAGACACACACATTTCTCTTCCGTACAGGACTGCTCTTTGTGTGAGGGTTACCTAACACCCTGACAATTTCTCTCTTAAGCAGTTGTAGCCCAGGAGAACAAGCGTTCAGTCCACTTTGCTGATAAATCTGTGACAGCCAAAGGGAGTCCCTGCCACCACGCAGATGCTTGACTGCTTAAGCACAGTTGGATCTTTGCCTTCAAGGTTTGGCACACTGGCTGGGTCATCCTGATGGGACTCACACATTTCCATTAATGACCCTGCTATTATTCTCCAAACTTATCTGAAAGAATTTATCCACAAATATGTCATTATTGGCTATTGTTCCACTACTTGCTTCTTATTCCAGTGGCGTATTGTGATTTGATTTCTTCCTCATCACACCAGGATGTTCAAGCCAGTAAAGTGAGAGACACATTAACAGTCAATAAAAATTATGTGAATAGCTCTGGTGTTTTCATCACTGAGGTAGAAAAAAGGAAGGAAACTGTCCAGCTTGCTATACTTTTTTAAAAATAGCAAATAAATAACAATGTGAAGCTTAGAAAGCAACTGCTAACAGGTTTAACAGCCTTTGCTTTCTCCAACACACCAACTGGTCCAACAACTGCAGCCTGAACAAGATGCAAGTAGAGGATTACAGGCAAAAGGGGCAGTAAAAGGGAACTCGGATCGTCTTTTCTAAGAAAAGTGCTTCCGTAAGTAGCTCATAAGTAGTGATAAAACATCTGCTGAGTGCTGGTGACCTACTTGTTCGGAACAGATGCAAAGTCAGATGTGGGTAGGAGCCTCTGCTGCATGGCAAACTTTAGATTCATAGGCCATATGTGATATGACTGGCCCGTGCAGATCAGAAAACCCCGCGTCCCCTCCATAACTTCCGCTCACCCACCCAGGAAATTGAGTCATGCCATCAACCTGAGGTTACCAAGAAATTTTGTTGCACTATCTGTTACATCTATTTCCTCCTCTATCTCTCTTCTCCATCTCTGCCACGAGGCTTTCTGGCCTCACGGTTGCAAATTTGTGATTTGGTTTACTACCTCTGGGTGAGTGAGATACCTCTACATTATCCCCAAGTGACAGCTAGATCCTGAAAGCAGCTGAGAAGTGTCAGGGGAACGGGTCCCACCCAGCATCACCAGACCCAGGGACGGGTCCTGGGCTCCTCCTGCACTTGCGGGCACCTGCAATCCACGCTGCTGCGGCACTAGGTGCGCCCAAGGGCTGTCCCTGGTTCCTCTTCCAGTGATTCCCAGTGCCCTGGCACTGCTGTCTGGCCTCTCCACCCCCTCTCCCGCTGCTGCTGCCTTAATGGCAGCACTGGGGCTTTGTGTCCCATCACAGAGCCACTATGGGCAAATGGAAGAGAGCCAGCACAGCACTGCTGCTGGTGCCCCGCACTCACTGAGACACTGCTGAGCTGTTTGTGGATGTGCAGAAGCCTCCCCATGCGTCAGGGAAACTGATAAGTCTGTCTAAAGCGATTTCCTAATGCAGATCCCTCCCCTGCTTAGTACCTCTGTACCTTAATGTCCTAACTGCTGCCGTGGAAAAAGACTAACAGGCACTGGGAGGCAATGTTTCAAAGGGAATGTAAAAAAATATAATTGTGAAGAGTCTGTGGGCCAAGATCAGTAGTTGCTCAAAGGCAACAAGAGAAAACTTCAGATAAAAGCCTATCTTACTTTAGCATCTCAAGACGTGGAGTGACACATACAGAGCCTACTTCAGCGGTATCTCTGAAGAGTGGTGGTTAACACCATCCACCTCTCTCTTGTGGTAATGAGAAGGATTTGGGCCATTAACTTTCAGCTGCTGAACCTCCCCGATGTTGGCTGGCCATGAGAGGTGGGGTGAATACCTGAGGCAAGCAGAAAAGAAGATAAGGAGCAAATAACAGCTTTCCAGCGCTTTGTAGCTTCTGATTTAGGGGGGCTGCTGCAGGAAAATAAAACCACTAAGGAAAAAGCCATTCTTAACAGCTTCAGAAAGAAAAAGAGATCTTGGCCTGTATGCCAAGAAGGCAAGCAGGCTGGCTAGATACCTGACAGATCAAACCCAGCATGTAACCCAACGCAGGAGCCATTGGGAGAACAGAAATGTACCACCTGCCCAAGGGTCAGGGGACACAAAGCATGGAAAAAATTGTATTTTGTAAATACATCTCTCCTGTTGACCCACACAATATTGCAGCCTTTACCTGACACACTGAGAGGCCCCTGCTCTGAGTTTTCCAAAAGCCTTGAACTTTTTCTGGCCTGGTGGCGAGAAGACAACCTGCCTTGTCACATGTTCCCTTTCACAGCTAGCCATGCACAGCAACAATACAAAACCACTAAATTGCTCCCTGGCCTTACTGAATGGCCAAAAGATACCTCTACATCATTCCCAAGAGACAGCTAGATCCTGAGAGTAGCTGAGAAGTGTCAGGGGGATGTGTCCCATCCTGTACAACCAGACCTAGGCTAAAAAAGAAGTAACTGCTAACGGGTGATGATGATTCAAAGAAAGTGGTTTTTTGTTTTTTTCTGGTGACAGCATTTTAAACAAAGGGTCTGGTCTTAAAATTAAAGCCACTGGGGATGAAGTAAGTAAGCACACCAAGGACTACTTGGAGGCGTAAAGTAGGAACAGGAGACTGCAGCCACCGGCAGGGCTCAGCTCAACTTTGCTGGGGAAGCTGGACTCACACAAACCACGAGCATCCACACGCTAATACCACCAGGACGGCATCTGTATCCAGGACATCCGTGACGCTGGAAAGGATGTAGGGGTCATAGTGGACAAACAACGCAACAGTGGGAAGCCCTGGGAAAAAGGGCAAACTCAATTCTTGCGTGCAAACAGAAGAGACGGGAAGGGGAGGGAAGTTGACCTCCTTCTGCGTGCCCAACTGCTGAAACCCATCGCTTAATAGGGCACACAGAGCTGGAGAGTGGGTTTTTGAAGGGACACTAAAAATTGCCACAGAAAATGAGTTGTGCAGGTTTTATAACATGAGAGCTATGGAGCTCTGTTCAGCTTACTGCAAGCCTGAATCATGGCATATAGGTAACTTGGAGGAGAGGAAAACTGGGAATCATAGAATCATAGAATGGTTAGAGTTGGAAGGGACCTTAAAGATCATCGAGTTCCAACCCCCCTGCCATGGGCAGGGACACCTCCCACTAGAGCAGGTTGCTCAAAGCCCCATCCAGCCTGGCCTTGAACACCTCCAGCGATGGGGCATCCACAGCTTCCCTGGGCAACATGTTCCAGTGTCTCACCACCCTCACAGTAAAGAATTTCTTTCTGGTATCTAATCTAAATCTCCCCTCTTCCAATTTAAAACCATTACCCCTTGTCCTGTCACTACACCTCCTGACAAAGAGTCCCTCTCCGGCTCTCCTGTAGGCTCCCTTCAGATATTGGAAGGCTGCTATGAGGTCTCCCTGGAGCCTTCTCTTCTCCAGGCTGAACAACCCCAGCTCTCTCAGCCTGTCTTCATAGGAGAGGTGCTCCAGCCCTCTGATCATCTTCGTGGCCCTCCACTGGACCCATTCCAACAGGTCCATGTCCTGTCTATGTTGAGGACTCTAGAGCTGGACGCAGTAGCCTAGATGGGGTCTCACAAGCGCAGAGTAGAGGGGTAGAATCACCTACCAGTGACAGACAACTCTTTAATCAAGGGGGCAAAAGGCACAATAAGGACTAAAAATTTAAGATAAATGCAAAAAGAGACACTTTTTTTTCCCCCTATAATGTCTCACTGCTGACAGAAAGATCACAAAAGTGTGCTGCCAGTTCTTCTCCTTGTTATTTTGCTACCATCACCATGTCTGTCTCTAAAGGTCACAGCTACCTTCACCAGGCACCATGAAAGCTGGTAGAGCTACCAGTGTAGCTGCCACAAGCATGGGTGAGTGAGAACGGCTGGATGTCTTGCTGGACATAAAACTTGGACAGCCCTGGCTTCAGTGCCCGTCACAACTATGCCCAACTTGTGTTAAACCAGACCCTGAATGGCACCTGTGCACACCGACCAGTCCCACCCAGCACTGCTCCTCTTGCTGGAATGGAAATGCCTCAAAGCATTTTGCCCCTGTTTTAGGTCATGCTTTGAAGTCCCTTTGAGAGGAGGCGGGAAGTGGAGAAGCAGCAAAGCCGACAGGCGCGGTCTATCTCGCCTTTTTATCCTCACTTGAGTTTAAGCTTTGCTTAGCATGATTGATGGGGCTCGGCTGCCAGGTTACAGACAGACAGTCAGCATTAGTGTCTTTGAGAGACTCTGCAGCAGAATAACGAGTGTCATCTGCAATCACAGCAGTCCCTCAATAATCCCAATATAACTAAATCAGAGCAAGGCTCAACTTCAGAGACAGGGAAAAAGAACATATCCTTAGTGAAACATAATTTTGCCTTAGAGTACATAACACCAGAAAAAAAAAAAAAATGCTGGGCAGTAAAAGCCTCCTACAATATTAGGAAGGAGGATGACATAAGTTACAGCCTTGCAAGAGAACATTTACAGCTTTAACAACACGATGCAATTCATTTTTACATGCAGAAATGGGATCTCTGGCTCAAGTGTAGTGATATGCAGTGTTTTTAATACAAACCACAGATGTGCAATATCGTGCACAAAAACTGTGTGCTTACAGGAACATCACTAGCCAGTAACAGAGTGAAACCAAAATGACTTCTCCATGAAAACCACATCTAGGCAGCACTTTTTTTTTTTTTTTTTTTTGTTCTTGGCAAGCAAAATAATCTTTGCATCTCAGTCAAAGCAAGCGGTCCTCAGCCACAAAGCACTAAAGGATCAAAAAGTACATTTGAGTGATAACATACGATCCTTTTGCAGGTCTTTTCTGTTTGAGCTCACCAGCCCCGGCTGCCTGGGCACAGAGGTGAATGGATTCTGGCAGATCGGCTGAGAAGAGCTCAAGATGCTCGATAAGCTCCTACAGCATCCCTGGGACAGAGGAACTAAGGCAGGCACGTAAAAGGATTGCAGTTGAGCTGGACTGTCACAGGTCCCTGTGCTGAACTTAGCATGCAGCTGCTTTCAAAGCCAGAATGAGGAACCAGATACCCCCTAGGAAGAGCAATGCACAGATCCGGAGTGTTGCACGTGCTTGAGGAGAAGTAGAGGTCCTGCACAGCCAAGAGCAAGTCTCTGTGCTCCCAGCTCTGTTTCCTAGCCCGGGGATGCTTTTGCTCTACCTGGGTGAGGGTGGAGCATTCCTCGGAGCTCTCCTCAGGTCAGACTGTTTTAAGAAACAACTGCTTCACGTTGCACACAGAGAGGCGAGGAGCACGGAGAGACACACCTTTACTCCAGCGTCCCCAGAACCCGTGTTTGCAAGGAAGCTACTTCTTTCTGCAGGTCATCCAGGCTCCCGGGAAAGGTGAGTTGGGAGGAGGAGGAGTGCAGAGGCAATTGCACACTGCAGGTGGCCACAGTAGGGGGATACACGTGCATGGGAGAAAGCCCTGCCTGCAGCTAAGGCCCAGCCTAAACACACTTTGCTTAGGACGCAAGTACGGTAACGGCAGGCTCTAGCAGTGCTGGGTCACCCTCTCCCTGCTCGCTCTGTGCTGGAGCAGAGGGTGTCTGAGGGGCTCCCTGGCTACACTCCTGCTCTGTATGGGACGGCTTGTCCCAGTAAGCCTGCCTGTACTCATCAGCTGCTCAGGGCAGGGGCATGAATGCCATAGGGCTATCAGGTGGCGTGGTGAGGGCAACCCTGCATGGTTGGCGTGCAGTACCCTACCAGGTGGGGAGACAGGTCTTCCCCTCACCTGTCATGGGGGGACGTTTTCTGCACCCTCTCCTCTGTGCTGCCTGACGTGTTCCCTGGCTTTGACTTGGTGCCAGCATCCGGAGAAGAGCCCTTGGTGCTCAAGGACGTGTCCAAGGAGAGGGCCACGCGGATCAGCTGCCAGACGCTGCTCTGCAGGCGTTGCTCCCAGGATTGTTCTGCCTGGGCAGGGGATCCCAGACTGGAAGGTGAGAGGCCAGGATGAGCCGGGACCAGCAGGGTCAGTGGGGACACAGGCATCCCTCTGTTCTGCTGGGATCTTGGCATCCCTGGCATGGCTGAGGGGAGCTTCCTTGGAAGCAGTTCCTGACTTGACAGTGCAGAGGAGTACTTCAGGAAAGCATCCACACTGTCGCGCAGCAGGGCAGAGAGAGAAGCCTGCCCTGGAGCTAGGGAGAGAGTAGGATGGTGGGGCTGAGGGCAACTTTCTGAGACCAGCCAGAAAGCTGCTGGGTGGCAGGAGTAGCTACGGGAGACCAGCAGGTGAGCAGGGGCTCCCAGCACAGCTTGGTGTAGCCATACCTTCTTCCGTAGGGAAGCTTTCGTCCTTTCTCCAGGAGCCCACAGCGCGGGGTTGCTCTGTCAGGAGGAGGTTTTCTGGAGGAGACAAACTCAGACATGGGATTCGCTGAGTGGAGGAGAGAGGGAGAAACTCAAGTCCCGCTGTGTTGTCTTCCCTTCCTCCTCACCCCTTCCATCTCCCAAGAGATGTATCTCTGCGCCCATCCCGAATCCCGCTGCCCACCTTGGCATAGAACTGGCGCTTGAAGCAGCGGTACTGGGTGAACTGGCAGAAGGTCTGAAACCAGGGTGCCTCCGGGAAGTCAGAGCAGACCGGCCCTGGAGAGGGGTGAGAGAGAGATGTGGGATGGGGTCAGGCCACGGGTTTAAGCATCTGCCCCCTTGGCCTGGGAGCAACAAGGGCTGGGGACCTCTCGGACGGTAGTTTTCAGAGCAGTTGTGGTTGAAGGGAAAATCAAAGCTGTCTGCCCCCAAGTGGAGATCACAGCCCTGTGCTGTTACAGCTCTCAATCTCAGATGTCACATGCCCTTTCCCTCCAAACCACCCAGCGTTTCAGTTCACCATTTTGCCCTTTTTCACATGGTTATCTGCGCTTTTATCTAATCCTCCTGTTTCCAGGATCTGGTAAGGACTCTTTTATTAGTCTTTGAAGGATTTAAAAACAAACAAACAAAAAAAGGCAAGTAGTGATGTGATGGGTTAAAAAGATGACCAGACTGGGCCTGGGAACCCCAGAGTAAACAGTCTCTTCAGGGCAAACCAGTTCCACGGTGATTCCAGCTGTACAGGGGATGGAGGAAAGTCCATAGGGCCAAGGTGCTGCTGGCAAGCCCTATGCCTGTACACATGTGCACCATGGTCTTGACCAGTGCAGCCGACAACACCAGTTTGAAAGCTGCAGCGCTTCCTGCAGTGACGGCAGGGTAGCTGAGATCAGGCAGGAGAGCTGAAAACCCTGGGAGATTTGGGAAGGGGGGCAATCTTGTGCTCCCTCTGCCTTGTGGCTGCATGGCCCTGCTAGCACAGCACCAAAGGGGTCAAGCACCGTCTTGAGCCAGAGGAGGTCAGCGGTGGCATTCCACTGCTCTCCTGTTAGTGGCTTGCACACCATCTTTTACGCTGTAGACACTCCTCCTCTTGTGCTGAGCATACGGATTCACCAGCAAAAGTAGGATTTCAGGTACCCACCAGCATCCCAGCTGAGAAGAATGCCCCACTTGTGGGGAACGCGCCAGACTCCCACTTTGTCCTTTGGTGGTGCTCTATGAAATCCCTCCAGGATGTGAGGGACATGAACTCGTCCAGTGCAATGGACGGGCAGCTGCAGCATTTGACTCCACCACCCAGCCACTACTTGCAAAGGCACATTTCTGCCTTTGGGAAGGGGAGGAAGCCCAAACATTTGCTAACCCCAGCGTTAGCCTGACTCTCCTGGGCCAGGACTGCATCACTAGCAGTGCAGGCTGCAGTATTGTATCAGCTTGCGTCCTGTCACAAACCATTTCTTTGATGATACCTAAACTTTCTGTTTTGGAGTGAGGGGAGAAGAAAAGTACATTTTCATTCCAACATCTGGGAAGTTAAAAAAACCCAAAACTTGACACAGATAAAGTTTCCCATAGGCTCTCTTTGCTGGTCTCTTGATTTTCAACGTGACTTAGCTCTCCCACAGCCTGCTGAATGCTGATGGCATGGCCTGATGAGCAGCTTGCCTTCTTTAGCACTGATTCCCATCTCCTCTTTTCTCTCAGCTTATCTGCCCTATGGTAATATCTTTCTCTCAATCCTCTGACCTTCCTGCCAAGGGGACCCCTTCCCAGCACCAACTGCTTAGTTTAATGAATATGATCTTTTGCCTCTATCCTCTGCTCCTCCTGCCCATGTGTTTGCTGCAAACAGATACAGCTCCTGCTGGGTGTCAGGAGGCCGCTCCCTTGGGCTTTGTGGCCAATCCCACCTGCAGGAGCTCACAACATGAGGAGGGCAATTAATTAATTAACAACTGCATCATCACTGAAAGATGAAGCCAGCCAAGATATTTACACACACTCATCAGGAAACATCCTCCTGACTCTCATCTTCTGCAACAAAGAGGGTTGAAAGGTTATGTGTAGGCTTCCCTTGTCTAAAACACAAGGTAACTACTTTCTGTAGCACCACACCTGAAAAGGCACAATTAATGCTCATGACTATTTGGACGTAAACAGCACTGCCATTTATCTGCGAGGACAGCAAAGACAAAACATGTGAGGGCACATGCTCTGCCATGTCCAATTGGCCTCTCAGCCTGGCTGCAACACATGCCAAAACTGGAAGAAGGGGAACACGGACGGGAATAAAGTCTGCCAGATGGGTCTGTTGGGCTGAGGGATGGAGGAAAAGAAGGCAAAGAGGGCATCCTGCAAAACTGTCCTATCTTTTGGCATTCCCAGGTGCTCCTGCTCTTGGAGGAGCTGAGCCTCCAAAGGCAGCAGTGGTGGGAGTGTGGCTGGAAATGCCAAAGAGCAGTGTTGGTGTGCTAGGCATCGCTGGGAGAGGCACCAGGGACAGCCCCCAGGTGCACCTAGTGGCACAGCATCCTGGGTTGAAGGTGTCCGCAAGTGAGGGAGAAGCCCAGGACCCATCCCGGGGTCTGGTGATGCAGGGTGGGACCCATTCCCCTGACACAGCTGCAGAAACAAGCAAGAAATAGTTGCCCTCAAGCTGCAGTCCAAATAAGCACACTTGGCTGATCATTCAGTTCATTGACGTTCATAGCTAAATATAAAGACATATTTTTTTATGAGAAAATTGTTCCTATTTTTTTTCCTCTGGAGGAAAATACAACAGAAGTAGTCCCAAGTTTTTCAGCTGCACAGATATAATTACGCCACTTAAATTCTCTGGTGCAGGGGTGCAGGGAAAGTGTGATTGCAGAGATTTAAAGGGTGCTGTTGCTATGGTGCTTTCTGAACTGGGATGTTTCTTGGCTCCTGAAATGTTAAACACTTAAAAAAGCAGCTTATCAGCTCGAGCTTTCTTAAAGGCCCACGAGAGCCCATGAGCCAAGCTTCTGCATTAAAGCCTAAATCAAGTGGGAAGGAGCTGGTCAAGTTGTAAGATGAACTGTTGGGAAGAGATGATAAGCTTCAGTGAGCTTCAGAAAACTGTGGCCAGTTTTTTTTTTTCCCCCTGCCACCCCACTAACAGAGATGTGGAGAAACTGGAGAGCTCAGTGGAGGGCCACTGAAATGGCAATGGCTTTCAGCCTGTGACCCCTGAAGAGAGTCTGGGGCAGCCGCGCTTGTTCAGCTGTGTGAAGAGGAGATGGGCAGGTGAGTTAACAGCAGCCTGCCTGAACAAAAGCAACAAGACGACAAAGTCAAACTCTTCTTGGTGGTGCCAGGCAACACAAGAGGAAAAAAACTACGAATTCCTGCTTGGACTGGCCATGTTGACATGAGCTGGCAATACTCATTTGCAGCTCAGAAAGCCAACTGTATCCTGGGCTGCATCAAAAGAAGCGTGACCAGCAGGTTGAGGGAGGTGATTCTCGCCTTCTACTCTGCTCTGGTGGGACCCCACCTAGACTATTATGTCCAGCTTTGGAGTCCCCAGCACAAGAAGGACATGAACCTGTTGGAGTGAGTCCAGAGGATGGCTACGAAGATGATCAGAGGGCTGGAGCAACTCTCCTGTGAGGACAGGCTGAGAGAATTGGGCTTGTTCAGCCTGGAGGAGAGAAGGTTCTGGGAAGACCTTATAGCGGCCTTCCAGTGTCTGAAGAGAGAAAGCTGGAGGTGGACTTTTTACAAGGGCATGTAGTGACAAGATGAGGGGTAATGGCTTCAAACTGGAAGAGGGTAGATTTAGATTAGATATTAGGAAGAAATTTGTCACTATGAGGGTGGTGAGGCACTGGAACAGGTTGCCCAGAGAAGCTGTGGATGTCCTATCCCTGGAAGTATTCAAGACCAGGCTGGATGGGGCTTTGAGCAACCTGGTCTAGTGGTTGGTGTCCCTGCCCATGGCAGGGGGGTTGGAACTCAATGATCTTTAAGGTCCCTTCCAACCCAAGCCATTCTATGATTCTACGATTAGGAGAAGTTATTTTGTCCAGGAAAGCAGTGCAGCACTGGAAGTGGTGCCCAGAGAGGCCACAAAACCAAACTCCCTTGCACAAAGACACAGTGCTCTAGTGCTGACAGCGCCCTGCTCCAAGCTGAACTTTGGAATAGAGACCCCAAAATGACCCATCCTGCCACCATTCACACCATCCTATGGCATTTCGGGGCAGAGAAACAGCTGGTACTGCTCCAGCAGGAGCGATGCCTGCCTCTGCCCCTTGGAGGTGGGGTGACGGCCCTACCTTCAGGGACACGGCCGTGGTTCTCCTCCTGGTCCAGCCGCAGGATATCGGGGTTGAGGCAGCCGTGTGCCTGGCGCACCTGGCAGGCCACGTCCGCCTTCCAGGGGGGCTGCAGGCTGGCAAAGAAGAACTGGTACTCCCTGTTTGACAGGGGGCTGCCCGGAGTGGGAGGCAGCAGTGTAGCGACAGAGGACACCAGTACGGTCAGCAGCCCTGGAGGAGAAGGGCAGGCTGCGATTAACCCTCCTTAACAGGGCAAGCTGTGGGTGGAAATGGAAGAGTAGCTGGTGGGGTGGCCTGCTCTTCTCTGCTGGTGATGAGCTGGCCTGATGTCTCCTTCCATCACCCCTGTTTGCAGAGCCCTGAGGGAACCAGGAACCCTGGCACAAAAGGGGGAGGAAGAATGAAAAATCAGGGCAAAAAAAAAAAAAAGGGGGGGCGGTAGAAGAGAAAAAGAGGGGAAGAAAAAAAGGAAGAAAAAAAGGAAAAGAAGAAGAAAATAAAAAAGAATGAAGAAAAAATAAAAAATAAAAAAGGAAAAGAAGGAAAAAAATAAAGAAAAAGAAAAGAATAAAGAAAAAATAATTAAAAAAAAAAGAAAAAGAAGGAAGAAATAAAAAGTTGGAGTTTTTTTGTGGGTTAGGTGGCAGTTGTCTGGTTTGGCTTGGTTTGGTTTGGGGGCTTTTTTGTCTTTGTTTTTTTTTTTTTGGTGGGCTTTTTTGTCTTTGTTTTTTTTTTTTTTCTCCACAAACATCCAGCCTTACCTGCTGGGTAGGCTCTGCTGCCCACCCCTGCGAGCCACCCTGTCCACCACAGCAAGGGCTCTATGACCCTCCACGAGGACATCCCTCCATCCCCTCCTTTCCCTCCTTCGCCTTCAACTGGGCACCCTCCTCTCCTGCCTCCCCCCATGCTCAGCACCCTCTGTGGTGGCCCCGGGAGGGTGTCACTCACCCATCAGGCAGGGCAACCTTGCCATGTCTGCCCTAGTCCCCAGCTCGGTAGCCCTGGCAGTGGCGGAATGAGAAGGGAATGACATCACAGTTGGAGCGCCAGGGACAGGGGTGCTTGTGCCTCTGGGGGTGTGAGGGGAGACGGGCACTCCGAGGGGAAGGAAGAAGCTGGGGCCACGGGGACAAGTCAAGCAGGAGGAACAGGAGCCAAGGTGGGAGCTTCCCTCTCCTCAGGGACACAGTGGTGGCTGGCAACAACCTGCAACAGCATTTGAGGCCTGGCCAGACTAACCCTGGGCTGAGGGTACCCCAAAAGTGGTGCCTTTGGGGGTACCTTGCCCCCACCAAGCATTTTATGCTCTTCTGCAGGAGAAAAGAGACAAAAATCTGGTCCACATGCAGGAGATTGAGACACACTCTGTGCCTCCCCCCTGAGCATCCCAGAACGCTCTTGCTTCAGGATGTGGTGGGAAGCTGGTTTGATCTCTCCTGGGCAGCTGTGCCACCTTCTGAACCCCCAGCAAGTCACAAGAGCACCAGCTGGTCCTCCTTTGCCACGAGTGCCACCCTCTGCACCTTAAAGCCTTCCCAGAGGCAAAAGGGGGAATGGTGCTGGCAAAAGAGGCTTGGGACCACCAGCACAGAGGTGCCCTGGGACCCCACAGGGCTGATTTTGAGGGAGACCCACACCTGCATGCCCGTGCCCAGCTCTTACTGCAGAGACCAAAGCATGGGGTGCAGACGCAGCGTCCCACGTGTGCACCCCATGGAGAAGCAGCCGACGCAGCGCTTCCCACACGGCTGGGCACTTCTCTGACCGTAACCATCACGGGGAAGCAGCTGTAGTCAGGGGCGGCTGGAAAGAAAATGCTTGGCACAGCAGCTCCCAAGATCTGCAGCCGTAAGCAAAACGCAGGCGGGCACAGCACAGCGGCCGTGCGTGCCCGCCCCAAGCACCCCCACAGCCTCAGCCCGCCTGCGAGGTGACACCCTTGCGGAACCCAAGAGGAGCCGCAGGCGAAAGCGGGCAAAGTTTTCGACTGCTGGAGAAGTAGCTCCTCTGGCACATCCCGGGAGGTTCCAGCAGCGCTGCCGCATGCCATGGCTGCAGGGAATGCTGCGGCTGAGGATGGCAGGGCTGACACATCGCCTGAGCGGCCACGCCGGCTATCAAGGTGAAAGCTCAAATCACTGCAGCCCTGCGGGCCGTTAAAAGGGTGTCTGGCAACAGCACGTAGCTCTGCGGGTCCTTGCAGGAGACAGGCTGTAGTTCGCTCTCAGATGCCTTGTTGGGAGGTAACGTTTCTGAGAGGCTTGAAGCCTGAGCGTTTAACAACCGCGTTGAATTTCAGGATGTTTTTGCAGCTTCTTGGAAAGACAGTGAGCAGCAGACATTTTTTTCCAGCTGGCTCTTGCCACTGACATTTAAACAGGCAACACTGCTGGGGCTTGCAAATTTTAGCCAATTCCTAGTCTGCCATTGCTTAGCTTGAGAAACGCTGCTTATTAGCTGATTTTAGACACCTCTGGGGCCTTCAGCTCCCCAGCTCTGTTAATCCCCTCTGCTCCCCCATAACAGCAAAGCCCAGGCTGGTTTCCATGTCCTGACTTGAGCAGCTTCCCAGGGGAACTCAGTGCTGACCTCAGTGGCTGATGGAAAGGCATGACCTAGGAAAGCACACCGACATGGCATGTCACACAGTGTTATTAATGTCTGGCAGGTGCTGGCTACATGGGCTATGTCTACGTGTGCCAGCAAGAGATTTATGGCGTATGGAAGCAGGAAACAAGAATGAACAGACCAGGGTCCCTGGACATACACTGAGAACTCAAGCACAAGGCAGAAGATGAAGGAGCTGTCAAAGAAGTCATCCTTGGTTGATGCTCTAGTAGCAATGCCCGTGGGGAGCTACTGTGTATTTGGAAAGAAGGCGGTTAGTGATGTGAGGACAGCTTGGCTACTTAGCACTTCTCATACACTGTGGCATACTCCGGATTTGGTTCAGGTTGTCAAATTCCTTCAGGGAACTCTTCTGGCCCACAAGTGCATGGAGAAGCCAGCTACTCTGTGGCACGCACCCGGCAGGGTTGGGAGACTGCGAGTGCAGCAGAAACTGCTGTGCTGTTGGGCTACGTTTGTGCCAGCTGGATATGGGGCAGGGCTGTTTTAAAGTTCTGCAAAAACCTCTTTGGGAGAGGGGTGAGGGCAGGAGGAACAGTGGTTCAGACAGGACACATCAATGCAGCAAGTTGGGAGGGAGTCTACTCCCTACTGCGGCATCAAGCAATTGCGGTGGTCAGTAATGCGCAACATAGGGGTGATGTTAATCCCAGTATTTTCTGATTTCTGAGGGTTAACTTGGCACCTACAAGGCTGTACCACCGATGATGTATTACAAGCTGTATAATTCCTGCACTGAAGCAGATTTGCAGCCCTGTTTTCACAGCCACCACAAAATGGCGTTTCCTGCAGACGGTGGTGTTGTGTCAGCCAAAGCTCGGTGGGCTGATGTCCACAGCTGTAACCCCCAGGCCTACAGCGTGCCTGACCCCAGAAGTAGGGTCACGTAGCAGCAGGATCACAACTAGATGTTACAAGGAAAGGCGCTGCATTTTCCATGTTGCTATCCGATTGCCGTGTCGAATCTGAGCTTTGGAGGGGCCTGTCTGGTTTGTGAGGGACCACCCTTTGGCAGACGAGCTTCCCTTCCAAGACGCTCTTGTTATCGTCTTCAATACCTCATCTTTTTCTCAGCATTTTCCTATCTGCATGTTCCACCACAAAATCCACCAGCAGCAGCAAGGTCTGAAAAACCTCTTGAGAACCCCAGGACTGCGGCTCACACACCCTTCTTCCTGTGCTGCAAGAGTTATATTGCCCCTTCACAGAATCACAGAATGGTAGGGGTTGGAAGAGACCTCTGGAGATCATCTAGTCCAACCCTGCCAGAGCAGGTTCACCAAGAGCAGGTTGGACAGGAACACATCCAGGCAGGTTTTGGGTATCTCCAGGAGAGAAGGAGACTCCACAGCCTCTTTGGGCAGCCTGTTCCAGTGCTCTGTTACTCTCAAAGTAAAGAAGTTTTTCTTCATGTTGAGATGGAATTTCCTATGTTCCGGTTTGTGCCTGTTGCCCCTTGTCTTGTCGCTGGGCACCACTGAAGAGCCTGACCCCATCCTCTTGACACCTGCCCTTTAGATATTCATAAGCATTGATGAGAACCCCTCTCAGTCTTCTCTTCTCCAGGCTAAACAGACCCAGGTCTCTCAGCCTTTCCTCATCAGAGAAGTGCTCCATTCCCTTGATCATCTTTGTAGCCCTCTGCTGGACTCTCTCCAGTAGTTCCTTGTCTTTCTTGAACTGAGGAACCCAGAACTGGGCACAGATGTGGCCTCAGCAGGGCAGAATAGAGGGGGAGGATGACGTCCCTTGACCTGCTGGCCATATTCTTTTTAATGCGCCCCAGGATACCATTGGCCTTCTTGGCCACAAGGGCACATTGCTGGCTCCTGTTCAACTTGATGTCCACCAGGACTCCCAGCTCCCTCTTTGCAGATCTGCTCTCCAGAAGGTCAGCCCTAACCTGTATTGGTGCATGGGGTTATTCCTCCCCAGGTGCAGCACCCTACACTTGCCCTGGTTGAATTTCATCAGGTTCCTCTCTGCCCAACTCTCCAGCCTGTCCAGGTCTCGCTGTATGGTGACACAGCCTTCTGGTGTGTCAGCCACCCCTCCCAGTTTTGTTGCATCAGCAAACTTGCTGAGGATACACTCTGTCCCCTCATCCAGGTTGCTGATGAATGTGTTGAACAAGACTGGCCCCCAGTGGAACACTGCTAGCTACAGGCCTCCAACTAGACTCTGCGCCACTGATCACAACCCTCTGACCTCTGCCATTCAGCCAGTTCTCAATCCACCTCACTGTCCACTCATGAAACCCACACTTCCTAAGCTTACCTATGAGGATGTTATGGGAGACTGTGTCAAAAGCCTTGCTGAAGTTGAGAAGAAACTCGTGAAGATGAAGGCTACAAAGATTAGGTGTGAATTCCAGACTCAGTGCCTTGTCAAGCAGCATCCCTAGAAAGCATGTGTCTTAAATAGTTGGAAATGTAAGCAGAGATGACAGAAAAACGCTTCAGAAACCACCTGTTATGGGGGAAAAAAAGCGATGTCAGAAAGGAAATCTTGGTAAAAATACCTGAGTCTGTTTTCTCACGTTAGCTGGAGTGATAAAAACCAGAGTACTGGTACAGATATAATGGTGCTGTTAACTACAATACGTTTACATATCAGTATGTTGCTAGAAATTAAATGCTAGGTGCTCTGCTTATGGAGGAGGCTGTGAGCAGTTCTGCTTAGGTAGCTTTTAGGGCAGAATAAGGAAGGGGCCAACTGGGCCCCTGAGACACACCAGGTTATGTATTCCTTCCCGAGCATCAACGGAAAGGGAAAACTCTGATACCTCCTTTTATTAAACCATACACCTAAGAGAAAACCAATCCTGTGACTGGGTAGAGAACGGGGTCCAAAGCCCATCACAGTTCTACTCTCTCCCCTCCAGGGATGACAACATTCAACAGCAATGGCTCCAGCCCTCCTTGGGGTCCCCTCTCTCTCCTTGCCAGATCCCAGTTTCCAGGGCATGTGGTTTTGCTCCAGCATCAGCAAGCAGGAATCATTTGGCAGCTCCCAGGAACTCAGGCTTGCAGAGTTGCCCTTGCTGCACGCTGGCTGCAGCTCTGATGGTGACACTGCTGAGTCTCGTGTGAGGGTCCACCATCAAGCAAGAGCACGTTTTCCCCGTTCACATGAGTTGTTGAAGAGTACAAAGGATCCTCCCTGCTGAAACAGCCCTGGCACCAACAACCCCCTGCCCGTTGCATGTCTGATCTCCCCTCCCCACGCCCCTGTGTGCTGGCCCTGTCTATCTGCACAGCACAGGTCCTACCACTGACCATAAAGTCACAAGCAAAATCAGCTTCAGAGCCAGAGCTCAGCCACCTGCCCACAAATCAAACATTCCGGTGGGGGAAGCTCAAGGGGAGATGGAAGGTGGGAATAGTGTTAGTCTGAGATGTGGGACAATGAAGCTGCTGATTGAGACAGCAGTCCCTACCCCAGCGCCTACAAGACGTGGCTTTAGATGCCCTCCAGTGTCGCATCTGGAGGATGCGCAGGTGCATCTCAGGAGCGTGCCTGGGCTTCTAAGACCAGCTGCCATCTGGTACTAACAGGAGAGTGGGCAGCCCAGCCAAGAAGCCATCAGAGCCGTTGCACAGCAGCCAAGGAAAGGTCCTCTTCCGTTTCAGCTCTAGGTCTTCCACAAAGCAGAAACTACTCCCAGAGCCAAACGCTGAACACCTTCATCCTGGTAGCTACGGCCCCGTGGGAGGAGATGTTGGTACCAGCCCGCTCAGAGCAAGGCTGAGATCTCCATCTTCACAGACAAAAGCATTAGAGAGTGTGCTGATTTAAAATAAATTATATGAATTGCTTACTTTAATCACAGGTTAAATAATCTTCATTTTGCAGTTGTACTTTATTTTGGTAGGTTTACTGTCACTGGCTGAGAGCTATGCGAATATGCTGATAAATATAGACTTTACATTAAAATTGCCACTCATTTTAGCTTGGTGGATATGTTAATCTATTCACATTTATACAAGCACTGTACGGTTATAACATGCATTAATTCAGATACATAATTTACATTTTATTTTGTTAGGAAGTAGTGAATGAAGCGCTTTTTGCTTGTGATTTAGAAAACGGAATATCTAATTGATTGCAAAAGCAGCATTTAAAAACGGATTCTTCAATTAATAATGCAACCTAAAATGGAGTGGATTCACAAAAGCATGCTTGAATGAACTGCCCTACTCTTTTTAGGCAGGCTGGCTTAGTGCAAGAACAACCCGATCTAACCACAAAGGTAGCCCTAGTGCGAGCAGGGGCTTGGACTACAGAGCTCTAGAGAGGTCTCTTCCCACCTAAATCTTTCCGTGGTAACTAAATGAGTTCTTCCAATGACTGGATCCTTCAGGCTTTTGGAACAGGGAAATCTCACGGTCTCACGCTTTTTTTTTTTTTTTTTTTTTCTTGCTTGTTGTCGATGCGTAAAAAATAATTCCAGCCTTTTCTCCTCCCAGCCTGGTTTGCAGCTTTGAATGAGTTACTCCTTCAACGGCAGTGACCCAAACCACTGACATTAAATTGTACATCCGCAAAACCAGACCAAAGCAGGAAACTTGCTGAGCGTTTTTTCCACACTGTGCTTTAGGAGCGTAGGTTTGCCTGTTCTTAAGACTTGGGCAAAAATGTCTTTTTTAAAACTAAGACCTAAATTTCTTTTATGTATTCAGAAGAATAAACATAAATTAGCATAAATTAATCAAGATGTTTGACTATTTTTATAAATGAGATGCATTTTATTTGATAAAAACAGCTATGTTTCTTCTGATACTGTAACTACTAGGCAATAGAGTTAGAGAAACTTCCTTGAGTTGTCTTTGGAAAGAAAGATAGAACATTTTGTTTCCTTCTATTAGTCTTCAACTCTTTTAATGCTGCAGTATCCCTTGCCTACTGCCACTGCTTTAGAGCAGTCAGGGTTCGCACGCTCCCCAGGTGTTGCCACTCAGCTTGTCAACATCTCCACATTTTGTCCTCATGGTTCACATGGCAGGGAAAAAGAAGAGCCGTGGTTGATTATACAAGGGACAACGGCTCAGAAACTGTCAAACCAGCCAGATCTGCCTCCTGGGGGGCCCTCGGTCTAAGCTCACTCAGAAGTTTGGATAATCACGCCATGTTAAACGATCTACTAATGAGTGCTTGGTAAGCGACTGGTGTGCCTTGACCTGCTCCAGGAGAAAAGAAACATCAGCCCTCCTGTTGCCAGCTCACACAAGACTATTCACCATGGTTGCATCGTGGTCTGGCCTCCATCACCTCAATGTCCTGCTGTGCCTTGGCTGAAGCTTCACTTAGCCAAGTGAACGACTAGATACTCTTCTAATCTCTACTTTCTGGGCCTTGGAGGAAGCATCACCCATTTCTCTGTAGAGGTCAGAGGGGAGCAACCCTGCTGTCACCTGTAGCTACCACCTCCCGACAATGTGTACCTGCGTATCTGCAGTGAGGAACATCCTGGGAGGACCTGGACTGACTTTCGGCCAGTGATCTCTTGGGCATGTTTTTCTTCTCCACTGCCAACTTGAGATCTCTGGACTGTTTTGACCAGCATTTGAATCAAGCCTTAAGATCTTCAACAACATCAGCATTCGCCCGGGGCCACCCAACTGCTGCTTCTTATCCTAGTTTGTTCTGCTGCAGAGCATCTTGCTACCCAGCATTTATCTGACCTGATTTAGGACTGACAGCAGCCCTGCTTTGAAGGGGAAGCTGGACCAGATGACCTCCAGGGGTGCTTTCCAATCTGTGTTTCTAAGATACCTATATTTATATGCAGTAATTGTCTCATAAGAATTCATCCCCAACAATCTAAGTGAATACCACCGAAACACACTCTATAATTGGGCCTTAAACAGTCTGCTTAAGCACAGAAGCCTTATACAACTTTTTGGACAGACAGTAACAGCCTGCCCACCGCACAGCTCTGAGTCTATAATTAGGGAAATCATACCTTAAGAGCACTTAATGAAAGACTAGATGTTGCTGAGCTATGGAGATAGTTTAATTGCTTGATAAGTTTGTTAAGAGATGAAGAAGGTGGTCCCACTGGTGGAAGGCGATGGTCGTGGCTGGGATGGTTCCTGTGGGCAACACGCAGGGGACACGGGCAGTGGTAGAGCCCAGGTGATGGGAGATGGGTGAGCTCGGTGGGAAGGAGAATACTTTGCTGAACAGCCTCATCAACCAGGCTTGCCCAGCTATGTAGGAACGATACCCACACTCGGGGCAATCACAGCTGGACAGGATAGACCAGTCTCTTGGGTGCATGACCAATTATTATTAATAAATGGGCCTGAAGAGGCAGACAAAACTCTTCCCTCTTGTCGTGCTGCACTGCTCCAGCTTCCTGAAACTCAGACTTGACTTTACTCATCAACTTGGTTATTTCCAATCACTGTAAAAGGGCAATTTCCCCAGCTCCATTTTAGAAAGTGTTTATGTTGCACTGACAGCTGTTCCAGGAAATCTGCAAGCTAGGCAGTTCCTTAAAGGAGTCTATGATTACTTTAACTTAGCGTATCCCCCTTTTTAAGCACTTCAATTCTAGGTGAAGTAAACTTTACCACTACAAGGGATAGAGGTGGTCTTTAAAAAAAAAAAAGAAAAAAAATCAAGCCATTTTTGACTGACACTTTTTTCGCTACTTCCAGTCAAACTGATTTTACTTTGTTGACCTGGAGCTCTTGCTTGTTCTAAAGAGAAGCAATTTACCTTCTCTGCTGTTTCAAGTATTTCACATCTGGGCTGCTATGGCAGCCTTCTTGACATCGTTAAGGAGGCAGCGCGGAGCTGGCTCTCTTCCAGCCTTGCAGGCTTTCCCCAGGGGTCCAGAGCCTGACAGCCAGCGGACCGCGGAGATGCCTTCGGGTGGCTTTCACAGGACGACAAACGCCATTTACTGAAGACTGCTGATCACAAAAGCCTTCGCCCCGATAGATGCTATTTAAAAATCCTCCTTACTGTTTGCCTAGGAAGTACATCATCCCCATCTGACACCAGCACCAACACAGAATAAATATTTACAGAACACTTCCCCCTCCTCTCATTACAAACAATTCTGCTATCCCCAGTCGGTAATGGACATGTGCCATGTTCAATTATATCAAAAACAAAAGGCATTCTAAAAAAAGCTGCTCATGTTTTTAGCCTTGTCGCTTACAGGCTTTGTTCCCACTGGCTTCGTTTCTGTACTTTGTAATTTCTAGCTTCTATTGATTTGATTATTTCCCCCCTTTGGGGATTAAATAGTGCACAGTTTCTGCCCTTATTCCCTCTCTTCCAAGGTTAGCTTTTAATGTCCTTTAATTTGCATTTATACTTGTAAGCCATTTAAAAATTCTCAGTTTTCACCCACATTTTTTTTGGTATAAATTCCCTCTTCCTGTAGGTCTTCTTCAAAGCATTCCCTCAGCTGCCACCAACACCCCCTGAATGCTCCACGCTGCTGGCTGAAGCACCCCTTCGTGACAGAAGCAGGGGGCGATGACAGGATGGGGGTTAAGCGGAATTTCCCACCCAGCGATCCCTGCCATTTTCTGGCACTGAATCAGAACCCGGCCTAGGTGTTTCCTTCATCTGTTTTGCAGTAAAAGTAAAACATCAGGATGTTCTAATTCTCAGTGTCCCAAGAAGCACAATGGTAACGGGCACAAACTTCAACATAGTTAGCTCCATCTAAACATGAGGAGGAACTTCTCTACTTCGGGGGTGGCAGAGCCCTGGAACAGGCTGCCCAGAGAGGTGGTGGAGTCTCCGTCTCTGGAGAGATTCAAAAACCCACCTGGACACATTGCTGTGCAACCTGCTGTAGGCGGACCTGCTCTGGCAGGGGGGGTTGGACTAGATGGTCTCCAGAGGTCCCTTCCAACCCCGTATCATTCTGTGGTTCTGTAACCCTGTGCCTATGCTTTAGCCTGGAAACAGGAGTATTCTGGTCTACCTCCCCCTCTCAGCATCCTACACTGACTGCAGAAGACCTGGCACTCGTGTTTCCTAAACCACAGCTACCCTGAAGGGGGTTAACTCCTGCGTGGTGGGCAGCACTCAGGCAACGGGCCACCTTGTTTCCTGGTTTGGAGCGCAACACAGCCCTGCCCGTTCACACTGCTTTCACATTACACCACACACATTTATAAACTACTCATTATCCTTCAGCAGCAGCAGCGGCTTCATTACAGGGCCACCACTTCAAACGCCTCTCTAGCCCACAGTTCCTAGAAGGCTTGCTGCCAACGGTGACTATTAACAACCCCGTGCCCTACCCCTTCAAAACCAAACCACTTGAAGGATTGGTTGCATCCTTTGCCACCCCTGCACTTTGCCCAAAGCCTGTGTTCAAGTCCAGAGCACATCCTCCCTTTGCTCTGTTAGCTGAGCACCCAGCTGGTATCTGGATAAAACCCCAGCAGAAGAAATTTGTTCTCCTGCCAAAGCCTTCTCACCCACTGGATGATGGCACGGCATCTCCTGTTATGACGACTGTGCCACACACACAACTGACATCTCCCAGGATTTTACTTCCTCTTGGTTCAAGGCCCCAGGAAAATGGTTTAAGACAATCTGGGGACTGAGATCCAGACTGTGGAAGCGGTACCACAAACCGTGTGAGACATAGTCTGGATAAGAACTTACCTCTGTTTTTTCCTGGGCAAAACGGGAACCTGAGCACCCCTTCTCGAAGCAAAAGCAAAGACTGACTCAATGCTAACTCACGTGAACAGAAGACTTTTAGCACCAGCCTCTGAGCTGATGGCTTTGACGGGGTCCCTGTACAATTACAAGGTGAGAGTAGCCTTGTTCTCCACCTACGCAGTCCTCCGAATGGTTTTAATAATGAACCCCTAGAAGAGCTTTGGCTTCATGACTACAAGAATGCTCCACTGATCCTCATACAAGTTGTCTCTGTGAGAAAAACATTTCATCTTTCAGGTGAAAACCTTAAACCCTCCGGAATAGCAGAGAACAAGCGGGAAGAGACTCAAGCTCATCAATCTCCAGGCCATGCCAATGGAACAGATAAAAGGCAGCTTCAGTATGTACCATCTCCTCACAGTCACCTGCAGACACTGCAAAGAGAAATGTGTCTTCAGTCCTTGTTTTGGAGCCTAACATTATGTTCGCAACAGCAGCTGGAGTTTCTGGCCACAGGTGAAAGTGACCCACCAGGGAGCAAGTTATCAGTTATCTGGAAAACCTATCCACATTCTTGGATGCACGCGATTTGTCCTGATGGCTTATTTTCTCAGCTGTGCTGCCCAACAGCCACAGTGAGGGTTGGCCTTCCATAACCTCCACCTCTCCTCATTTAAGAGAAGACAACTGATGAAGTAAATGATTCAACAAAAATGTGAATAAATCTCCACCATCTTGTGAGGGGATGACTGACTAGAAAGCTTAGTAACCCTTTGCAAGTATATTAGGTATATTTTTTGAGCCTGACTTAGGCAAAAAGTCACTTATTAACAGTGTTCAGGATTGTTACATGAAAAAGCTGTACCACATTCTTCATTTAGAATAAAAGCAGAGCTGAGAGAGAAAGAATAACTAAAGAGACCAATTGCTGCAGTTGACTTTGCAGGTGACAGCAAGGCAAACGGGAGTATTTGTTTCAATGAGCTTTATTTAATTCTGTATTATACAAGTGGGATCTGAATCCCCAAACTTCGCATCATCAACATAATGGAGAAGCACCACTGCACAAAAGGAAGGCAGAATTTTGGAGCTGGAAGACGGGCTACATCAAGCCATTTCCCCCCATGTGGTCAGAAATTCTTCCTCCTTCACACAATGCGCTTCCCAGACCAGCAGGTTTACCCCAGGAATAAGAGAGACAGTGCTAGCTCTAAACACTCCCTCCTCCTCTCCCCAACAAAAGAGGCTGCTCAATGCCCGCAGTGGAATGGTTAAAGATAGGGAGTACATTAGGTTTTCAGTCTCTCAACCAGCTCACTAGATTAAGAAGTGGCCTGGTTACTCCCTCTCTCCTGAAAAAGATCCAGGAAAATCAAAGGCCTAAAATGCCAAAGACTTACCTCCTTTCCTTCCCCCATCCCATAGCCTTGTTCTCTAAGCAGAGAGAAGGCAATGAACTCTGAGGAGGCTGAAGGAAAGCCAAGGAAAATCAGGGGCTACCTGAATCCCTGGGAATCTGGTGGCTACCCTGGTGCCCTCATTCATTCCCTTTGAGGTTCAGAGACCTGTTTGGAATAGTACAGAGAGAGGGCCCTCTCTTAGGGATTCGGAAGCAACCAGGGATACAGAACACACAGAAACCGCCGTGAGGGTACACACCATTCCAGGGATGGCCCAAACCACAAACAGGGCAAGACTCCCCCCAGCCAAGGCCCCAAGGGCTGGGGGAGCTGGGACGAGGCCCTGGCAGGGGGAAGAGAGCTCCTGCAGCAGTACTGAGGGCTCACGGGATTTTACTTCTTCTTCCTCTCCTGAGAACAGCGAGGGCAGAACCTGGCAGAAAGGGAAGTAAAAAGACAATTATTTATGGCATGATATGAACCTTGAACATACAGTCCCAAAGGACCTTTTCCAAGGTCCCAGACAAAGCCTTAATTCAAATTTTCCTTTCTAAGAGGTCTTCTAAGCATGTATATACAGTACTCTCCCTTCTGCTACCCAGGACCTCCCCTTTCCAAAGGCCAATGGGCCCTCCAGGTTGCTTGTTCACTCACCATTTTCCTCTTGGTTTTGTTGTCAGACCCACACAGGCAAAATGAAACCATTCAATGGAACACTGTTGGGATGGAGAGCAGTCAGTTAAAGAGCAGTTTTCTTTTGAAATCATTGCTTCTGGGCTACCAAAGCTTCCCAACATTTGATTGCAACCTCACAAATCCCTAGCAGCCATTGCGGAATGAAGACTCACACCCAACCTACGCGTTGTTAGCAAGGAGAACTCCCCTTCTCCCTTGCTAGCTATGGGGGCAAGAAAACAACCTGTCATTTTAAGGAAAACCCTGAAGAAAGATGCACTTAACAGGCCCTAGCAAGCCACCCCTCTGCCCTTCCAAACCATCTGAGGTAAGGCCTCTCTTTGTCACTGCTTGCTGTATCAGGCCCCATCCAAGCAGGACAAGACCTTCTGCGCAAGACTCTTCCCCACTCCCTTCTCCCTGACTTCCATCAAGCACAGGCTCTTACGTCTGGGTTGTCGCAGCCAATCATCTCCCCATAGGAGACCTGGTGGCAGAGGCAGTAAGTAGGCTCATTGGGGTCCACGGGCATATCCAGTACATCCGAAGGGTGCACATTTCCAAAGGTGACTGAAGGCATCCCATACTCTGTGCTACTGCAGGACAGGAATAAAGTAGGTCAACAAAATAACTGGCTTAAGAGTCCCTTCATGTCTCCCAAGACTATGCCCTTGTTAGCCAGACACAGCCACTTCTCCTTTTTTAGGCACACACACCAACCTCTACTGAAGTGGTCCTCTTTCCCCATCATGCTACACTACCCTAAAAAAATCAAAAGATCTCCTTCCTCTTGCTTCCCAAGGAGGGACAGGGGACACACTGTCTGTTCTGGGTGAGTATCCTTCACAGGGAAGTCTGGCTAGGCCTCCCTTTGTCTGATTTTTAGTGCAGCTCCTCATTCCCACAAATCTTTTAAACACTTACGTGCGGACAAGCTTCAGTTTCTTTTGGGCAGTTTTTGGCGCCTCCTCATCAGAGTTCTTTCCTTTAGAGCGAGCACGGGCAGCTTTCTTCTCTTTCTGGGCTCGGCCCTCTGGTAAGAAGAGAAAAAGGTGTTGCATCTGCCACCCCATCAAAATAGACACCTGATAGTAACAACCTCTCCAGCACTAAAATGCTTTGGAGTGCATACTGGCTTTGGGCCACACACCCCCAACTTAATTTTATCTAGCGGCCTTGAATATGCTCACACAAGAAGAGCCCAGGTCACCATCTTTTTACCTGTCCTTCAGATTCCAGCGTAACAGTCTTTGATCTGTACCACTCCAGTGCCTGCCTTCATCCCCACCACTTGCATAGTCACTTGGCTGCCTCCTGTATCAATCTGCAGCCCAGTGGTGGTACTCACTCTTCTTGCCCTTGCTGGAAGAACTGTCATAGTCACTCGACTCTATCTGCTTCTCCTTCAGGTCTGCTTCAAAGCGAGCGAGGTCTGTGTCCAGCCGACGGATGTGCTTATCAACCTGCAAAGACGACAGTGACCAGGAGTTACCACAGAACACAGCCCAAGAGGGCAAAGAGAAGGCGGCATAGGGCTTGCACTAAGAGCTGAGAAGCAAGAGTGGTTAGGGCCTAAAAAGAGAAATCAGGGCCTTCCAGGCTTGGGGACTTTAGTACAGCCTTTCATATGATAACCACCAGACACTTCCCTTCATACCATCTCGTAGGTCTGCATAGCCAGCTGAACCTTGTCGTCCCCAAACTCCTTGCATTTCCCATAGGCCTCCTGGATTTGCTTGAGAAGCCCCAGTTTTTCCTCTGAAGACAAAGTCCGTGCATTGCTGATATACTCCGTGGCCAACTTATCGATCTCTGACTTGAGGTCTGAAACAAGTTAACCATTAAATACGTAAATATAAACATACAACAGTACCCTTCATTAAGAGAGACTGAAGGATCAGAGCAGCTGTAGGCTTCCTCTTCTGCCCTGAGATCCCCATGATAAAGGCAAAGGAAAGAAAAGCTGGTCAAGCTGCACACTTCCTGTCTCGCCAATGAAACCATCTCTAATCCTTACCTTCTGTCCTCTGATCCAGGTCTCGCATGAGCTGGAAGTTTCTTTGCAATTCAAATGGCAGGTTCTCAATACCTGCAGGGAAAGGAGGAGACATGGTGAAGTCAGGTTCCTGTCCACAATGCCAAGAGGGGAATAAAGGTAACAACACATACACCACTCCAGCAATTCCCAATGCCCTTTCCTGGTGCACATTAATGTGCTTCCATTTGTTGTCAAGTCCAAAAGAGACAGACTATAGAAACATGATATACTTAATGCAGAAGCATAGTTCTGTAATACATACTGGTTAATAGGAACCTGCTGCCAGGCAGAAAGGCCTACTTTGCGAAAGCAGAAACCCAAAATTTGTAATGAAGTCAGTCGTTAAAATACAACATATCCATTCAAGAACTCCATTCAGTAATGAAAAAAATAGTACAACAGCTGGTAAATAATGCCGTTTAGTTATTTCTGTACAAGGATGTCGAAACTACAGTTGATCACATGCTAATTCACTAAAAAGTGAGTCTGTTTTAGTGCATCAATTTTACATATAGGGGACAGGAGATACTTTGTGCAGAGCTATAAAGCAAGTTTGAGACAAGACGGGGAGCAGTGAACAGCAGTCCTAACCCCCTATCATGTGTTCCTTGTTTTGCCTTCTGCACTGTAATCTCAGTGCGGTCTGTCCAACACCTGAAATGATGCTATACATTGTGAATAATAAATGTATGTAGGGCTCTGAATGAGCAATGTGAAGTTGATAATTAATTTTCAATGCACTATGCTACTCAACCCCTAGGCATCACCAGATGCTCAACTGACAAAGCTGGTAAAAAAAAATTCTCATTTTTCCATGCCTGTCTAATCAAACTGAGATCTAGTGTCACTGCATTAACCTGAAGTCCAAGCTTGATTGTTGTCACCTTTATACCTAATAAAAAAGATAAGTCTCTCTTGCAGGTTTACTAAAAAAAAAAAAAAAAAAAAAAAAAGGTTGGGGGAAAAGCTCTTCAGAAACACAACCTAAGAACCTAAGCATGCCTGCGTTCTGAACCCACTCTCCAACACAGAGATAGTGTAAATGAAGGGGTGTCTACCCATCATCAAAACTGTCTAATCCAGCAGTCCTGGCAGCACTCTCTATTTTCACTGCCACATGTTTCTACAGTAGAGACATTTCCCTGAAAAGCAATCAGCCATCAGGGAAGGTCTGTATGCAAGAGGCAGGTTTTAACAAGTACTACACACGGACCATGAAATTAATTCCTATAAGAACTGTGGGTCTCACTGTGCTCAGAAGCTGTTCCTTTGAGTTATTTTTTTGCACAAACAGAATATAGAAAGTTACAGACAAAATGCTTATAAGTAATCAAGCAATTGCTTCAATAGATTTCTGTTGCCATTTCTATTTTAAATATCTGAGAAATGCTCAGATAGCAGGTGTCCTTAAGTACCCAGATACATAATCACACAGCACATACACATCGCCACCTTGCATTCAAGGACAGTTAACAATGTAAAATCGAAAAATTAGTAAGTGGCAAAATTAAGGCTGTCTGCACATTCCTAAATTTGATACTTCCATGTTTGTCTGGCATGACAGACTTCACACAAGGTTCAAGCAGCCCACTACCAGATTACATCCCTACAGCTCAAAAAAGCATCTCAGGTGACATCGGGGACACAATACTGAGAATTATCACTGCTTACAAAGGGAACGTACGGCAGGGATGAAATCCAGCTTGGAAATCTCAAGACCATGCCTTTTTCCTTCCTGCCATCCCCAAACTCGTCAACTCCAAACCTTTCAATTTGTACAGCAAATGAAACATGGGTCACACCGCAGCACATTGCCTTTCATCTCTCTCCAAAGCATCACCCACAGAGAACGAGACAGGTATCCTCTAGAGGAAAAGAGTATCTGTGCCTGCACTGCACACAATATGTCAAATTTACACCGAGTTTATTAATCCTGGAAGATCATGACTTCTACATTCTTGACTCTGTAGTTTAAAAAAAAAAGAAAGAATAACGTAATTTCTTTTTCTCTTCTAAAAAGGAAAGACAGTAAAAGCATAAATTCCACTGGGTACAGTCAGTTTTCCCTCCGCAGGGCTAGAAACCTTTAGATAGAGCGAGCACCTGAGCTAGCAGAAAAATCGGCAGGATGCTATTCTCCAGGCAGAACAACCCCACACGAGGTTACGGCCACGTTTTACAGAGATGTTCTCGCAGCAGGAGAAACTCGGGCAGGAGCTTGCTTCTGCTACAGAACCCGAAAGGGACCGTGCTCTAGTTTTTACAGCCGTTACAGTAGAAATCGGCCACCACCACTAACACCAGTGCGTGCCCCTGTCTGGAAAGCCTCTGTCTTCCCTTTGCCTCTACGTGCCTGGCCTCGTCTTTTCAGCCCGTGCCATCTATCCTACAGAGACTCTTTTTTCCCAGCACCTCCTGCCCTCACTTGCCAGCCCCGTAGCCAGGCCAGCGGCTCCCCTGCCTCGTTACCTGCCTCCCCTCTGCTGCCGGTGGCTCTCGGCAGCGCTGAGAGAGGCAATACCCAGCTCTGGCTCAGCACAGACACGATCGGCGGTGGATCATTTACCAGTCAAGCAGCTACAGCAATGATCTTCCAGAGGCTCATTAGCTAGGCAGGTTTCCACAGGGACTGGGGAGCAAAACCCCCGTCATTTGAATTCCTTCCCTGCTAAAACAGGCAAAATAATTTTGTAAAGCCCCAGCAAAGTCTTTCACTCTGCAAATCTACTATTGGACCAACATTCTGCAATTGCTTCATCACTAATAAACTGGGAGAAAAATGAAACGATTGACAGTAGCAGTGACTTCATAACCAGAACTGTTATTAAGATGCTTTATCTGTACAACTGAAAGTGGAAAGAAGCTGCGTACACCACTACAGATCATCATCCAGTGAATCCAGCAAGAACAAAAAGCGTAACAAAAAACTTGCTTAGCTGCAGCTTTATCAACTGAGCAACAAACTATTTGTATGGTAGATAGTTTAACTATGGGGAAGTTTTCCACTGTCTGCAGCTTAACTCAAAAGCTCTTACATACCCTTAAAAAAAAAAAAAAAAAAGATGCTCTTCATCGCAGACTTTATCACAGTGATCAGAACACTCACTGAAATTGCTTGATCTGTGCTGTGCTGGCTATCAGGCATCACCTAACAGTTCCATAAAAACAAGTCTGAGATTTAAGTTTCCATTTCCTCATTCCTACTAACACAACACCCTTTCCCTCAGACTATCTAAAAACGTTCATGTTATGTATGTAGTTTCATCTCCTCCCGAATTTCTCCTTTTTCCTTTACAATTCATTTGCTCTTCCACTTATTGTAAGATGCACCTAAACTTTTCATGACTGAATACTATATATTGTAAAATACCCAAATAATTCTGATTCTGAAATGGATCATAGTAATGAAAACACAGCCTGCAGGCATCCTTGATCACTAGAGAAGAGGGTAGTGAAGGGCAGTAGCTCTGTCCCAAATAGCAACAGTCTGACAGAAAAATAAAGAAAAGCGAGGGCATCTTTCAACACAAATGGCACAGCAGCAAGAGAGGAAGACGAGGATGGGGAAGATGTACAGCAAAGAAAGTGCTAGCAAGGCCAGCAGCTTGGCCCGAAGCGCAGGCTGGCATTAATGCAACTGTGTCCATATCTGCACAGATCCACGTGCAGCCCCACTGTGCCCAACTCGTTCCTGTCACAGCATGATTATCCTGTACAGCATCACCACGGCCTCTCACTGAATTTTTCCCACCCCTTCTGTTTCTTACCTTGTTTTCATTTCTTATCACAAGTTGAAAGTCTCTCTACCTACCTTCATTTTTCTTTTCCTCAGTTTGTATCCATTCATTACCCTCATTCTTTCTTTTATTCTCCTCTTTCCTTGACATTCCTTCCCCCATTCATCCTTCTGCAGGCTTCCATCACCATGCTGTCTTATCCTTAAGAGCCATGCACTCCCACTCTCCAAAAGTCAGAATCCACCACCACCCTCCTTCCCTTCCAATTATTATTTTATTTATGTCTTTTTAGAAATACACGTGGGGTACCAAGCGTAGGCAACTGATATTCAGCTATTTAACTCAGATGTTAACTCTGACATACGCGCACAGAGAGCAAGCTTACACAACCTGATAACTTTCACTATGCTTCATTCTCCCATAGGACATCTTTTAACTGCGTTAACTTTGTAACAATGGGTTTGTACTGTGACAGTGGCCAAATTCCTAAAGAGAGACCCAAAGCACCAAGCACTATACAAATACACGGTGCTTTTTCCATCTGTTCACTCACCACGTTCAGATGCATGCTTAAATTTATTAAAAAACGTGAAAACACATCTCGAAACATAACCACAATTGCTTTATTGAATAGTACAGATTTCAGCAAACACTTTAAACACCACATCGCTGAAGGCAATTAAAACAGTCCTGCTTGTGCCAGGGATTGCCACAATGAGAAGGTAAATTCTTTGCCCCCTGAGATATGGAGTTGTCTAGGATCTTGTGGGAGAAGCACATTGGACTTTTTTGGTACTCCGTGATTCTCATAATTTTGTAGTGTTTGAAGGATACTGCAGGACAACTGTCTTATAGCCATCTCCAGGAGCTTCCTTGCTTCCTCATTAGGGGGAAGGATGTCTTGTATATCCCTGCATCCCTTCTTTTGGAGGGTATAACCCTTTTAAAGCACTGCTTTTACTCTGTCCTGCGTTCTAAGTGAACTGTTCATCTTACTACACAATTTATTGAAATTGGAGCATGAGTATAACATATACCTTTCTCTCTGTTCATGTATGGCTCAGCCCTATTGCAATATACACAGCCTAAACTGTAACATTATCCTCCAAACACCTCTGTAAGGGATAGTACTACCTATGCTTTTACAAACAGGGTACTCGGGTGCACAGTAGACTGACCTGCCCACGGACACATGGGTGACGTGCGGCCGTATCATATAACCCGAGCTCAGTGTACTGCACACTAGTCCATGCAGTTGCATCTGATTCAGACACTGTCCAAGGGAAGAGATGTCAGTCAGCAATGACAGTCAACGTTAACAACCACAGAAACCTAACGCTCCCCCAAAGAGTGGACCCTTTTCTTGGGGAGGGAGGGCTCTTTTTGTCTTATAACATTAGTTTACTACTACAGCATCCACAGCCAAGATAGTAGGTAATGTTATTAAGTCTCAGAAAAGGGATCTTTATTGCTATGTTAAAGATCAACCTTGATTTGAGAAGGGTGGAGGGCCTGGAAGACTAGCACGTCAAATGAGACTTAGGCCACTCCAGGCATTTCCAGCCTGTCATAGATCTCCAAGGGCAGAGACCACCACCAAAGAGATCACAGGGCTGTTTGCCAAAACGGTCACATCGGATTTGCCGTTGAGTAAGTTAAGAAATGCAGAGAAAACGCAGTATGCTTTGTCTTGTAAAGGCATCTTGTGTCAGCTCTGATAAAAATACCAGTCAAAAAGAAAATCAATTCTAAATAAATTGGTCATTAACAATAATAAGTGTATTAGCTTAGTGTGGGCCATGTCAGTAGCTTTCACACAGAAACAAATGATGCCTATGAATCACCAAATCCTCTCCCCTGCGTGTGATCTTTTGTAATTTTCCACAGATCATGTGTGCTGCATCACAGATGCAACTAATCCAAAGTCTCAGTGAGGTGAAAGGCATCTTTCACTACACTAAAATGATGTTGAATATAGAAACAATTTATTAAGAGATTTGCATATCTGAAGTATGATGCGAGAAACTTTAAGAGAGAACAGGAGGGTACGGCTACATGCTACATTGGGGAAGGGATAAGAGTAATGACAGTAGTGAGAGATAAAAGAACTGCTGGGGAATTTGGAACGCAGCAAGGACTGGGAAGGAATCAAGGGCTAGCCTACAGCAAGTTCTAACATCACACTCATGCCCTCTAAGAGTATTAAGATGACAATACACATCATACCCTCATTTGATGAAGGCATTCAAACAGATGTAGCTACTCCGAAATAATAATCCTATTTTACTGGGCTACATTCCTTACCAAAGAATGAAAGGACGTTCCCATGTGAGTTGTAGGAGAAAGATGATGACTTTTAAAAGGGTGTATGCTGCTTCTGTCGCTCTGTGCTTATGCTGGCATAAGTTTTCTAGTATTTGACATGCCCTGAACTGGTGCAACTCTATGTGCCTATTGACACATGCAAATAGAAGGAGCAAAGGAAACTTGATGTCTCCCTAATCGGTATAAAAAGGGGGGAAAAGCCCAAAAGAAAATGACTACACACTACCACGTTAACTTACCAGCTGAGGACTCCTCATCTAAGTCTGCTGTCTCAATCATCCTCTTCCCTGAGGCAGGTATGTCCTAGTGTCTGCTCCTGGAACACATCCTGACTGGTGGCCCCCAAGACAACAGAATGAGTATCAAGCAGCCATCCGAGTAGACAGGCCAGCGACATCCTTCGACGTCTCAAGCTCACCAAGATTACTAGCCCCCTGCTGATGATGACTCTCCCAAGTGTTTAGATCTAATTTAGACCAAATGTTGGCAAAATCTAGTTCCTCAAAGGTTTGAGGTGGGGGAAGATGGAAACATTTTTTATTGTTTTGTTACCATTCCTTACCAACATTTTATACTGATGTTTATTCAGTAACAGACTGGTTCAACCATAGGGAAATTTTAACTTCCTTCCAGTCTGGCACACACTTCCCAACTGGGACACCACGTGCTCCCCATTCAGTAAGGCAAATAAAGCAAGAGCCTCATCAACCCAGGCAGGAACATATGTGGTGGACAGTGATGGCTAGAACCAGCAAGGAAGGTGCTGTTTGCTTGCTTCAGAAAGCACACTCACAAACATGACCCTTACATTCACCTCAGCTACCTGAGCAACTGGGCAGTAGGGGACAGGTAGATAAGCAGAGAGGTCATTTCGTAATAAATTCAGGCACCAGACAGCTGAGGAGAGGTACATGGCTTGGTTCTGTTGCCATAAAAGATAAACTTGTGTGTTGTCACCAAGTATACTTACTTAGTAAACAGGAAAGCACTGATGGTAGAAAATACATCTGGTTGCACAGCAGTTCCTTCTACTATAAACATAATCCCTACACTCATGGCATATTAGTGACATGGTTTAGTGATTTTATTTTTTTTTTTTTTATCAGAGTTAGGTTGATGGTTGGACTAGATGATCTTGAAGGTCCCTTCCAACCTAGACGATTCTATGATTCACACATAAACAGAGACTTATAGAAAACTATTTAGGACTTTTTTCTAAATGTATGCACTTCAAGGACGCCTAGCATAAAGAAGCTCTGTGATCCTCTCGAAAATTCCAAATATGAAGAAAACATAGTGTTCGCATCTCATCTTCTGGAAAATCTGTATTAGTCACCCTTCCCTTCTCCCCCTCAAAGCCTTCACTACAGTATTTCTAACCCAGGACGAGAGCAAATACTGAGCCAAGCACAGTAACTCGAGTTTCAGCAAGCATAAACTCCTCTAATGAGTCGTCATGGATATTCAATCCTCTCATCACAAAACACGACTTTTTCTTCCTTTTAATTCTTCCTCCATCTCTAACTCTATTGCACCCACAGTTTCTCCCCTACTAAAGTTGCACTGCTTTCTTGGCGTGAGGGAAAGCACTTCAGATTCTTGCTTTCTCTCCTCAGAAGCAGGCATAAAATGGTTTAAAGACCAGAAGGAGGATAATATTTGAAGAAATGGAAATATTTTCATGCTTAACTTCAGCCACTGAAGAGAACTGCAGAAAGAGCCTTGCTCAAAGAAAAACACTCAGGAAGAAGAGAACTGGAAGAAGAAACATTCCTCTTCTTCCCCATTCCCGAATCCTTTGGTTCAGTAGAGTAGTTGAAAGGGCAGCTTCAGTAGGATGAAGGAAGGAAGGTGATCAGAGTAAACAAGATAAGGAGTTCCTCTGTCAGGATGTTCAGCAGAGAAGGAATGTGCGTATTTTTCTGCTGCAAAAACACCTGCTAGGAGCATAACACATTTCAGACAGCTATGCTTTGTAATTAACAGCTTAGACCAAAGACAAAGGCATGTCTTACCCCAGGTCTAAACCCAGTTTCAAATTACAGCAAGGACTTGAAAGCTACCGAAATACCAGAGCTAAGGAACTGCCAGACACCTTTTACTAAGAGAACTGCTGTGAACTTGGCTATTCCACAAAAATCGTCTGGAAAAGAACTTTAGGTGTCCGAAGTAGAGGACTAAAAATTCATGAATTGAAACAACTGAGGCTGTATGCACAGCTTTGTCAGAGCACTCATGAATTTTAATGTAGTTTTTAACTACCTAACCGCATGAGATTTTCATACAAGGTGTTTCTCATTCCCAGTGACTGAGCAGTGATTCAAAGTTGTATTATATTCTCTTTGTTCACATACAAAGAAAATAAACTAAAACTCACACTCTGAGTCACACATACGTGACCCAAACCTCAATCTGCAAATTGACTCTTCAAGGTGTTCATCGTTGTGACATTAGAATGCTTTTTCACAATTCTGCTGTGGAGTAGCCCACTTCCCTTACCAATAAAATGAAGGTCAAGAGATTTACTGAGGCAAAGAGATTAAAGCCAAGAAGGCCAGCAAATTACAAACACACCTCTTGAAATGTCTAAAACCGCTACGTAGCCTGACTCTGAAGAGTTATCTGTTTAACACAGACTTCAGTTGCAGTCATGAGCCTTCTGCACATCTGCTCCTCTGACTACAGATTTTTCACTCAGAATTTGAGGGAAGCACAATCTATGCAAGGAGAATCTGTGAAAAGCATGACCCCCAAAATAAACACAAACATCAACCTCACTTTGTCAGAGTGGTATTCAACTGCCTCAAACACAAGGCCACCTTTTTTCTTCCTACAATCTTCACTTAATTCATTATACACCTTTCCTTTCTTCAAGGATTTGAAGAGGTCCTACAAACAAATGCTCTCTTTCATCACATACTCCTCATTCATTCCCTGAGCAGATCCAGCCGGAAACCATATGAAAGAGAATCTCTGTGGGAGGGAAAAAAAAAATTCAACTGAAAACTGTGTCTGCATTAGCACTATAATACTGAAAGAATTCCACTCCAAGAAGTAAGTGTAAATATTAGGCATTTTTAAAAAAGCTGACTAAAGGTTCTGGACTATTTATCTGTGTCAATTTTCAGGAAGTTTTGGAACATTAGTGAACTACTTTAAAACTGAACTGAATGATTTAAAAATATTGAAATAATTAAAAAAAAAAGAAAAAAGAAAAAGGGAAGGAAGGAATGAGGGGGAAACTGAATGGCTTCAGGCAGGCATGGAAAGAAATGGAATAACTGATCCTAGGTCATCTCAAAAAAATAAATTACAGTGGAAAATATAGATTAAGTGTTAAAACAAACTTGCCTGACCAGACCTTTTTTGGTAAGAATATACATTTCATCAGTGAAAATCATTTTTTGTAGTGATTAAACTACAACTTGCATCTAAACTATAACTTGCATCAAATACTCAATTTAATATTAGAAAGTATCTGGCGTAACAAGCTAGACTATGAACACCCCCCCCCCCCCCCCAAACATATGATGTATTAAAAGTACTTTAGAATGCATTATAAAGAACTACCAGCAGTGGCTGCACCATTCATGCAAATCACACACGAAGCAGTTCTTGACTCAACAAAAGAAAAGTTTGTCACTGGAAGTGGGATACAGACTGGAAGAATGAGAATGGAAGGAACAGACCACTGGGACAGCAAGAGACAGCCCGACTGCAAACAGATACTTTCCATCAAGTCTTACGGAGGGTAGTACCTTTAGGAATGAGCAATGGAAGTGATGGATAAAGGATGCTGGACTGTATTTCTAAGAAACGGAAAGACTGTATCATGTCAATATCACGGTAGATAGTTGCCTGAATACAAGCTCCCAGCTGAAATGCAATGCTGAACGCAATGAATGGTGAATGGGTAAGGGCATACCCAACAGAAGAACAATAACCTGATTTCTTTAGTTAGCACCATGAAGAAGACCGGTTACTAAAGGACTGTATGCATTTTCAGAGAGTCAGAAGTTCAAGTAGGATGTTAAAAGATTAGAGCAGGCTTGAAGAACAAGATGCCTGATTAGAAAACTGAAAAATATGTTATCGCAGGCTTTTTTTTTTTTTTTTTTTTGCTAAGTTACCAGAAAGAAATTCAAGATTTAATCAATTACAATCTACACAGGGAAGCAACTTTTAGGGAAGAAACTTTTAAATCAGGAGACATTTCAACATGGCAGGTAAAAGGCATTATAGGTGCAAGGACTAAATATTGGAACTGTGCAAATTAACTACAGACAAAAGTCACAAAACCATGACAGCAAAGCCTATCAGCAAACTAACTTACTGAGATGGATGCTCTTTAACTGGAAGTATTACAATTCACGTGATGGGCTTCTCTAAAAGAAACTCTAGATTAAGCACAGCAACTGTCTTCCAATTAGCTAACAAAGGGAATTAATGTTGCATACTATAAAGGACACCAGACAAAACTGAGGTCTTAAGAGCTCTAGAGTATACGAAAATGGCTAAACCATCACAGCAAATATTGTTTTGTTGTTTCTAACATCTCTGTGGCCGATTTATTTTTTTTTAGTACTTTTAGACTGTGCAGATTACCTTTTTTTTTTATTATTATTATTTTAAGCAAGACACCTTAAAAATGATAGTCTACACCACCTCATTAATATCTACCTTCAACAGGACAAGAATCAGTAATTCAATTGCAGGATCACACATCTCAGCTGAGAAAGAAAATAAGAGTTTGTCATTTTCTCTATATGTTTGTACTAGAGGTAAACAGAGGAGCTTCCAGGGGGTTCATCAATTTTAGTTGCCAGTGACAAGGAGATCCAGAAGTGTTTGGCTTTGGAGGGAGCACCGTCTAGCCACCAAGCTCATCTACAGCTTCCTTCCTCTCCGACTTAGTACCTACCATACCTTTTCACACTCAGTGCTGCATCTCTCTGATCTCTTCCTACCATCTGCAAATCCCAGTCTTTCACTCCTTTATCTTCACACTGCAGCTCTTACTCAAAAAACGCTTGTGCTCTCCCAGTAGGAAAATGCTGCATCCTCCCTGGGTGCTTACTCGTTGTCCATCTGCTTCTTCCCCCTCTTGCCTAACCCCTGGTTCTCCCAATTCCTGGCCATCTTTGCTGAAGAGCCTCAGCCAACTGCAGTCTTCCATAATGGGATAAGAAAAGAACATACATCTTTGCTCGGCATTCCTTGCTCCTCTCTAACAGTCTGCCTCCTCACCCAACTCTTCTTCTTGGCTTTTGCATCCTCCTTCCTCACAGCTCCTAGATCCTTGCCTGTCCACTTCCAGCTTCTTTTCAGCTTTCACTGAAATTTATTATGATTCTTGAACTTTCTTACTTTAATTCACAAGAGGCTTCCTAATGACAGAAGGAGCACTGCAGACGCAAGGAATGAAACCCTTTGTCTTCATATCAATGTTACCAGCTCCGTGCTGGCAGAAACTTAGTGTAACAAAACTTTTACAGAACCAAGCTCCGATGTTTCCAAGCATATACATACAGCAAGAGATTTAACTTGGCCAGGCGTAATGAAGTAAGAAACATGTTATTAGAACTACCATGCTTTAAACACATCACCATGTTCCCATAGCACTGACATCAGATCAGAAAGAAAACACGGGAAGAGTTTTCATCAAAAAGCAGATTACTAAATCTTAACTCCTTACATGCCTTCAAAAACAACTCCTCTGATTACCCTACTTGACTATTCTAGGAACACAGGGGCAAAACATGCATTGAAAGTCTTATCCCCCAAAAAGGCAGAGTATGACAACGTTATAAGCACCTTAAAGCAGGATGGTGTCATACGAGGACTCCGATAACGTCACCAACTCCTTTAGTATTTACAGAGGACTTCTTCAACCAGCGAAGCAGGACTGCACTCTTACAGGGAAGAAACCTATGGGAACTACCTCCCTACATACACAAAACTTATCTTCCGCTTCGTTTCACCAGCCCTGCAGTTTATCCCGGCAAGTCCACCCACAGCCAAGCTGCCGCTCGGAAAGGCGGCCGGAGCGGCGCCGGGCTCCTTCCTCCGGGGACGGCAGCGGGGCCGGCTTCCCGCGGCAGCCCCAGCGCCCGGAGACGAAAGGGCAGCCCGTACCGGCGCTCCGGGCGGGCCGCCGGAGCCGCCGTTTCCAAGCGGTCCCCAGACGCCTCTCCGCACGGCCGCGGGAACGGGGCCCTCACGGCCCGGCCGGGGAGAGCCGGGCAAGGCTGCTACCCGAGAGGTTCCGGGCAGGCCGCAGCGGGCGCCCTGGTGACCGGTCAGCCCCCGGGCAGAGCTCGTCCCCCCGCGGGGCCCCGCCCCGAGCCGCGCTCCCTCCGTGCCCCCGCCAGGGCGGCCCCAGCCGCGGCTCTCGGCCCCGCCCCCGGCGGCCCTTACTGTCCAGGTAGTGCTCCAGGTACATCCCCGCCGCCATCTTGGGCCCCGCACACACGGCCGCTTCCGGCGGCAGCCGGACGCCGGCGCCCCCCCCTCCCCGGCTCTTCCCTCCCCCGGAAGCAGCGCTGCCCGGCTGCGGAAGCCGCTTCCGTCCGCCTTCCCGCGCGCTTCCGGTCCGCTCCCGCCGCCATTTTGGGCTCTGCGGGGCTGCTCGGGGCACAAGCTTCTTCGCTCGGCCGGGTGCCTCCTGCCCGACCGCCGCCTGAGGGCTGCGACGGGGCTGACGGAGGGAGGGTGCCCGGCGGGATCAAGGCGGGCCCCTCCGGTGCTGGTTGTGGAAGGAAGCGGCGGATCCCGCTGCAGGGAGCAGGCCCAGGGCTGGCTGCTTTGATCCGATTCCCCTGAGATGCGGGAGAATAAATAGCTGATGCTTTCATACCTGCGCCAAAAGAACCAAGCTTCGTGTTTTGGAGGCTATGGAGGGCTCTCCTGGCTTCAAATAATTTTCAGCAGCCTGGTTGGGTCATCTGGGTGAGGAAGTGCCGTCTGTTAACAGCACTGAATCTTCCAACTCATCATACAACTCCCCAGCGACAAGCAGCTGCCGCTATATTATAAACAGGAGATTGTCTTTGCTGTAAAATAATAGTGGTACAAGCTTAACATACCTAACAAACCAAACAAGCAATGAAACGAAGTTAAAAATGTGAGCGTGCTGTCTTTTCCCCGTCTTGCCAGACCCGCTTTCTTGACCATTTACCACGAGTCATTTCTAGGTTAGAGATCTTGCCCCAGAGTTCACGAACCTTTCCCCAGGTGGTCCTTTGCTAGTGGTTGCACATGACACGGTATGGAATTGTGGTAGGTTAACAGGGTGAAGGAACTAAGACAAAACTACCTTACTTCTTTTGAGACTTAAAAGCCTATAGTGTTCAGGATCGTTGTTTCAAGAGGTCAACATTAACTTAGCATCCTATACTGGGTTTGTTTAGCAAATGTTAACATTTCATCTGCCTTTCTCCCACCCACTGACCTACATCGTTAAGCTTTTTCCCCATAGAGTGTATAATGATGGTTGTTGCTGCTAGTTTCTGGCCCTGAGGAGAATTGACCAGACTTGTTTCTTTTCTTTCTTCCCAAAGATCTTCCAAAGCACTATGCCTTTATTGACATGGATATACTGGGATTAAGTCTTCCAGCAGCCTGCAATGAATACTGAAGGGCTCTTATAAAAATGAATTGCAGCTGTTTGAGTGATCAGCCATCGTGCTGTTACACTTTTTGGTTAATTGAGAGATCCACTGTGTTCTGAAGTTGCAGTGTTTTCCAGTCCTATCGTTATTTAAGTTACTTATGACATATTTTTAATTATTCAAAACACATTTCCAGTTCCTGTGTGAAGCAGCTGGCTTCGGTTAGCTGAACATTATTGTTAAGCCTCACTTTGTTTTTAAAGTACTTCAAAATTCTTGTACAAATTGCCTTACACTCTTAATTAACGAGGATGTGGCTGTTGCATCGAAAAAAAAAATCTGCTTGCTATATACCCTGTCACAGAACTAAGCCAGAATATCCCAAATGCATCCTGCTTGGAGCTACCAGGCTGAATGGAGCTGATGTTGAGAAACGTGTTCTTGGACATCGCCAGTTCAGTTAAGAAACCATCTGGGAGTCCCATCTTATCCTTCACGCCAAGGCTAAGGAGATGTCAAAACACTAGACCACTGAAGTGAAAAGACAAGCTCCCTCTGGGCTTGTTGGCACCACTGATACAAAAGACAGGGAAAAGAGGAGACACTTGCCTAAAATCCAAGTGGTAAACCTTAGTAAAGTGTACAAAAGTAGGTTTAACTTCATTAACTGCCACTGTGAAGTTGGAAAACAAAGGGGAGAGGCAGTTTTGTGTACCTGTGTGGCCTCACAGCAGTAGAAACTCTTCCAATCCAGCAAAAACTAGTTCCTGAGCTCTGAATCTCGAAGTTTGCTATCTATTTCTGCTTCCTTCGGAAAGCTGAGGCAGCGAGGTTCATGGAGAAGCGCATTGCTCAGGGTTCCAGGTGCATCTTCACCCACAGATGGAGCGTTACCACGGCAGTTATTTGGTGAAAACTCTGATTTTTTTTTTTAGAGTAAACACTTCTGCAAGTGAAACTCCTAGCATGGGCGCAGATCATTTTACAGGAAAATGCTTCCCCAGCTGGAATATGCTCTAGAGGTACATGACTATGTTTATCCCCACCCAGTCTTGTATATTGATACTTAGGTAACTATTGGAGTAACAAAGCCACATATGTGAACCCCAATGGTTACCGCACACCATCCCCCCCAACCTGCAGGTTGCTACTTCAATTGCATCCTATTGTTAAACCAGCAAATGCTTCCCAATTAGATGAGGGACCTGGCTGATGAGCAGGAGCTGTGCATCTCACAAAGGGAAGCTAAACAGCCTGCTGAAGCAGTCTAGAGTAGTGGTTCTCAACCTTTATTGATCTACAGATGCCTGTGTATTTTCCCTTGGAAATGTAAACATCTGCCTATGAAATTAAGCCTCCAGCTTTTCAGTTACCTTACAGACCTCTTAAATGTTGTCCAAGGACCACAAGGTAAAGGCCAATGCTTGAGAGGGATCCTTAGGCATACCCCAGCAGGAGGCCTACAACTTCAAAGTCTTGTTTGGTTCCCTTTTTGCTGTAGAGGTGCACGTTCAGCTCTTCTCACTCTTTAACATTCTCACTTCAGAGGTCCCTGCTCTGCATTTCCTTCTCTTCAGGAAAGACTAGTTGTACCCACACTTCATTCTCGCAAACATCAATCAATCGATCTGCAGCACTCGCCCCCAAGGTGATTAATCAGCTTTACAAATGAAAGAAGATGCCAAAGGCGCCAGATTATAGCTGTGTCCGCGTTCCAAAACCATATCCTAATGCAGTAGCAAAACTAGGCATAGACTCTAGTTCTTTGGTGTCATGATTTCTTTTCTTGCAGTTTTTTTTTTTTTTTCCATTCATTACACAGACACTACATGAAATCGAAATGTTTGTTGGACCAAGTTACTACATCTCTCTAGTACTTTGGTGTTCTACTATACAGAAACAAGAAACCATGCACACAAATTTAATCTTTTGTACCTGAAATGATGATTGAACAGGTACCTATCTTGTAGTTAAGGAAGAGTACAGAGCAATTTCATTCTATGTTCTGAAACTGCACTAGTAAACTTGGGCAGCTTTCAGGTACATTACCTGCAAAATATTAGAAGAAAACCCTAAACATGATATATATCCTTTAGTTGATATAAAGATGATAAAATAATCAATAAAAATATAGAAGACAGGCAGAATCTCATAATTATATTCTATATTAGGAAGAAAGTTGGATGATGTAGACAAATCTGTGAAGTAATGAATTACTACCTATTGCCAATGAGATTTAGGCAGATGTTTAGTTCTACCCATTAAATAATACATCCTAGAAGTTGCATAGCTAGAAACTGACAATCAATAATTTTAAAAGAATTATCTGGCAAGCAGATGGAAGCAATGGGCTTTCTTTTCCAAACAACTTTGGAGCTCTGAGTGTGTTTCAGAAGACCAGCAAATACTTTTACTTGAAAAGTATTTTGAGAAGTAAATGGGATCATCCACGTTGCCGTACGCCAGTTAACCTAACACTGATTTGGCAAAAATCACAGTGTGATTGATATGGGTTGCACTCAGCTAAGAAAAGAAACATAATGCTAATTTGTTTTCATTTCAAGAAAAAAAAAATCTCGTTAAAAGAACTACATATCCTTTTATCACAATATAAGTTTGGAGGCTCAGGATAACCGTCTAGGCCTAATGTAGCAAGACTTATAACTCAACACTCCACAGCTCGGTCATTCATAAAGGAACAAGAAAAGCAATACATTAAGTACTACATGATGGAGCCAAGCCTTTCTTTGAGACACCTAAGCCAGCTCAATTTCATTTAGCTGTTTGGAAAGATGAATACAGTGACTTGATCATGGTCTTTTGTAATTCATTACAAAAGAAAAAAAGACTTCTTATAGCAGAAGACTTTAATGTACTGAACACGGGCATAACAAGACCCTATGGATTAAAAAAAAAAAAAGTAAAATAGAATGGCAGTTTTAATGGCAGTGATAACCAACAAAAAACTCTAATAAGGGACATGGTTGATTAACCATAAGGTTTTAAATTATGAAAGTCTTAAATCTTTCTTGAAGATTTAACTGAATTACAGACCAGCAATACTATCATTAGTCACGGCTGAGATTCAGTTACTGTTTGTGGGTGACTTTTCTAAATGATTTCCAGCCTACGTGATGTTTCCTTTTAAAGAAATGATAATTTGCAAAATCCAGCTAAGAACAGACAACCAATTCAGTAAAGGACAAGAAGAAAAAGTGCTACTGCCTTCCAGCAGAGATACAAGATGCAGCCTAGTACAGAACGCCAGAGTCATTGTCAAGTCTTCTTAGGTACAGACACACAAAAACCAAATAAGATTGGCATCACAAAGAAAATGCAGGGTCAAAGAATTCAGGGAGCTGAAGAGAAGCTGAATTCAGGAAGAATTCAGGAAGCTGAAGACCATGGGATCTTGTTAGAGAATCTTCCACCCTTGTGAGTGGGAGTTAAGTAACTGAACCATTGTTTGCTTGAGAGCACAAAGCTGAAAAGCTGCAGACTGTGGAACCTGAGGCTTCATCTCAACAGGGAAGAATTTTTTATAGGTGTTACATTTTGCATCCCACAGGTAGCAACTGTAGTTTATAAACCACCTGAAGCACTTTAAGTATGTTAAACAGCCTTGGGAATCCAATGAGGAAGACCTAATCCAAACTTAAATAAGTGACAAAGATAATGAGAGTTAGCTATCTTCAATTATTTCTACACCAGCAACAGAACTCTGGGTAAACAGAGAAGGAAGAAATTCTTGTTGATGAGAAAAAAAAAAGGCCTGGAATAAAGTGGCATTTCTGAAACTTGATGGGAAAGTCCCTTTGTGAAAAATCATTAGCTTCTTCCTGGGCAACATTAAAAGTTACAGGAGCAGCAGCAAACTGCACAAACACAAGCAATAATACCTTTGAAATAACGGGTAATAGGAATTGTACAGCCTTAAATACATATGGATCCCCATGCTAGGTAGCAGATACCAAGAAGGGGAAGAATAGCAAACACTAGAAAACACCACCTCGAACCAAGAAAGGCGACTTCAAGCACCTTTAACATATAAAATGAAAAAAACACTGCAAGGAATTTTAATTTGTGAGCCATTCCCCAGGGAATTCAAAGTTGGCGAAACATCTTTCCAGCTTTTAAAACTGCAGCTTTCTTAATACAAGACACTGCAGCCAGAACAAGTCAACTTTTCAGACTAGAATGTGATGCACACAAGATAGTAACTTGAGTGCAACTGCCAATTTTGTCCTGTTCATATGGAATATGGACATGCAGAAGAGAGCCACAAGCAGTAATAAACCTGGGCTGAATCTGTGCTAATTACCAAAGAGAGCAAAAGAGTTGTCCATGAGAAAAAAAGAAATAAGGCAGAAAAATGTGAATGAAACTCTTCTGTCAGAAAAATTTATTATGTGGCCAAAAAAAGCCCTAATTTCACAATCAGGAAGAGGAAAACTTTTGGTAAAAGCTCATCCTGGGTTCAGTGAGAAAGTCTGTGAGCAAGAAAAAACAATTAAAAAAAAAACCAACCAAAACCGGAAACATAACGCACGGAAAAGGGGAAGGCCAGACAGCAACCAACATAAATTAGACATTGTAAAATAGAGAAAACTGTTAGGAAAGCTTTGTGGCTAGCAAAACTACTGGTAATAGGAAAGGGATGTTGGAGCTTTCATTCCTTTCTTTGAATAAAAAACAAAGAAATCTTACTAATAGTACTGTTCCATGCTAGATAAAAATGCTGAAAATGCGAGTGACACAGAACAGGGGAAATCAGTCAACAAATACTTCCAATTCCATATTCAGAAACAGGATGTGGCAGTCATATGAAAATAGCAACTTCTATCCAGTACCTTAGTATCAAAGTGGGAGATTCGACAACAGCTACTAGGGATGTATATTTTCAAGTCAGCAAAGAAACAGGAGTCCTAAAAGAGTTCACTAACAAGCTCTCTAGCCCATCGATCCAGATTTTAATTAAAATTTGGATATTAGAGAAATACCTTAAGACATTCACGACAGTATTCCCAAAAGGCAAATGAAATGACTCAATGTCAAAATTACGGAAAAATTGTTGAGATGAAGAATTTGTGAATGAAAAATAAAACCTATAACCCAAAGGTTATACAGATTTTTGTAGAGAAAAAAAAAAAAAAAGAAAAGAAAAGAAAACCCAAACCTTAATTTCATTCTTAGATGACATCATTATACATTTGGTTTAACAAAGGGGACTGCATAGGTGCAACATACTTAAATTTTTGTAAGGCATTGACCTAGCACCATAAGTCAAAAAGATTTACTGTACATAATCACATACTAAGAGGATTAAGAAATGCCTAGCCTGCGAGTCTCAAAAAGAAGCTAATAAAAAGTTGCACTGAACGATGCTTTTCAAGTTAGTGTAGGTCAGATGCAATATAGCATTTTCAACCTGGACCTGAAAGTAAAAAAATAACAACTGATAGCTTGGGGGTGACAAAACTGGGAAAGCGGTGAGTGACCTGGTCCAGCAGTAAGCCAGGTCCATTCACACAAACTGGACTTTGATACAACCTCACACTAAGTATCTAGGAAAGAAGAACTCAGACCATACCTGTAGAAAAGGGGAAACGCTACCACGGAAAGCCGCGACTTCGGATGATCTAAGGGTCACACCAGACAAGCAGCTAATGTGAGCTCCCGTATAACGCTGCGAGAAAAGGGCAAACGCGATCCTCTGCAGACTTAAGGCAAAGGGCAGGGGGAACTTGTCCATGGCACTGGGGCTTGAACACTCAATTCCGGAAGGAGCATTTTTACAAGATACTGAAAAATTTGACAAGATGTAGAAAGAAAAGACAAGAATAATTCATGGGCTGGAGGAAATCCCTTACAGTGGAAGATTTAAGGAGTTCCATCTATTTAGCTTGTCAAAAAGTGGACTGAGAAGTGACATTACCATGTTTAAATACCAGTCCAGGGGAAAAAGCCCCACTGTGCTCTAAGGCTCCCTGAAACAGTGGGATGGATGTATCCAGAACTAGCAACTGGAAGCCAAAGCCAAACAGATCCAAAAGAGAAACCGGGCTTAAGTATTTGAACAGTGAGAACATGAAGCCCTTGCAGCAGGCTACCAATGGAAGGGATTCTCTGTGTCCCAGTGCCTCAAAATCAAGCCAATGCATTTTGTCAGCACATACTTCAAATACATGTTAGTCCTCAGGGCTCAGTACAGGATAAATGGGTTGAAATGTCACCTGTAAAATGCAGGAGTCAAATCAGACAGCTTCTTCTAGCCTAACCTATGGATCTACAAAACACTCCAACTGTTTGCAGCCAACCCTGGTGACTAAACGCAGAGAAAAAGGTTTCTGCCACAGGCTCCGCAGATGCAGAGGGCAGAGCTCCTCATTTTCCTTGTGCGAACCGCAAAGGCTGCCCAAAGGCAGGGATGTGCCTACCCTCGCGTCCGCCCGCACAGCCGCTCGGGATTCACCAGCAGCAAGATGCTTCTGCAGTGGTCTGGTGCAGGGGGAAGGAACACACGTCACAGGGGCAGGGTGCTCGCAACAGCACCTTCAAGGAGCCTTTTACACCAATTTATTTCTATACAAGATGGTTAAAAAAAAAAAAAAGCCCCTATTGGTTGTTGATACAGAAGTCTGGGATTCTATAGGCTTTGGGTGGGTGATTGATTTTAAATCCCAACACATGCTTTTTCCCTTGCCTTCTCATTCTCTTCCGAGTCAGCCTCCATGATCCAAAGAAACTAACAAGTGACACACAAGACTAGTAGTCATGTGGACCAAAAAAAAAAAAAAAAAAAAAGGGGGCGGGGGGGGAAGGAGAATCGAAGACGAAGAGAAAGGGAAAAACAAACGAAGAGTGAAAATAAAAATTCGCCAGGATAATGCGTTTTATAAACACAGAGATAGAAACGGTTACAGCAAGGACAGAGCGGGCCAGGGGTGGGGAATAGATATTTATATATATATATATATATAAATTCAAGGGGCCTTCAGTTTATTCTTGTTGGCTCCCCCTTCTCATTAGATTGGTCTCTCTGTGGGGATCTTCATCCCCTTCTCTCCACTGTCCACCTTTTGGGGATTCTCTCCCATGACCAGGGTCCAGAAGAGGCCACCACTGCCATGTGAGTCCAGCCCGTCTTGGCAAGAGGGAGCCTGGGAGAGCACTCTGACGGGAGGTGAGCAGGAGAAGCTAGCCTTTCCCTGCCTCCTGCCGGCTCCTTGAAAAGACTGGTCTATTCCTCCTCCTCCTTCCCTTTGGGAAACTGGGGGCAGGACAGGCGCGTGAGAGTCAGAACTGCTGTCGTTCCGCTTTTCAGGAAAGGGAGTAGAGAGAAGGGTGATGATTATTTTGGCAGTCTCTTACCCTCCCTCCAGTTGCTTTTTGGTTTGTTGTTGATGCCTGCAGGCTTTTCTGAGGAGGTGGGCGGGGGGGGAGCAGGAGGGAGAGGAGGAGGAGTACAAGCTGCTAGGACATCATCCACAACGGGCAGGAAGAGCAATGAGCAGGAACCCACATTCCTACAGGGCCTCGGCCATCGTGCTGCTCAGACAGCTGGGAGAGAGAGGCAGCGGCCAGTTCAGACAGACTCCTCTCTATTGCTCTCCACCAAGGGAGGAGAAAGAGTGCAATACTCCACAGCCCTCGGGCAGTGTAGGCACCTGTCCGGCCCAGAGAACATGCCTCGCCTCTCCCCCCTCGCCCTGCCACTGGTCTCACCTTCCACTGGGGAGAAGGAGGTTTCTCCCATCCAGTCCTTGGGGCAGGACAAGCGACCCCTCCTCCCTTTCACAAGCAGGAGGGACAGGAATGGATATTTCTCTCTTAGACACTCAAGGAAATCCTCAAAAAACCCCATCCAGCTGTGAACCCTGCCACATTCTTCTGTGGCCTGCTGAAAACATGTGTCCGAGCCCCTGTACGTACAAGGACCGTCTCTCCATCCCATCCACCATGCATGTCTCAACACGCACCCCCCCTTCATACGCATTCTACAGTGAGAGAGAAGGCAAAACAGGGGCCTTTCTTTGGGTTTGAAAGGAGGGGCTCTTGCATGAGGAAGTGATCCCGGCACAGGAAAGGGGCTCTTGCACAAGGAAGCATCCTCCTACCAGGCAGGCTGTTGCACAGAAGGAGCACCCCCTTGAGACAGGCTGTTGTTCAAGGGGCTGCCATGAACAGGGTTACACGGCCAGAAGAGGCTGTTGCAGGAGGAGAGGCCGGAGACTGTTGCACGAGGAGGGCCGCTAAACAAGCGGTGCCCCTGGGCGCAGGCTATGCACAAGAGGCTTTCTGCTCCCTGGGTTGAGGTCTCTCTAGGAGCTGGAGAGGTGCTCCACTTGGATGGCGCTGGTGCTGACAGTGAGGCAGATGTCCTTGTGATGCTCTGAAGTCTTGTAAGGAGTCAGGTCAAAGGAGCACTGGGGGGGAGGGTTGGGTTGGTTAGTGTCTCCAGAAGGGCCCCCTGCTGCCCCCCCGCCCTGCGGCTGGAAGTGCTGCTGCTGCTGAGAGGCCTGGGCTTGTGCCTGAACCACCTGCTGCTGTGGGTCAGGGATGTTGTGTTTTCGCATGTGCTTCATCAGGTACGTCTCCTGCAATAGGAAGAATGACATGAGAAAAGGGGATGACAGTCACAAAAGCCAAAGCCAATGGGGAGGGACACAACAGCTCAGGGGGCTGCTCCTGTTGGACCTGAAGGAGCTACTCCCTGGGAAGTGTGTCCACTTCTGCTACCCCCCCAGGGCAGCAAACACTCACCGAGGTGTAGGCCCGGCTGCAGATGGAGCAGGTGTAGACCTTGGCGTGTTTCACTGTGTGTGTAGCCAGGTGTACCTCCAACGAGGCGGCATCCGTGTACGCACGGTGGCAGTTGTGGCACTTGAAAGGTTTGTCTTTGTTGTGCTGCCGTCTGTGGGACTGGGGGGCCGCAGCAGAGTGGAGGAAGGAGAAAGCAAGCACAGGGAAGGAAGCAAGTATTAATACTGGAGAAGGCTTTCCCTCCGACACCCCCTTCCAGCCAGGACCCAAGCTCCCTAGGGCCCTGTCTGCTGACGGAGGTACACCTGGCTCCTAGTGTAGGGGACAGAGCTTCTCCCTCCAGCCCACCACATCTTCCTTACAGATGCCCTTTTTTCTTGGGCATACTAGGCATTTGAAGAGCACAGTCTCTTAACTCTCCACAACCCCCATCTTCTCAGTCTCCACACAACTCTTTCGCAGTCTTTTCCTTTTCTCTCCTCTCCTCCCTCGCTACACATTTGCTCCCCACATCTGTCACTGCCCTTCAGGGCAGGATCTCCTTTAACTGCTCGCAGGCATTTACAGCTCTGCCATTTGGCATGCCTTACAGTTCCCCTCCTCCAGGACACTGCAACAGGACACACCACCTCTGCTTTCCTAAATCCCTACTCTTATGCCCTCCATTTTCTTGTAAAAGAAACCAAAACCCAACCAGATTCTCAGATTTTATTCTGTGTGACATTTAGCAATAATCTTGTCCCAGCTAAGTTAGAAAACTATGCAGAACAGATGGGAGGAGCTTTACCAAGGTCTCACCGCTTTCAAGTGAAATTTACAATTTTACAGGTTGAGACTGTTTATGAGACTTCTTTGGGTCACTAGTGCCACAAAAGCCAGGAATCTCTCCCCCACCCAGGGCTTCAACAGCTTTTCTGTATTCTTTCACTCTCTTCCCAGCTGCCCCAATTTCTCCATCTCCTCCACTACAGGCAAGTAGTCTCTCCTCCCACTTGACAGCCGCCCTTGCCACCACCACTGGTGAGCAGGACAAGCCCAGTCCCTTACCTGCAGGTTGGAAAGCTGGGTGAAAGCCTTTTCACACCCAGGGTGAGCGCATTTGTAGGGTCGGTCCCCGGTGTGGATACTGTTGAGGAGGAAGAGCACAAATTGGAGGCAGTGAGCAGGCAGGCAGGGCAGACTGCCAGGGCCTGATGCTGCGATCAAATCTCACAGCCACTCAGGAGAGCAGGGAAGGGGATGATGTTGCCTCCAGATGCTGTTCTCTCTGGACAAAGAGAGCTCTGCCCAGCTCCTGTGTCCAGCTAGAAGTTAGAGAAGATAGGCAGTCAAGCAGATTTCAGAGAGTGACTAGGACTGAGGAGCAAGAGCTTATGAATGCGTGCCCAACTTGGCATGAGGGACACCTGAAAATGGTTGGGAAGGGGTCTGGAGGTCCAGGCTCCCTGCTCCAAGCTCAGGAGTTCTCTATGGCCAAGAGGAGTCTGTTCTCCTGCTTCCGCAGTACCAAGAAAACAGCTCTGTTCCTTCTCAGGATAGACACTCCAACACTTTTCCCTTCACATTATCAGGCTGAGATCACCTACAGTGTTAATCTGTCCCTGTCCCCCTGCAATGCCAGGAGAAGCTTCCACACACTCAGTCCAACCCCCGTGGTGCCAGGCTGGGATCCCCTATGGCCAATGCCTCTCTCTCTATCGCTCTCTCTCTCTGTGCCCCCCGCGGTGCAAGACCAAGGATCCCCAGGGACAGCATGTGCCCACCTCAGCCCTGACGTGGTCAGTGTCTCCTGCGCAGCCTCCACTCCGTCCACTCTGGTGGGTCACCTCCTTCTGTGGGTGCAGCCGGCCGCGTTCCCCGCCCGCCCCCCGCATGCTTGGCGCGCGTGCTCCACAGGTGCATGCCGGCAGCGCGGGGGGGCCAGGGCCAGGCCCCCAGCCTCCTCTGGCCCTTACCGTGTGTGCTGCTGCAGGTGGGAGAGCTGGCGGAAGGCCTTCTGGCAGTAGCGGCAGGTGTAGGGCTTGGCCCCCGAGTGGATGCGGAGGTGCTGGGCCAGGTAGGATGTGTTGGCGAAGCTCTTGGAGCAGTGAGGACACTTGTGCGGCTTGACAATCGCCGTGTGGAGCTTGGAGTGGATCCTGCCGAAGAGGAGGAGGAGCAGCAGCAGTTGGACACGACCGCCATCTGGCTAGTGCTGATGGAATGAGGGCACAAAGGGGGTGGGACAGCACCACGCTATCTGCTACATGGAGGAACTCCAAACACAGCATGAGCTTGCTCGGTCTCAAACCGTGCTCCCCTTGGATTCAAGAGACCATGGTCTGTCCGCACCGGGGGAGGATCCAGAGAGAGGAACTATAGAGTTTGGACTGAGGGGCATTGGCAGAGCTGTGTGTGGGAAGCCTACAGCTGAAACAGCAGGGGGGCTGCAAGCCTGGACTGAGACGTTTAGCAGAACTACGCTGGGGTGACAGGGAACAGTCCTCCTACGCCCACTCTACTCTCACTCTGACACAACCAGCCCTACCTTCTGTCAGAAAGCGTCACTCCGTTGCAGACGCCCCTTAGGGTGAGCAGCGCTAAGCCTCTGTGCACACCCAGCCCCTCACAGCAAGTGACAAGTCTCACGTGTCGGATACCACTACTGCCGGCTTATCGTGTACAAGACCCGACCGGCCTGCGGAAAACAGCAAGGTCTCCCCAGGCAGTCGCCCGCTGAGGGTGCTCACAGCATGCTGGGGTGACGGCAACATGCAGTGCGGAGGGCGCCCAGCCTCCTCTGGCCCTTACCGTGTGTGCTGCTGCAGGTGGGAGAGCTGGCGGAAGGCCTTCTGGCAGTAGCTGCACGTGTAGGGCTTGGCCCCTGAGTGGATGCGAATGTGCTGGGCCAGGTAGGAGCTGTTGGCGAAGCTCTTGGAGCAGTGAGGACACTTGTGTGGCTTTGTCTCCGTGTGGGACTTGGAGTGGATCTGCATCTCCGACTTGGAGTAGAAGGTCAGCGAACACATCCGGCACCTGGGACCGGGATGAGGGGAAGAGACAGTGTCACACGGTGCCCCAATACGACAGAGCCCCAATATGTACCAAGCCTAACTGGATAGGGCCTTCCACAACAAGTGAAGAAGGGACATTTTCTCGCTACGTGGTTCTGGGGAGGTTTCACCCTGGGCACTGTGCTCGGCTGCGAGTACTCCAGTCCCAGGGGGACAAACTTAAGCCAGGAACTGGCAGAAGAAACCAAATGATTCCTTGCAGCCGGAAAAGCAAAGGTCTTGGAAGAATCTAAGGGGTCAAAACAAGGGAAAATGGGTTTAAACTAAAAGAGGGTAGATTTAGACTACATAGAAGGAAGAAACTTTTTACAATGAAGGTGGTGAAACACTGGAACACTGGTAGATGCCCCATCACTAGAAACGTTCAAGGTCAGCTTGGATGAGGCTCTGAGCAACCTGATCTAGTTGAAGATGTCCCTGCTCATTGCAGGGGGGTTGGACTAGATGACCTTTAAAGGTCCCTTCCAACCCAAACTGTTCTATGATTAGGCTTACAAGGGAGACAGGGCAGCACTTTCAAAATTTTCCAACAGCAATCTGAAGGAGACAGGAATAACAATTCCCAGACAAAAACCTACTTTGTTCATCTATAATTTATTTCAGTAAAAGAAAAGTTGGAAAACCTCAAAATCCCAGACTAAGGTTCATCTTCACAATAAAAGCTAATTCCATGTACTGCAAAGTCTGCAAAAGCAGTTATGACCAAACCCACTTAACTCTGCTCCCATTTTTGGAGAAGATACTCAAGTATTTAGAATAAAAAAATGCTGAAAATAACAACACTGCTCCTTTCCTAGTGGGTCTCATAAAGATACTCTGGATATCAAAAGTGCTATTTCACTGGTCTAACGGGCTTTCATCATTTCTACCTTATTGATGTGATGCAAAATGTTTTGTCTGGGAGTTTGGACCCATCTGTTCCCATAATGATCAGAAACGTATTTGATAACACACGGACTCTTTTGAACAGGAAGAAGCAGTTGGCATCTATCTGCTATGGATGTGGATGCTGCTGTTAAAAACTGTTCCTCCATCATGACACCAGGCTGTTAAGAGAAGCTTGCACTGTTATACAATTCAAGATGGTAAAAGCTTTTGTGGTTGATAATTTGACAGAGGGATAAAGGGTGCATAGAAGTTACTGGAGGGGTTTTTTGGATTTTTTTTTTTTAAACACATGCCAATCAAGGGGCAGAGTTAAGGTTTCTCTGAACTTAATTTTTCCATTTGCAGACTTTTCAGTTAAACGAGACAAAACTGAACCTGCACTTGGAACTTCCAAGGTCACAATTAAGAGAAAAAATGCCACCTATAAGTCTGGCTAACATGAATTCAAACTTCATAGCAGGTTGATTTATATTTTTGTCTGGGAATTTCTTTAAGTGTTTACAAAACTGCTCAGTGACAAAAGTCTGTGCAGGTATTACAAGCCACAGAGTTGACCCTGCTCTTCCCCATATCTATCTCCTCCCAAGAGGATACTTCATTCCATCCACTATTGTGACTATTGACTTTGGAACCAGAAGCTTTATACAGTGTGCAGTCTGATTAGCTTATGTAATGTAGGCAATATTTATCTAGCAGCTACCTTAACTTCCACAGGCCCTTCCAAGCCACAGTTTTATTTTAAACTATTTAACTAAAAGCAAGGCCTCCCTGGCAAGCACTCTACCACACACCTGCCATAACATTTTTTCCCTCTCCATCACTGTTCTTTTACATTCACTATCATCTCTAACAGTTGTTCCCATGTTTCCTACCTTCATCTTTCTTTTAATCCACTTTAATTGCAAACCCTAACAGAACACGCAAGCCAACGATCCTTACATAAATCCCCCCTCACACACACAACAGTCCCTTCTGGAGTCAACAAAGAGAAGCAATTTGGCTGTTTATCCCTAGATCTATTAGAGATACCAGGAATAAAAAGGAACATCAGAATCATCTTATATAAACATAGCTCTTGGTTTATAAACCACACAATCTCCAAACACTTGTGCAGTTTCTTCCAAACTTTCTGAAATGTTTTAAGCTAGACTTGAATACGGCATATGCATTTCACAGTTGCCAAGTCATACCTGCAGGATGAGGATTATATCCTTGAAAGCAGCAATGCTAGAAAGAACTTTGAGGTGAATACTGAATTGAAAAATACCTCTGAGTCGCCAAGTCGCTAATGCAAGCAATCATGGCATAATCTCATGCGTAACTTTTACCAAGCTCCTTCTCAACAGATGCTCACTTCCATTACTCTCAGCTGAACTCTGTTCCACAATATCAGTTCTCTGATAAGGAACCGTTCAACTGAGAACGAGCTCCCAGTGCGATGCTGTGCTAATATGGCTAACAAAGGGGAATAGCAGGTATCATTTTGGTAAAGAGGAATGCTGCTACTATTCTTGCAATAGTATGTCTAATTCTGAAGTCTAGGTAGTCAACAATTATGAGAAAACTCAAGACAGGTTTAGCAAACGTAAAGGATGGCATGTGGAAAATCAGCTTCACAGTAAAGATTCACTGAACCCAGTCTATCTAGGTTCAGAGGAAAGCTTAAAAGATAGCTTGGTCAATACCCATATAAATTATGTAGGGAGAAAAATATCAATTACTAGGGGCTTGTTTAATGAGCCAAGAAAGGTATAATTAAAAACAATAGCTGACAGCAGAAGTTAAAAAATCCAAGAGGAAACAGGATCTTTCCAACCATGAGAATAACGCATCTTTGGAACAATGCTTGGAGGCTATAGTATGGTCTCAATCACTTGGCCCCTACAATCAATATTTTGAGAATCGAGCTACCTTTCTGAGAGGAATACCTTTCTAAAAGTTTTGGTCTAGCCTAAATATAGTGCTGGACACTAATCTCTTCTGTGCTGTACACATGACTATATTTTAAGCAGTCTGTTCTAAAAAATTCATGAACTTTACTAAGTCATCAAGTCTAAGTAGTCCCATGCACTAAATCTGTAGTGCCATAAAGCCATCCACTTTATTTTCCATAACTTCTGTGCATCCTTTCCTTTACTTGTTTGATTTGTCAGGTATCTGCCTTAAGGTCAGAAATTCCCTAGAATAAACTTTAATGAAGAGAAACAGATTGAATGCCCTTTTCCATTTTCAAACTAAAATTATAAAGAAGGTATTTCAAAACCTCTTCAGCACTTGCATAAAAATGGAAGATAAATCTGACTGTTAGCAAAAACACTCCCCCCAAAAAAACCCACAAACACCTCTTGTCTGAATTTAGCAGCTGTAAACATTCCAGTATTGTTTTTCAAACAACATTTAAAAAGAAAGTCTTGCAAGGACTCATTTTCCAATCATCTAATTAGCATCAGCCCTCAGAGGGCAAGAATGTTATGTAGCATTAACAAATTCATGAGCCTTATGAGTTAAAAAAAGCCCTGGAATACAGCAGAAAGCTGCATTTCAGACAGTTTTGTATTGTGTGGTATCAGGCTTTTTCAAGGGAACAAATGATCCATTTAATTAAGGGCTTTGCATTCTGCCTCAGACAACATCAAATATTAAAGGAGAAGATGCAATCAGCCCTCTAGTGGGCAAATATGGATTAAAAAAAATGTTAAATCTATATGGATAATGATGTGGTAGGTTGAGAACATCGCATCTGACACTAGCAGTGTTTCAGTATTCTACTTCAGTGAAATTCTCCTGGCTGGGGAGAGGAAAAGTTGGGAGTGCTCCTGGCTAAGCATGAAAAAAACAATACATGAAATAATTTGATTTTTCCCCCTCTGTTTAATATCCATTTTTAATCTTTTCTCCCCACTGTGATTCTAAACTACCACTACTTCCACTGTATTCTTTCTGACAGCAAGTAACAGAAATGACTGCAGCATTCCCATCGACAGCATGACACAACATCCCTAAAGCTGCTTGTTATGGCTCTGCAAATTTAGACAGCCTAGGAGAGCATATTCTTAATAACACAGGGGTGTATCTCTTCATATAAATAGTTAATTTAGTACCCAGCCATATGCCAGAGATCAAAAGTAACCTCTTTCAATGTTTATAATCCTTTCTTTTTATAGGGAAATAAAGTGAGACATTCAGAGAATGTTCATGTTAGACAGAAACACCCTCAAAAATCATGAAATGCCAGTAAAAGGTGGATGTACAATTCTAATTCTGCTCCCATATGAAAGTCATCACGATGAGTCATAAACAAAATGATGCTTATAGCAACTACAACTCTGTGGCACAGCATGCCATATTTTTTTTCCACTTTTCATGGAATGTTCCGCCTCATTCATCAGATGCTGTTATGAGATAAAATACCATGTGAACTACCAGCTCATAGTAAAATTTGCCTAACATGGATTAACAGCATTTTTCAATCAAGTGCTTAATTAATCAGTATCACAGTTGTGAAAACTACGTAAGTTTTTACATGGCTTTAAGAATTCAAATTCCTAGCGTCTACTGAGGTTAGTGTTATAAGTTAATTGAGCCCTTGCTCCTTCTGTTAGGCTACAAATACAAGTTGGACCACAAGTTAAAAAAAAAAAAAAAAATCAAATCAGGAAGGTCTGAAGTTAAACTAGATGACGAGTAAGTTTAGGTTGTCAGAGTCAGCAGTTCATTTAGCAAGGAAAGAAATGTACTGTCCTTGCAATGCAGAGTTAATGAAGTAACTAATGCAAGCATAGCGTAATAATGGATGCACAGTTCATGATAAATTCTAATTTAACCCTTGCATTCCCTCCCCCTTTTTTTTTTAAAGCTGAAGTTAAATATTTTCTTGCTAATATTTTGTCAGAGGTGAGGGAAAGGAGACAGAACTAACATCTCAGATACACAGCTAGAAAACTCAGATAAGACCTAAATCAACCCAGTGAGTATGAAGATGCCAAATGAAAGCATATGAATTGTACCTCTGCTGCCACACTTCTACACCCAGCATCAACTCCTATTCAAAAATTAACACTGCGCTTCCATTTACCAGTTTACACCACTGGCATATATACTGTCAAATCTATCAGCTACACTCAGATCTCAGTCAACTCATTTCCACAGTCCTTCAGTCACTCAGTGGCTTGATAAGGTGACAGAAACTCATACTCTTCTGGCAAGGCAGCAAGTATTTTTAAATGTTCTCACCATACAGCACTTGTCCGGTTCTCTGATTTGAGGGCATTCCTGCATTTTGTCCATTTTTCCAAATGATCTTTCAAAAATACCAGACCCAGAATTGTGTGTATTTCAGCATGTTTCACAAGTTGCCCATCATCTTTTAATGACTCCAGCATTTACACTTTCAACATTTCTGTCACAGCCTCGCACTGGGAGCTCATATGATGTCACTTAATTCCTCAAAGTCTTACTGCTTTCCAGGATACTGTTTCCCCATATTCCTTATCTTTAGATCAAAGACTTTCAATAGTATCCAACAGGACACTTCTGTCTGATATTGTCTTCCACTGTGTTCAAACACCTAGGTCTCAATCCCCGGATGCTGGAGAAATCATGCAGTATTACTCAAAAGGCTAAGTCTTCCATTGTGCTATACTAAAATACATTTTGTTTCAATAGTTCCAGTTTAAGAACCATGGAAAGTTTCCTTTTCTTTCTTTTTTTTTTGCTATCCACCTGTTAATTATCAGCTATGACTTTCTGGTGACCTCCAAATCATTGAACAATATCAGGCCTAAGACCTTGTCTACGAATTTTTGCAACCAGTCACCATTAGCAAAAAAACCAGCAAAACAATAAAACATAACAAGGGGCTTCCTAGTATAGTGATAACATGCAAAAGCTAAAATTAAAAGAATACAAAAGGCCCATGAGAAAGCACTAGCAAATTTGGAAATGCCAGAATTAAGGTCATCTATGTCACCATAATTTGGCTCCGCAATGCAGGTGCGCTCTGATACAGCCTTATTGACTGTTTCCACAGAACTGCATCCTTATTATGTTGCACAGACAGATACTTAACAAGCAAGCGCTCAGTTTTTTTCATCACCGCTCTGTGTACAGCCTCAAGCCTCGTCAACCACATGCAATTCCAACCTCATGAAGCAGAATCACTCATCTGCTCTACCCATCACAGAAGTATCAGCGCTCTGTAAGTACTCAGCTATCCCCACAATGTCCCCGGTTTATTTTTTCCAAGGGAAGGGAGTAACAAAAGACAGAGGAGCGAAACACAGTAAGACAGACATACCCAGTAATTCCGGGTGACCAAACTGATACCTGTGACCACTTTTTTCCCTTTAAAGGAAAATTTGTATCGTATACATTCAAATCACAGCTACTATAGATTTCTATGCTACACCTATGTGGTGCAATGCTTCTGCAAAGCAAAACAGGGTCTGACGCGTAACAGAGAACTATTCAATGATACTTGAGAAAAGATTACTGTTTTGGGAACACCAAATGCTAATTATTTCAGGATAACTGTCTGTGGTCATTTTTAGAATGTGGAAAATGCAAATCCACTGAAGACTAGACCTAACTCATACTTGCACATGCTTCAAGGGAAGATAATCTGCAGGTCTGAACCACATGGGCTGTAGGATACCATAGCAAATCTGCGGCAGAGGCAAGCGTCATCTACAATTCTTCAGACTAGCAGTAAAATGCTTTCCCCAAATCATCCTTCTCAATTCTGCAACTCCAGGTCAAAATATACCTCTCTTTTTTTTTTTTGTAAAACACTCCTTTCAGGTTTTCTGAGTAAACATGCAAGACACTCTGACAGGCCGTCATGTACACAGTACCTATAATCAGATAACGAAGCATGGCATCTAAGTGCATTAACTCAATAGGGCCAAATTAAAGTGGGAACAGATAAAAAGTGCAACAGAATAGTTTCAAAGTTCTCTCTCCCCAGTTGAAACTGTAACTGCCCCCCTCACTCCCTCGCACACACTCATTCCATTGAGATGCAAGTAACATGTGCCAAAATTAAAACTCATGACTGCAGAACCGTTACTGTTAATTCCTTCTGCTTGGCACTATGATGAACTGAGAGCGTGTGTGTGCACATACACACACACTTACATCATCTTGGCAGAAGGGAAAGAACTTACCATAATGCAAATTTTTACCTTATTATATCCTGAGGCATGCAGTCAGTCTTAATTCTGACATTTTCTAACCTTCAAGCACAGCATTCATATACAAAGCACAGCTTATGTGTACAAACTGCATGTGTATATATGGATGTGCACATGCACCTGTCCTCCTTAGAGTTTTGAGATCATAAGCCAATTTCAACCAAAACTGGAAAAGGGGTAAGGATCTTAAAGTCAACACAAGTCTCATAAAAATATGCAGCTGTGGAAAGAAGAGAGACCCTCTTGGAGCCCCCTGCTGAGGGAAAGGCTAGTAAGCTCACCCTTGATTAGACATCAGAGAATCCACACAGGAGAGAGCCGCTGGAAACCAGGCTTCATTAGTTCCGCTGCTCACGGAACTACTTGTTAAAAAAAGCAAACAGAAATTCCAACATGTGGCATCATACCGACACCCACGTTGGTCATCAGCAATCTTAAGATCCATTGCACAGACCTCTGCCACTGCAGCTAGGATGATACATGATAGCAACGGTAGTTTGTCACCTTTTTCTAGCCTTAGAGGGGGATGAGGTTCTTTGCCAGAGGAGGGCACATTCTTGTGCTGACATCAGAGACATGGCAAAATTTAGAAGTATTTGGTTTAATATTTCTAGGCTTTGGAGGGAATGTGGTTGAACTTTCTGCCTGACACTTCAAAATTAATTTCCCCTTTGCCCTCAGCCTTCTAGCCTGTTGCAATCCCCTCTCTCCTGCACCAAGACCCAGGCCCAAGCTCTTTACCCACATGCCCCAGCCTCTCTATCCTCTACTGCAGTGGCTCTTCCCTGTTTTATTCCCTCAGTTACCTGTCTCCTCTCCCCCATGCTTCTATTTGTCCACAACCCATGCTCTTGTCCCCATCTGTTCTGCTAATTCTGGGTAGCCCCTAGAAGATCTGGTTCTTTCTTCCTCCCCTCAGTCTTGGCCCTTCATAGCTTATCGCTGTGCCATCTCTCCCTTGCAAATAGGCTCCCCATCACATCCTTTGCTGCCTTCCCTAGTTTGTAGGCTCTTGTCGTCTTCTCTCTCCTCCTTTCCGATTCCCATCTCTGATCTACCAAGTTTCCAGACTTCCCAGACACAACCAGCTCTAGGCTGAGCCCATATCTCATTCTCGTCCCTACGACGTTTGAACCAAGCAGTGTCTTCTCGCACCTTGCCTTTGTGCCCATCAGAAGGGGGAGGTTACTGTCAACACTGGTCACAAGAGACTCCCTTCTGAAGCAGAAGGAGGAACAGTTGTGACTGAAGGAAAAGCACGCTTGGCCCTTCAGCACTAGTCTAGAAGATGCTTAGCACTGCAGAGAGAGTACACATGTAGTCCAGCCTCATGAGAGGGGTTAGAAACTGAGAGAAGTTAGAGCACACTTATCTCTTCTGTGGAGATAGGCAGTCGGGCCAGTGCGTGGAGTCACACAAGCTTCAAGAAACATCAAAGAGGATATAATTTTTGCATATTTCAACTACTAAACTGTAAAGCATCTCCAAGCACGCTTAACACATTTTTTTCAAGCTTACAACTTAGCCAAGTTTAACCATAGTTTTATATGTGGCTTATGAAAGCCATAGCCATTAGATTTCAAATCTATTCAAAACCATGGGAAGTTCACCAAACAGCAATACTAAATCCAGTATAGGGCAGAAAAAAAGGCGTAAAACGAGACATGTCTGAGAAGATGCCCACCTGCTGTATTCAAACAACTGGCTTCCCTTGTATCCCCAATTTCCTCACTAAAGAGGGCCTCCATCCAGCTTCTTCACACTCTACAGCTCAACTCTGCTTCTTGCTAAGCCTTCTAAGGTTTCTGTGCACTTTTTCACACTGGACTTACCTCAGAAGCTTCCTATGTCTCTCAACTGCTTATTGTCTCCCAAACCTCCCGCTGTTCCCACAACCTAGTGAAAGTAAGGAAACTCAGAACTAGCGGTGGGGAACAGAGGCCTCGTTGGTTACAGTATGATGGCAAGACCCTTCTCAGGCCTCCAGCTTTTCTGTTGTTGTCCCATGCTTCAAAGCACAGCTAGCAAAACCATTCCAGACTATAAACTGGTATTCATGCTAGCCTTTACAAATTTAATACTGGAACCAAGCAATGCCTATAACGAGCTCTCTTCCTCTTGCAAAGAAGAAACCGTTTTGAGAACATTTGTCAGAGAGGGAGAACCTATGATCTGGCCCAGATAGGCTAAACCACTTCAAAGTCATCCACTGATCACATCACACCACTGATTCTAAAAGCGCACAGGTACAGGCACCAAAACAGTACTAAGAAACAATACCACTCTCTCCAGAACCTTTCAGTTATGCTCTTCAGCGCCTTTTAAAGTACTGAGAAGAAGCCACATGCTTTCACAGTGCCAGCATCTTGCTATAAAGACTCTTGATGCCGATCTCATTTTCCATGGAAAAAGCAAATTCTACAAAGATGTCAGGGAAGATTAATGAAGAGCTGACAACAAATCCAGACAAGACTGAAGCAATATTACTCATGAAGGAAAATGCTTCACAGGACTGGTTTAGATGCTGTCCCCTGCAGGTGCAAGCATTCTAATAGCACAAAGCAAAGCACCAAAGCTCATCCTAAGGCTAGATGTCCAAGATCTGCAAGCAACACCATCATTAGCAAAAGCCTCACACCTTTTCTTACAAATTAAAATCTAGTAAGCAAAGATTCTTGCACCACTTTCACAGCTGACCACTAATTCACTTCTAGCGATGATACAGTAGCAAAACAGCTGCTATTTGCTGAAGCAAGAATCTCTACATTCAGTAGAGAACGGGATGAGCTGCAATACGTCTATCACCTTTGTGCTCCAATTCCTTCTGAGTCTGCCTTGCTGTGCTGCCCATTCAAGGACTTACTCTGTCTTCAGCAATACACTAGGAATCAGGAATTAGGGAAATCAGCCACCTGCCCAGGCACTTGGGATACGAGAGCTCACAGAGCTCAGAAAGAAACTTAAAACCAAAAAATAATTAAATTTGACAGGCTTTAGAAGTTAGGTATTAAAAAAAATAGTATATAGTACAACTCCTTTCAGGCATCTGACTAGATTGTCCTCAGTGTATGTATCACCATAAGAATCAGTGAACTCATACAAATGTAGACATATGAATACCACAAGCAACTCCTCCTCCAGCCTCAAAAGGGAGCAGGAGTAGATGAACCTCACCCACAGTCTTAATTTAGCTAGGATACGTCTGCATGCTGTAGTAACGGGAACTACCCAAATCATCCTCTAGAATGCAGAAGGAATCCAGGAGTCCTCAAAGTTTAAACTTGCAAGTCTATTCATATGTATATTACGGAGAAACAATTTTAGTGTATTTCACAAAGGTTTTCTCTCCCACAGCTCCAAGAGAAGATAGCATTTTTCTTTTTCAACAACTATTTTTAGTTCCAAACTTCCATATGGAAAGCATCAGCCAAAGAGAATATCCCAAGGAGGGTAGAAGTACTCCTTGGTGGTATTCAATAAATCTCAATTTAGCTATCTTGCACCTTAGCACTGCTCAGAGGGAGGCCTGCTTGGGATGGAGGCTGGAGGAAGAGGCAGAGGTATCACACTTGGATTAAACATGAAGACAGGAAATCTTCCTGATTACATGTTCCTACATATAAACTCATTCGTTTTTCCCTGCAAAGTCTTTTTCATGAGCTGTTACACAGACTATGCGTGTTCATAAAGTTTCTGCTGAGTCACTCCACCTGGTCTTGGGCATTTTTTTTCCAAACTTACAAGTAAACAAGGAGCTATAATTAAAGCCTTGGTTCAGCTTTAATTCTAGTGTTCACTGCCAATTGTGTCCCCTGTAAATACATATTTAACAACCTAATTAGCAACCCAGACTGTAAGCAGCTTGAGTAGTGTGGAATTGTGGCTAAAGCCCAAAATAAATGGTGGGATTACAAATAGCAAGCTACCTAACACTCCCACCCTTCTTCACCATACGCTGATTATATTTTCAAAGTGGAAGAACTGGGACATTGGGTAAGAGAAGAAAAAGGCTGATCCAAGCTCCGCTTTTGTACCCATTTAAACAGTATTGATTTAAAAATGTAAACATTTTCAAAATGCTATAGTTAAAAATGAAACAGTGCCTGGGATGGATGCACTGATTCTGTGTAGATGCCTTCATACTTTTATGACTGAATTCCAGAAACATAACTAAATTTGTACAAAAAAAAAAGAGGGTCTAGGATGGTTAAAGGGAAACTGTTTAAGACAGGATCATGGGCACACAGTAGGGAAGTGAGAAGAGCTAAGGACTATCTCCTATTTCTGTTTCCATCTGGCTACTACTTTCCCTCTTACTGATCTTAATCATCCCCCAGAAACACCTGTCACTAAATCACCCATACATGCTCCTGCTTCCCAACTAAGAGACCATCACAATTCCTTCCTAGCACTTTCCTGCTCCGTCCAGTTCCCACCTTCTCTAAAACACCCACACTCCTTATCCTCTTGTTTAAGTATTCCCTCCTAGTTAATCTTTCCCTTTCCCACCACTTGTAAACTCAAGCCACAACCCTCCAAGCTCAGAAACCCAACCTCAGAGCTCAGAACTCTCCCCCTCTTATCTGATACCCCTAGGGCTCAGAAACACTCTTAGACCTAGTTCAGAAATATACTTTTTTTTCCTGGTTTTTTGGGAAGGCTGAAATAGGAGACCACAAGGGGCAATGCACACAGGAGCAGACACTACCACCACAGTTCACTTCCTGCTCTGCGTGCCTCCAGTTTGTAGTCTTTACACTGGACAGACTGGAGTCCTAATTCAGGAGCACCTGGGCACACTAGGGCTCTCAGCTACACCAGAAGTGCTCCAGCTGCACCAGACAGTACTGCATCCTGCAGTACACCAGCCATACTACCCGGCTGTGGAATCAAGGATATGGTTCAGCCTCCATAACATCCTGGTCATTAACTAACCCAGCAACATTAACATCTGTATTTTCAGGAAATCAAGTTTGTCCACTAAGAAGGAGATCCTTAGTTTTGGGTCAACTCACCAGCTTGCAAACACTCCTGATTAGACAGAAAACTCAACTCTTTCTGCAGCTGAAAGATTCTCTACTCAGGGACTCTACAGGGAAAAGGCAGAGATCTCTTCTTCCCCATGCAACCCTCTGAAGGGCTAAGGACACCCCCACCCCCATCCCCATGCAATGTTACAGTCAAGGTTTAACCCCGCTCCCCACCTGTATGTCTTGCCATCCTTGTGCTGGTCCTCATCATCCTCGTTTGACAGCACAAAGGGGTCGCTCATCTCTGGCAGCCCTGACTCCTGCAATCGTTTCTTCTTCCGGCCCCGGGGCGGTTTGGGGGCAACTCCCCCACCCCCGCCACCCCCACCACCTTCAGAGAGGGTGGTTGTCCCTTTCTTGGACAGGTCAGGAACCACCTGGAGGGCTGCCTGGGAGCCAGGGGGTAATGCAGAGACAATCATGGGAGCTGAGATGGGAAAGGTTTGGGCAGAGGAGGCTGTGGTCACCAGGGAACCTGATGGGGAAGTTATCACCAGACCAGGACCTGCAAACAAAGAAAGATGGAGGAAGTCAGTTACTACATCTCTAATTACATCCAACCTCCTTATCCCACAGAAGTGAGCTTTATACACCTACTTGTGACTACAACCCAAACAGAAGAGTAGCTCCCTCCCCAACACATTCCCAGTCTTCACTGATGGAAGTCAAACTTCCATAAAGAGGGTAGATGTATGGAACACCTAGAGATTTACAGTGAAACCATGCCAAGGCAGTCCACACCATCAGTAAGGGTAGGAATAATCTACAGCCTGAAAAGGATTCTCTGGGACCCCCTGTCCTCCCATCCCAGAGTCTCCCTTCATATGCTGCTGAAGTCTTTGGAGTCCGCTACCTGCTGTCATGAGCCCAGCAGACTGCACGGGTACCACGGTGATGTTCTGAGTCACAGGGGCTTGGCTGTGTGGTGTCAGCTGCTCTGGTTTGGTGTCCGAGTCCATGGAGATACCAGCGGGTAGGGCGACAGAAGTGGGTACTGTCAGCAAGGCAGGATAGTGGGGGGGAGCCAGGCTGCAGCCCTTCTCTGTGGGCAATAGCTGCTCCTTCATCTTGTTAATAAACATGGTGTTCTCAATCTAAACAGGTGGGAAAAAAAGCTTTTAGAATACCCTGGCACAGCTTCTCACAGCAGCTGTCTGAGCAAAAATTGCAACAGAAACACTTTTCATGCACTAACTTCTAATAGGAAGCAAGACCAGCGTAATAGGTTGGAAGACAAAGATCTTACCTGTCCCGAGACGGTGGGCACTGCTGGCCAGAAGTACGGGGAGGAGTTGAAATGAGATTCTTCCATCCTAGCTGGGCACAGGGGGGAAGAGGAAGGGGGAAGGGAAGAGGAATGGAGGAGAAGGAAGACAGACAGACAGACAGACACATACAGAAAGAACATTAAACCCAAAGAGACTCCAACATGGAACTGACTCAGTCTAATGCTGTGACAGTTCCTTAATCTCCCCTTTCTTACTTGAGCAACTTCTCCCCACTTTGAGTTATCTGCCCAAATCCAAAAATTATTTTCAGGGGAAAAAGGTGTCTGCTACTCCCACAGGCTTGGGTCCATCTCAAATGTCTCTTGCCCAATAGTCCTCCATGCAAAAAAAAAAAAAAAAAAAAAAAAACCAAACAAAAAAAACCCACTGACTACAAACCCAGAACACCTCCAAAATTCCCCAATTATCAACCACCCCATTACATGGCATAAATGACGAAGTCTGTGCATCTGCAACCAGGCAAATACAGCTGAAAATCATTTTTCACTGTCACAGACAGTCTGACCCCACAAGCAGTGACAGTTTTGGACCCTGCCTGTCCCTCCACCCCAGCTCAACACTAAGGACCCAGATGCAGCAAGGGGACATGAGCATTGTGTTACACAGGAAGAAAGACAGGCAGAAAGAGGGAAACAGACTTGCCCAAGATAACAGACAGCCACAGCAGACCAAGAAGTCAAACTTAGGGCTCCTAACTTCCTGCTGCCCACTGCTCTGCCCACCCCAGCCCCACTCTCGGAAGAAACACGGAAATATCACTCAATATTCCTGACAGATAAGATCCTCTTCTCTCACCCAATGAGACTAGGCAGCAGGAAAACAATCTGACTACCCTGCTCCTGATTTCCAAGTGAGATCATGTCACGGCTCTCTATTGCCCATTTCATTCCCATCTAAGGGACAAGATTCTGGAGATCTCTGTCCCCAGGCAAGTGCCCACTGCTCCATTTCAACACTTCATGCAGTCAGAGGACCAGTTAGACACCAGTAGATAGCCCTCTGAAGACAGGGGCGGTAATCTCTTAAGGATCACCCGGCTGAAGAAGCCCTTTCCATCCTGATCCTTACACTCCTCTGTGGAATAGCATTAATGGACAGTTTGTTACACTCGTGAAAGCACTATTCAAAAACTAAAGAAATTCACAAAAGAATATTTCGTGAAGCAGAAGGTGCACCCATTCCTGAACAAATACTGCAAAACTAGTGGTAAAATACATGTGGTAAAACCTATGCTCAGAGAACATTTGGCAGAGCAAGCTGCTTAGAGAAAGCAAGCACTGTAGGTTTCTCAGGCAGCTACCTGCAAATTGTCCCACTCCTATTTCTGTTATGATGTGGCAGTAGTCTAATTAATAAGTAAATACTGTTTCTGAAGGGCCTATCTCAATCATCAGATAAGCTGAGGAGCATGCCCCGAGTAGCATGAAACACTTACTTTCCAGAAGTATATTAGGGCAGAATAAATACATGTGGAATTGCTGCGTGTGAGCCAAAATGCAAAGATAATTTTCCTCTATGTAGAGAAGCAGTATTTAAATGAACCAAATTACCTGATAATTTTGTTTTTATGAATTGCTCACGCAACAGCGAAGCCAAGTATTCCTGCCTCACTCACTCACTCCAAATCAACCAATAAACACACTTAAGGATGAATTATTTACCTTGCAACGGTGGCATGCAGTCAGACTGCCAGCTGCCTGACTGAATTACTCTGGATTTACATTGCTGTGATTCAATCAGAATCTGATGGGGCAAGACTTTTACCTTCCTTCCTCTGCTTTCTTTTCTGAGCCAAATTAATTAAGTACACTGCCCACAGCAAGGCCCTATGTATGTAATGCCTAATTACATGACTTTTTTTTCTTTCACAGGATGGGCACATGTGAAGAGATAACGCATTCTTGGCAATTGAGCACTGTCTGAATCAAGAGGGGGTTTTTGTTTGGAATGTCAAGTTGGGGTTTTGGGGTTTTTTTTTGTTTGTTTTTGTTTATAAATAAGCCCTTATTTGCTTAGCTTCCACATCAAAAACATCAAAGTGAACCTGATTCTGTAAAAACAGAGTCTCCTATAATAATCAGATGCATTTTCCAAATAAAGTTTGCAATTGTCCAAGACTCCCTTGGATTCAGCTGCGGACTTCAGGAGTTAAACAGAAAGATGCCAATTTAAACAAAAAACTCACAACAGCTTTCTTATTTAAAGAATACAAGTTATGAAAGGCGACTCCGTTTCCAGATTCTAAAATCCAGACTAACACAGGCACTCAGTGGCAGCCTGTCTTCATCTAGCCCCCTAACCTGAACTTCACAGAGCATCTAACTTTTGTTTGCTCAGTTTACAAAGTGTGCGAGTCAAAATAAAGCTCTAACTGATTCTCAAAAGATGACTATGCTGTTTATGTTAAACTCTCTTAGAATCCCCCTCCCTACTCAAAAGTCTTCACGCTTGAGCAGGTATCAGGCCTCAAAACTTTTGGCTTGAAAGGTTGCAGTGTGATGAAGTTATAAGAATGTGGAGGAAAAGGAAAAATGGTGTAAGAGTTGAAGCTTTCATGCAATCTCACTAGCAAGCCAGTCTTCCAAAGGCAGAAAACAAAGATAAGACTCCTCCACCAACGTACTGCCCTAATACCCCCAGCTGTCCCTCCCCTACCCCACTTTTAGGCTAAAGGATATTTTGAAAACATGCACCCCTATTTGCAGCCCCAACTTTAATGCTGCTCACACTTACTTTACCAGAACTCTGCACGTAACCCTTCCAATTGCTCTATAACTACCAGACATGGGCTGGAGCTTCAACCCTGTACCACAGCACGTTCCCACTGCAGTGCCTTCATCATCCCAGCTTCCACAAACAGGCCAGAGATGGGACCTTCTTCCTATTCACCAGTCTAGTATCAGACAGATGTCAACGTACCCTCCTGATATAAACCAAAAACACCTTCTATGTACAGACCACAAATGTACATACACCAAATAAACAACCGAGTGAACCAGAGAACTCACAAGGGACAAGGAATCTGGAGTTTATATCTCAGAGTACTTCACAGAATCACATACTTAACGTGCTGGACTTATACTTCTTTGCAGGTCACCACTTTAATCTTAAACAGATAAAAGCACGTGCAAGTATACGGTGAGGTAGAGGCTGTGTTTCTGGAAGGCACAATCAAGGTTGGATACGCAGGTATTTACAGGTTGACTTTTCATATCGTTTTCTTTATTCTCCAGATATTTAGTTTTTATTTTCTATTCGGTGTAGAGTTTTCAGTTGACAAAAGGCCCTGAATATGGTATTCGGGAATGATTTACAACGTCATTTTATGTCTGCTCAAGATCTTTGTTCAGTAATGAGAAGCTCTGAGGCTTAATTGGTGTAAAATACTAAGGATGCTGAAGGCCACGCAGGCTATTAGATCAAATTCAAAAATGCCCCCACGAAGCTCATAAGCACCGAAAAGTTCAAGCGCCGCTACATCTTTAGGACAAGCACATCTGGATGCACATCAGGAATACCCCAAACATGCTGGCCAAAGTCCTGAATCCCAAACCCATGCACCAGAGCTAGAACAACTTTGGTGCCATTCCCCGACACAAGCGTAGCCTCCAACCCAACCGACGGAGCCTCCGTCGGAACAGGTGCCTGGCAGGGGACATATCCTGTGCCTCAGCTCCTCCCAGGCAGTCAATCCCCTCTCCCGCACCACTTCAAGCCCCCCAACGCCGGGACCTGCGGCCCACCCCGTCCCGTCCATGTGTCCTCCCCACCCCCGGTGTGGTGTGGCCAGCGGGAGCCCCCGGCGGGGCACGGGGTGACTCACGCAGCTCCGGGAGCTCCTTACCCCTCTCACTCTCCCTCCTCTTGCATCTCTCCTCCTTCCAGGGCCGTCTCTGCAAACAAACCGCCAGGGTTACGGGGGCGCCCGGGGCCCCCCATGACAGCGGGTGGCGCAACGCGGGGCCCCCGGACCCGCCAGTCGCCTCCAGCCCCCGGGGGAGCGGCCATGGGCGGGGGAGGGCGCTCCTCGCGGGGGCCGGCCGGGACGGGACGGGGGGCCCGGACCCACCTCCCCCCGCGGGGCCCCGCGCGCACACGGTGGCGGCGGCCGAGGACGGGGCGCGCCGCCCGGTCGCCCCCCGCGGGGACGGGACGGGGCCGGCCCCGCAGCGCGGCTCCCCGCCGGCGGCGGAGCACCCCCCCACCCCGCGGCGCGCTCCGCACCCAACAGCGGGACGGAGAGACGGGCGGGCGGGCGAGCAGACAGACAGACAGCCCCCCCTCCGTTTCCGCTTCCGGATCGCTCCGGTCCCGGAAGTCCCGCGGCCCCGGGTCCCCCCCGCCCCCCCACCCGCTACCGGTGGATTACCGGGCACCACCCCCCAGCGGCGACCCCGACCCCGACTCCGGCGGCGGCAGCGGCCTCCTCACCGGAAAGAGGAGCGGCGAGTCGCTTCCGGATCAAGGGGCGGAGCGCGCCTCAGCTCTTCCGGGGCGCCGAGCGGAGCGGAACGGCGTCATCGGAGGCTTCGCTTGAAAAAGAGGCGGAGCGGCAGCAGCCGCCGGCCCAGGGCAGGTTTCCCCTCCGCGGGGTCGCCGCGGCCGGGCCGGGCTGAGAGCGGGGACCGGTCGGCGGCGGTGGCAGGGGGCAGAGGCGGGCGCGTGCTTACCGGAAGTGCGGGGTGCCGGCGCGCGGGGGAGCCCGGGCTGGAGGAAGGGCGGAAGTGGCTGTGCTGGGCGGGGGCGGGCGCGCGGCGTCCCCGAGCCCGGCCGCCAGCCCGCTTCCGGCCGAGGCGGCCTTCCCGGCGTGACGTGCGCGGTGCGGGGGGGGGGGGGGGAGAGAGAGAGAGAGAGAGACACAGCCGCCCTGATGAATATTCATGAGCCCTCATGAATAATTCTGCCACGGCCACCGCCTCCTCTGCGCCTCACGGACCCGGCCCTGCTGCCTTCGGCTACCGGCCGGCGGGTGCTGGTGACCGGGTGTGAGGGTGTGGCCACCCGGCCTGCGCCTCCTGCCCCGCCGCCTTCCCGCCCCGGGCAAGCCCGAGCCGCTTCGGCCTGCCGAGCTGGCAGAGAGTGCCGGCTTCACCCTGGCCCGGCTCCCTACTGGCTCCGGTGGCTCTGGCGCCGGGGCTGGCGGGAGGGAGCCGCTGGGGCGGACCCGCCAGCCCGGGGAGACGGGGCAGCGTGGCAGGTGGAGACGAGCTGACCCCGAAGGCTGGCCGCCATCGCCCCAGGCCATCCCTGCCTGCCCCTTTGCCTCTGCCGGCCCTGCTGCTTCGCCGGCCCTGCTGCTTCCCCGGCCCAACGCTAAACGTGGTTGTCACACCAAGCCTGCAGAAAGGGCTTTCAGCAAAGAAAGGGCTTTCAGCAAGACGGTTTTCTAGCCAGGTTGGCAAACCGGACCACCCCGTTCGCATTAATGCTGTGGAAAAGAGGAGAGTGAGGGCCAGTGTGGAGGGGAGCAAGGTGAGCCTCTTTCCACAGTCACAGGCTGGATGTAACTACACCCGAATGTTAATTTTATTTTATTTTTTTTAATTTATTTGTAACTGTTCACAACCTGACCCCAGGGAGGGCTGCAGCACGTCCTTGCTCATTGAGAATTCGGTTTTGTGGATTCAACCCACCAAAGTTGTGGCTGGCAGTTTCCCCGCTGTCTCCCCTGTGCTGGCACTACCGGCTGCCTTGCTGCGCAGCCTGAGCGACTGTGCTCGGAGCAGCAGGCAGTCCCTCCAGCCTTGAGCGATGCTGCAGGAGAAAGCATGAGGCTGTTCCCAGAGAAGACGACACAGGATTGCTAAGCCAGGCTGGCTGATGGCCCCTACACCAAACTGGAGATACCCCACGAGATCACCAAGACAAGCTGGCTGTTGCCGGTCTGCTCTGTCTTAGACTCTTAAAATTTAGGTGGAAAGAGACTTTTAGAGACCATCTACTTCATTCCACTGCTCCTAGCAGGGCTAATTTTGGCACCGGACCCACCTCCTAGGTCAGGTTGGGTTCCTTCCTCACCTGTGGTGTTGCTCACTGGGCATTTGGCTGAGCTGTTTCAGTACTCGGACTGAGGAGAAATCTTTTTTTTGTTGTGTTGTTTTTGTTGGGCTTTTTTTTTTTTTAATTGTTGCATGAGTTTTCTGCCAGCTTGGCATGCTGGAACAGCTTTTCAGAGCCAGCGTGAGTAAGAGGGTGGGACCAGGGAGAAGCACGACTATAGCAGCCAGCGGTTAGATTGGCTCGGGTGATCATAAAACCGCAACATCCGGAGCAGTGGGCAAAGGGAAATCTCCTGGCGGCTGAGAGGCAGGCGGCTGGAGCCGCAGCACCCGCCTGTCCCCAGAAGGTGCGGGGGTATTGGTCATCCCAGGCAGCATAAAGCTTCCTCCTGGGAGGAGCCAGGATTAGCTCTGCGTTCTTCAGCAGGAGTCACATGAAGGCAATTGTTGATTTATTTAAATAAAAGGAGTTGGCAGCCTAATCAGTTTGGAAATTAATTTCCTTGTTAATTTGGGGGTTTTGACTTGCTCATGAATATTCACAAATGCTCTTTTTTTTTTTTTTTCTCCCTCTATGTAATTTATTTTTGTGATTGTCAGATCACCTCTGAAGGTGACATTTCTCTCCTCATTCTGCAACGCGGCAAATGTATTCAATCTTATGCCTTGGAAGAGGAACTCTGGCTTGGCACTGACATCTCTTTTGCCTCCTCTTTGCCCTGGAGTCCCCTGTAGCCTCTCAGCTCTCCTCTTTCCTCTCTGCACGCTGCCTAGAAAGAAAGAAGTCTGAGAGTCTCCTCCAAGAAGAGGGCTGGCCTGCGCTTGGTAATTGGGAGAGCGTGTCAAAATGCCCTATACCGGACGAGGAAAAGTTGCAGGGAGTTGGGACTGCAGTTGCCCAGGAGTGGGACAAAGTGGTTAATTTTTTCTTACCGTGCCTAGAGTTTTCTGCTCCCCCTCCCACCCCGCACTGCTGAGCACCCTTCAGTAGCACGTGAGGCAGCGTGACTAACATCTGTCACAGACACTTGATTTCTCTTATCTCCTTTCCTTAGGAGGAGGCAAAATCAGAGAAATAGGGGTGTGCATCTCTGGAGAGTGCAGCTGATCTCTTCACCCTCTTTCCCAGCTCTCTGTTGCCTGCCTTTACCTATCCTGCCCTGCCCTTGCTCCTTTTCTGAACCAGGGAAGAGCACCTGGCCGCCACCGCAGGTTTCTCCCTGGTGAGGTGTGCCTGTATCCCGCATGAGCCGGCCCCTGGGCAAGTAGCATGATGCATGCCCAGTGGCTGCTTCCAGACCGGCTCATTCCTTTAGAAAACTCAGCTTTGGTACTTTTCAGAGCGTGGCATCTCAGGGCTCGGAGCTGTGCGAGGAGAAACGGCCACACTGCACCAGCCGTGGGGTCCTCACAGTGGCACTGCCAGGAAAGGGGGTGACTGAGAGAGGTTTACGATTGTGCAGCAAGAAAATAAGCCAGCAGCAATGCAAAAGGAACTGCAGGAGGTAACTGAGCCCTGGAGGGGGTGGTAGGTGGAGGTTAGTGGGCCCTCCCTCCTGGGAGCAGAAGCATGCAAGTAGCACAGCCGGGTGCCCGCCTCCCGCTGAGGGCACCAGCTCCTGACAAGCTCAGAAGAGAAAATGTGCGGAGAAAGCCAGCTAAGCCCAAAGTTGCTTTCTTTCAATCTTTGTAACGAGCTCTTCTACACGGCTTTGACCCAGGAGGGTGGCAAACTCACACCTCCACGCTGCCTGCCTGCTCCATCTCCCATCCTTGTTACCTCCTCCACAGTCACATCTGACTGTCACGTTCCCACCTCAGCTCTTCCTGGCTTTTTCAGCTCGCCTGCTTGCTTTCTCTCTCTCCTTCCTTGCCACCCTAACACAAGGCACCCACCCCTGGACCTTCAGTAATGACTGCTGACCTTCTGCTTGTGTCACCACTGTGTGCTCTGTGCTTAAACACCTTTTGTCTGCTGTGTCTAAATTGTGTTGTTCACGGTGGCAGACCCATTAATATAGGTGGTACTGTGTGTCACAGGATCCTGCTTGGCTGGCTTCTAGGGCTGGTAGACCTGGCCTGACGTGTTCAGTAAGTTGCCTCCGGGTGGTACCTGAATTAGTTGGGGGTACCTGAGCAGTAGACAGAGATGGACAGATGGGCTTGGAAAGTGTGATGATGTAGTGACACACATTTTAAGGATGAAGGCTGTTCATTCTCGCCCGAATTTTCGTCTGCTTGTGGGACAATATTAGGTTTATCCTGAAGCTGATATTTTAATCCTGTGAGTACATTTCTCAGTAAGGCATGTTGTCCTCACTCTTTCAGGGAACTGACATCTCTTTGGCAATCGGCTGATTAAATCCCCTGGCAGCTCACAGCAGAGAGCATTTCAGCACGTCATTCCTGGCTTTTTTTTCTGCTGCATGGAAATAAATTGCATCTTCCCCTGCCTGGTAACTTCTCTGGTTAGTGTTGTTTAAGGTTTGAGAAATACACAGTAACAGAGAGTTATAGTGTGTGTTATCCTGCACATGCCTGCTTGCCTGAATCATTGCATTTTAGTGGCATCTCTTCTCTTATAGGCCAGGAGCAGAGCAGAAACCACACATCTGGATACACTTTGGAATTAGAAGCATACAGGACAATGATCTACTGTTTTTTCACTGACAGAAGTAGGTGGCTCTAGAGCTGGGGGTGTGAGGATCCCTTTTGGGCAGGAACGTGGTAACGTGGGATTGATCAGCCTTAGCTACAGACGGAGTTCATTTGGCCACTGTAGTACGGGCAATTAGTTACTGAACCTTCTGGCCAACGTGCCACAGTTACAGATCCCATCATTTGAAAGGAGGAAAAAGTGTCACTGGCTGTGTCAAGACAGCCAGAGGGGCTGCGCCTGAGGACTTCCAGCACAGGGCAAAAATCACAATGACATCAGAAGTGCCTGAGGGGGATCTCTCTGGCGTGGTCACAGCCAAAGCACACCGCACGTACATAGGCAAAACCTGTTCCAGTGGCGCGATGGCTTCTCTGCGGTGATAACCTCAGCAGGCTTAAACAAAAAGGGATTTTATTAGATCGCCATGAAAAGTCTCAAGAAGCGTTTTGAACATGATTCAGCAGTGAGCCTTTCAAGCAATGAAGGATCCTCGCAGCTTAGGCTGCATTAGCAAAAGCGTAGCCAGCAGATCAAGGGAAATTATTATTCCCATCCACTTGAGAGTTTTGAGGCCCCACCTGGAAGGTTATGCCCGGGGCTGGCTCCTCAGTACAAGATAGATGTTGACAAACTGCAGCATGGCCAGCAAAAGGGCACCATGGTGGAGAGCTGGAGCACACAATGCGAAAGGAGAAGGCTGGGGGAGCTGGGTTTGTCCAAGAGAGAATGCCAAGGGGGCATCTGATCACTGCCTGCTCCTACTTAAAGGAAAGTTGTATAGAAGACGGAGCTGCTCCTACCTAAAGAAAAGTTGTAGAGAAGATGGAGCCAGACGCTGAGAAGAGGGCACAGTGAAAGGACAAGAAACAATGGACACAAGTTGCAACAAGGCATATTCTGAACATATATAAGGGAAAAACTTCTGCCCCTTGAGAGCAGTTCAGCCGTGGGACAGGTGCCTAGAGAGATGGGGGAATCTCCACCCTTAGAGATATTCAGAAGCTGTATGAGCAAGGCCCTGAGCAACCTGGTCTAGCTTTGGACTTACCCTGCTGTGAGCAGAGGATTGGACGAGAGACTTCGGGATTGAACTAGAGACTTCTGGAGGTCCCTTCCCACCTGATTTTTTTTCTGTGGATCAGTATTTTTGTGCTGCTGAACTGCTGTGACCTAATGTTCAGTGTCTTTATAACGTTGGAAGCCAGAAGGGTGGTATGCTTGCATGGCCTGTGGAAATGCATCTATGTTGACAGCAGCGTTAGCATCTATAAAGCCCTTCCGCGTGAACGTCTCTTCTCCAGCTGGCTTGCCACCCTCTGTAGCCCTACTTGTCCCATCTTACTTCTGTTCCAAGTACAGGTGAATCTCCTAACAGCAGGACCTACTTGGTTTGGGGGTGACTCCCTAAGCTGTGACATCCACGTTCTTCTGCACAGCAGCAGTCACCAAAATGTCATTGAAAACTATATTGCAGGATCTAGTTTTTTTTTTCCCCTACCACTACCTTCACCTCTTCAGAAGCAGAGAAACTTTAATAACTCCTTTACATTCTTGGCTTAGGTGTCTGCATGTTTCTGTACAGTCAGAGAATATGTAATGAGTTTCAGGGGATCTCTGTTCTCGTTCAGAAGTTATACACTCACTTGGCAAGTCCCCCCTTTTTGAGAAATGCACCTGTCCACCAGCCTAAGCCGTAGCATTTAGTCTACCGGGAGGGCATAGTGGTGGGTGCTTGGCTGGTGCACTCCTCAAACCACCTTCAGTGCTCACCGCAGCGCTGCTAAAGCACCTCTAGGTCTTTACAGCTGCCTCGTACCATTTCTCAATAAGAAGGATGATACTGAAAAAGGTGGGAGAAGAGGATGGGAGAAGAAAGGGTGGAGAACAGTAAATTATCGTTTTAAGGCAGAGGCAAAACTCGAGAAGCTCTATCGCAGCAAGACTGGAGCTCGCCAGCTCACCTTCATATTTGTGTTGGTTTTTGTTTTTTTTTTTTTTCCGAAACTGGCTGAGGAAACTGCAGTTTTGGGAGCAAAGATTTGCAGCATATCCATCAAATTCAGGGTAAGCATGCCAGGGCTGGAAAAAGGGAGCTATATTTCAGGAAGAGAGAAAACAAAGTACCCTGGGCAGCTGCAAACCCATTAGTCTAGTCTCAACAGAGCATAAGGTTAAGAACAAATTACAGAAGGAAAACAAAATTAAGGCTACAGCAGTAAGTGGAAAATGGAATCAAATACAGAATGGGTTTATCAACAAAAGCACTGTGTGCCCTTAACTTGATCCTTTTCTTTACCTCCTTTCCCTTACCTGGATGAAAAAAAAAATAAATCGGTAAATCTAATCTAGCTGGATTTCAGTAGGGCATTTGGTATAGTAAAGGATGGAAGGCAGCTAGATAAGCTAAAGGGAAAGGAATCAGTAGGAGAATTTTAGGTGGGTAAAATGCTGGGGAAAGGCAGATGACGTGTGGAGTCAAAAGGGAACTGCCACCATGGAGGAATGTAACTGGCCTTGGGAATAATTCTGCTTGCAGTAATGGCTCTAGCTCAGCAAAAAAGCAGCACAAAAAGGAAGTTTGCTGATTAAATGCATTTAGAAGAATTACTCACAGTCTGGAGCAGAGGAGTGTGAGGTCCTGTTCTTTGCTCCTGCTAACAGGAATGTCTTTTAGACACAGACATTCGCTGGTTAGAAATGTCAGAAGAAAAGACAGATCTGGGTGCCTTCATCATTCACGAGATGATTATGAAGCTCCAATGTGACGTGATCACAAAGACAACAGCCTTAAAGAGATCATTACGTTAATCTTATTTAGGATGTTATATACAATTTGTCACCCATAGTCGGAAGTGGGCTCGGGGCTGGCAGCAGTCGGGGGGGAGCCAGAATAACAGAGCCTGCCTCCGTGCCTCCCCCTGCTCTCCGTGTGAGTGGACGTGGAGAAGGGTTGCCTTCTTCAGCTTAGCAAAAGGCTGAGATGGGTGAACTTCTCTCTAGAAATCCGTTTTATACACGGGGATGTGCCCAGCGAAACGAGCCATTATGGAAGGGAAGGAGCTCTGCCACGGTTGAGTGAGGCAGTCCCTTTCTCTTCAGAGTTTGGCTCTTTTTAAGGCTGCACGGATCTACCTCTCCCTGCAATTTGCCGTGCTTCCTTGGCAGGCAGAGCAGGTTAGCGCGACAAGCACAGCATTGTAAGAAAAGAGGTGCTGAACACAGGCCCGCAAGGCCACGTTTTCCTGCTCCATACCCCAAAGAGCCTTGCCTTAAAGGGTAAGAGATCAGCCCAAAGCCTCGTGTTCTCTATGCAGGCAACTGACTGCTTGGTGTTTATCCCACTTAACGCCCGCTCCCATAAGCCTTCTAAGGAAGGAAATTTAAACCCCAGCATCTCAGGGAAGGCTCGGTTCTTTGGAGAAATACACAATGTTAACTAAATGCACCCCACACGCCTGTACCGGCAGCAGAGCCGAAAGGGTTTCATCGTGCTGGTTTTCAGCATCACAGGGACGAGTGATAGACCCCGAAACTGGTTTTGCACCTGGATGGGGTGAGTGCTGGTCTAATGCCTGATTGGGGGGGGGCGGGAAATCACACAGATAGTACAGCTTGCTGCAGCTTGCTTCTGCCAATAATTTCTGAGGTTTATTTAATTTAATTGGGGGAAATGAAATCGGGACAAGACCTCGGGCAGTCATCTAATTCATCCCTCTGACCCAGTGACAAGATTAAGTAAGCACAACTCATCCCTGACAGATATTTGTTGAACCTGTTCTCAACAGCCTCCAGTGACAGGGCTCCCTCGGCCAATCTAGTCCAGCATTTTATTGCTCGATTCTTAAAAAGCTTTTCCTACCACACGGCTTAAGCTTTCACTGATGAAAATGAATCTGCCGATTTCCACGGCACCGTTGGGAAGTGCCTTTCCACTCTGACAGTGCAATCTCCCCAAACCAGATGCATACACTTTTTGGCGATTGTGTGCACCTTTTGGCAATTCTGACTGTGGGTTTTCTTTTTTCCCCCATAGTTTGTTTATGAGAGTTTCATGCCTTTTGCTGTATCAAAAGCCTTGAAGTCAACATGTATCACATCTACTACAACCCCCTAGTCTGCTAGGCCAGTTACCCTGTCAGAGAGAGAGGTTAGATGGGCTTGACGTGATCTTCTTGATGAATTGGTGTTGGAGGGTTAGTTTTTTTCTGGTTTGAAGCCATACCAGAGGGGAGGTATTGTTGGAGGGGAAGCTAGTTCGTACGTGCAGCTGCTGCCTGAAAGGGATGAGAAAGGGTCCTGGGGACAGGGGCTTGGGGCTGTGGCAAGTTGAAGGGGCAAAACCAGCCAGGATAAAATGCAATGCCGGACAAGGAGCCTGCTGTTGGGGTTCTGAGAATAACAGGGTCTGCCAGGACCCCCTTGGGTAAGTGCCAAAAGCCTGGAAGGACAGTCTGCTATAAGTGTTTTAACAGTCTGTAACATCAGGGATGCATCAAGTCTGTGCACTGTGAACCGCTCTGGAATTCATTACGGAGTCAGACACACTGAGAGGTTTTCAGAGTAACAGGCTTGGGCTGTGTCACCCTGGGCAGCTTTTCAGGTTTCAGCTGCTCTTGCCCCTTTATTGTATCCCAGAGCTTTCCCAGCGTCTGGAACAGATCCCTTTGGGCAGGGCTCCCCAGTTTCAGGTAAACATAATGTTCAGGGAAGTAATTTTTCAGATGTGTTTACAACATCATCAGGGAAAAGTCACCAGCTGCCTTGCTTCCTCTCACCGTACTGTGGACAGCTTATCTCCCGGGATTACTTCATCCTCCTCCTCATTGCTGTAGTTTCCAAAGAGCTAAGCTTAGCAGCAGTAGTGTTACCTAGTCACAGCACATCTTGCAAGCTTTCCACTGCTTCTCAACCCGTATCACATACCTGGACACTTCTGATTCCCCAGCAGGCAAGGCTTGTAGCCATATGGCAGGAGGGGGCAGCTCCTGATGAGAAGCAGAGCAAGTTAGAGACAGTTTCCTCGCCATCATGTCCTTCTTCCCCATACCAATTCCATCCTTTCCTCATTCCGCCTCCACCTGGGATAGGGAAGTCACCCTGCCCTTGTGGCAAGAAGGCACAACTGCCGACAGCCTCAGCTTGCCATCTCCTGAGGTGGTCTCCCAGAAGCCATGACTTGTATTTGTGCTATACATTATTATGTTATATTATATATATATATTATACAGTATTTGTGCTACAGAGTACACAGCCCCAGGACACAGGGCTGAGCGGGGACCTGTAACCGCCCATTCTGTCACACCGCTGGTACAGTTTTAGCCCAACCCGGCTACCACTGCTACTGCCTGAGACAAAGCCCAGGCACAGCTGGGGATGGTACACCATTCCCAGTAAGTGATTTCACAGAATCACAGAATGGTTGAGGTTGGAAGGGACCTCTGGAGGTCATCTGGTCCAGCCTCCCCCTGCTCGAGCAGGGCTACCTAGAGCCAGTTGACCAGGACCATGTCCAGATGGCTTTTGATTGTCTCCAAGGAAGGAGACTGCACACACAACCCCTCTGGGCAACTTGTGCCAGTGCTTGGTCACCCTCACAATAAAAAAGAGTTTCCTGGTGTTCAGAGGGAGCCTCCTCTGTTTCCGTTTGTGGCCACTGCCTCTGGGACCATCACTGGGCACCACTGAAAAGAGCCTGGCTCTCTCCTTTTTGCACCTTCCCTTCAGGTGTTTATACACATTGAGACAATCCCCCTGAGCCCTCACTCCTCCAGGCTGAACAGGCCCAGCTCTCTCAGCCTTTCTTCATAGGAGAGATGCTCCAGTACCTTAATCATCTTAGCAGCTCTTCATTGGATTCTCTCCAATATGTCCATGTCTCTCTTATATTGGAGAGCCCAGAAGTGGACACAGTACCCAGGTGTGGCCTCACCACAGTGGAGTAGAGGAGACGGATCAACTCCCTTTACGTGCCGGCAACATTTTATCTAATTAATCCCAGGATACCATTTACCTTATTTGTGACAAGGGCACGTTGCTGGCTCCTGTTTGACTTGGTGTCCACCAGGACCCCCAGGTCCTTTTGTGCCAAGCTTCTTCTAAGCTAGGTGGCCCCCAGTATATATCAGTGCATGAGGTTGTTCCTTGTCAGGTGCAGTACTCTACAGTTCTCCTTGTTGGACTTCATGAGATTCCTATCAGCTCATTTCTCCAGCCTGTTGAAGTCCCTCTGGATGGCAGCACAACCCTCTGGCATTTCTGCTACTCCTTCCAGTTTGGTGTCATCAGCAAACTTGTTGGGGGTACATTCTGCCCCGTCATCCACATCATTAATGAAGATGTTGAACAGGACTAGACCCAGTACTAGGTACTGCCTTCCAACTAGACTTTGCACCACTGATCACCACCCCCTTGGCCCAGCCATTCAGCCAGGTTTCAACACACCTCGCTGTCTGCTTATCCATCCAACCCACCTCACTGTCTGCTTATCCATCAACAGCTGGTCTGTGAGAATCTCACGGGAGACGGCATCAAAGGCCCTATTGAAGTCAACATAAGCAATATCCACAGCTTTCCCCTTGTCTACCAGGCCTGTCATTTCATCATAGAGAGTTATGAAGTTGGTCAAGCATGACTTCCCCTTGGTGAATTCATACTGACTATTCTGCGTGGTTTTCTTCTCGTCCACGTTCCTGCAAATGGTTTCCAGGATTAACTGCTCCTTTACCTTTCCAGGGATCAAGGTGAGGCTGACTGACCTGCAGTTCCCTGGGTCCTCCTTCTTGCCCTTCTTGAACATAGAAGTGACATTTGCTTTCCTCCAGTCTTCAGGTACTTCTCCCAGATGCTATGATCAATCAAAGATTATTGAGAGTGGCCTCGCAATGACATCTTCCAGATCCCTCAGCACTTGTGGGTGCATTCCATCAGGATTTGATGTGGTTCTTCTGTTTCAGAGGCAAGCAGGTCCAGCTGCCTGTATCTATCAGAGTGTTCTGTCTATTTGACAGAGCACTGTCCTTTTCCCATTTTGTACACTCCACCTTTATGTTCCTCACACTCCACAGTGCAGTCTGATTTCTGGGTAGTTTTCCACTACCTCACAATGTAGTTGCAAACTTGTTCCTGAGGCCTCTTGAAAGACCCAAAAGCTGACCTCCTGGATTATGTACTGTTTCTCTAGGTGAAAGCACCTCTAACTTTAAATACAGCTTTAGAGAATCCAGAAGTTGCCAGGTTGTCTGCTGAGAGGGATGTGTCTGCCCAGGGGCACACGTTTTCCACCCAATCCCTCATCAGAAGCAGCGAGTCCCTCGGTCAGGGCAAGTGAGTCCAGAGCTGCAGCAGGCAGTGCTCTGCAGGTTCAAGTGCCTCCTTCCCACTCGGCTGGCTGAGCTCTTCCTCCCAGACAGGCTGGCATGACGATCTCCACATCCTCAGGGCAGTCAGTCTCAGCTAGATGCTCAAGTGTTCCTAGAAAATCTTTTGCATCATCACCGGGCCTCATTTTAGCAAGGATGCTTGTGTTTTCCAGGGACTCCCTGAGCACCACAGTCACCTGGGGCTTTGCTTCCTCCAGCCTCACAGACAGAGTGAGCATCTGTCACAGAAGCCTTTGGCGCTGTCTGGGGAGCAGCTGCCACCTGAGAAATCACTCCATGCTCATTACCTCTCTGCCTTTTCTGGAACTGAGCCCTTCAGGACTGCCAGCTGCCAGCCTCAGCTTCCCCCAGACCAGCTCCCATCATCTACATGTGTTCACCATGGCAGGCACGGCCCAGCTGCCATTCTGGGTCAGCAAGGGGACCATTCTAAGCAGAGAGCAGGTCCTGCACACAATCCACATGTAAAGAAACTCCAGAAAGTAGGCGATAAATTTAAGAAATGCTGCTTGACACCCCAAAACTGCTGGAGATCAGGATGACATCACAACGCCTGGCTGGACAGCAGGACACAGAGCAGCCTTTCTTGGGCAGGACCTGATTTGTGGCTGTACTTTGTAGTGAACCTCCTGTAAGCCACTGCTTAGGAAATACATACCCAGTAGCAAAGACTGTAAGAAACTTTTGTAATCGTTATGAGTTTCTAAAGCACTAATCGTTTAATGCAGTGAAGAAGGTGAGCTGGAAATGGCAGCAGCATGGATAACTGGGGAGGGGTATAGAGAGGGAGTCCCTCTGGCCATTCTTTGTTTCTGTACTTGAAGCTTCTGCAATCACCACATATTAAAACTGCCAAATTTTTCAGCCCTGGCTCTTGTACGCTCTGCATATCTGTGGCCCTGCTGGCAATCCTGGCCTCAATTCCCTGCTCTTAATATGGAGAGCCCAGGATGGGGCTGAAGCTCCTGACATCCTTCACCTGAGGCACAGCAGCCTCCATGGTAGAAACAGTATGACTGCAACTGCACAAAAGGACAAACAGCTTGCTGCTGCCAGGGATCACCTGAGTCCTCTCCAGCTGTGCTAGAGCTGAATCTGCTGGGCTAGCTAAACTTGCTGGTGGAGATGGCTCTCCCCCACCCCAGTGACTTTGCAGTGCAGTGGGTCGTGGCGTACTCTCCCAGTGAACACCAGTGGTGTTCTTCCCAGAGCACCGATGCCATGCAGCCTGCCAGAAAGTTTTTCCTTTCAGTGTGGTAGCAGAATGGAATGCCTGGTGAAATCTTTACCCCAGGACGTCCTAATCACTTATTATCTCCTTCTGTCCTTGAACGTGCTGCACTGAACGTGCCTGGGTATCCCACGGACAGAAACACTTTGCTTCTTTGTCTCCGAGATGCGAGCCAGGCATGCCCCCCTGCCTGCCCCCAAGGGACTGGCTCTCCCCTCCTCGCTTATCCCCTTCCGTGCTCACAGTGTCCCAGGCGATGCTCCCTCCGGTCATCGCAAAACGCTTTATACTCGATGCAGTGAATGCAAACAGGGAGCTGGCAGTCCCTCTGGCAGCTGCCAGCTCAGAAGGAGCAGAAGTAAGGTTGCCTGGGCATGTACTTTAACTCCAAATGTCCTGTTTTTCCACAAGTTTGCGTTTTGATGAACATAATGTTCTGGGAAGGAACGAGCTATCACCAAGCAACATTAACTCTGTGTTAACAAAGGGTTTTGACATTGAATTTAAGCCTGAGGACAATGCTGGCACAAGAATGAATTGCACAGGCTGGGCCATGGGTACACGGAGGTTGGAAATTAGACGGAGCTTCCTACCTGCCAGTGCAAGGATCTGGAACAGCCTTTCCACCGCAGCAGTGAGGCCAGCAGACTGAACTTGTTTTGGGACTAGAAGTCTCTGAGCAAGAGTATGCAGTGGGGCTGCCTGCCACAGGCCAGGAGATCTCTGCCAGTCCTCTCTTCTTATGCAATTGCAGGACATTTTCATAACGACTTTGCTCTTAAAGCAGCACAAGCCAAGCCAGGCGCCCCCAGGGCTCACCTGGAAATGGTGCTGGCTGTTTGGGGCTGCGGGAACGGTGTCCTGAGGACACTGGAGAGAGTGCTGTAGGGCTGTAATTACCCAGGGAGCGCAGGATGTGAACCCCGGCTGCCTCCAGCGGGCAGAGAGCTAGCATGGAAATTGGAGGGGACAGGATGTGACAGGCAGGCCCAGGACTGATAGCCTCAGGTGACGGCTGGGTGTCTTGCACATCTGAGGGGATTTCTGATGAGCAGAAGAGGGCTCCTCCACACCACAGCCCAGGGGAGTGTGTGCCCTTGTGAGCTGGGCACTTCGGGGCTTTGAGGCCAGCTCCTCCACTGTCTTCGCTCATCTTCATTAATGGAGACTTTGTACCCAGCCCGGGCCAGGGCCCATCATTCACTCCTTTCCTAGGCAGGACAGTCGGTCGGATAAGACCAGCTTGGCACTGGTCAGCAAAAGGAGATGAGAGTAAGGGATGCCCCAGGAGCAGCTGTCAAGAGGAAAGATAACAGCAGCTCTCCCAGGGCCGCCACGGGCTGGGTGCTACAGCGAACCAGAGGCATCTGCCTTGGAGCATCTCCTGCCTCGCTTCCTCCCGCCGCCAGCCCTGGACACCAGCAGCCCTGGGACACAGCACACAGCTCCCAGCCACCCCAGCCTCTCAGCACCCGCCTGCACACAGCTGCCCAAAGCAGAAATCCTTGCGTGAAATACTTCACTGCCTGGTCACAGTGGATTATACGAACCAGGGATAAAATGGGAGTTACAGCAAACTCGGTGGTTGACTGTCTCTTTTCTGTATTTTAACTGACTATTGAGGCATTGCCGGAGTGACGTCTACATCTTCCTCAACGAGGAAGGTTAGGGGTTTCAAGCCTAGCTGCTGACTCATAACCAGGCAGAAGAGAAAAGGGAAAATTAGCATGAGGAATGTTGCTGAAATGGCTTGTATGCGTTCAGAGATTAGTGTAGATATTGTATTGCTGCCTGTGTTATGGCTGGTGTGTTTAGTAGATGTTTTCAATGGAATCTGATCTTTTCAAGAACGTAGGGCACCTGTATGGAGATCATTTACCTATATCTGCAGATCCACTGCCATATAGGACAGATCTTTAAGAAACAAGCTCCTCCAGAAAGCAACTTTAATTCCTGATGTTGTAATGCTGGTGCTTTTTTCTAAGCTCAGATGCCTTTGGACATTTTAGTGAGCTATTGAACTGCTGGATGGCATGTCACCGTCCAGAGTCTAGCCTGGCTCTGCATGGATTAAAAATCACTCCCCATGAGTACGTGTCTGCGGGCCCTTCTGGGGCACGCGTTTGGTGTTCCAGCTTCCCCGTTAAATACTCGCTCTGACTGCACTAACTGGCAAACTCAGCAGAGGCCTGGAACGTGACCTTCATCTAAGCCGCGTCACCTCCAGCGCGCCTTGCCTTTGGATCAAGGCTGAGGCAGGCGGGGGAGGCTCAGGCTGCTGCTCCTGAGATAACTGGAAGGATCAGGAGAGCTGGGTGAGTGCTCAGTCTAAACAATGGCTTCAGAGTCAGAGTTGTGATCATACCCAAATTAATTTCAAATATGCGCAGTAACACAAGAAGCAATTTGCATAAGACGTCACATGGAGTTGCATACAATTTCGCATATTTAAACAAAATACAATAAAGCACAGCTCAGGCGGGTACGTGAAATCGTTTGTGCAGTGAACCGTGCAGAGAAACGACGTACAATTATCACAGAAGAAGAAAACAAATGGCAGTAACCACCCAGGATGCAAAGTCAGCTCAAGAGTTGGGAAACACCCGCCTCTTCCTTCATCCAGCATCCTGATAGATCCTTGGATTCACATTATCATTACATGAGCGTGTGCTACTTTTCCACCAGGCCCTTCTGGTGCAGAGGATGGTGCTCACTGTATCATGCCACTACTCACTCCTTCACATTTGCATCCTTGGCTTCATTTTTGCAAAACACTTTTCTCGTGCGTCATTCTTTCTGGGCTTTCTACTGGAATTCATCTCCGAGTCTGAAGGACCCCTCTCTCACCACGCACCACTCCAGGTGGCACTGTTCTTGCTCTTTAGTGGTAAAGGCCAGAGGCCAAAATACCGGCTCTGGGAGCCCAAAGGCAGACACTGACAGCCTCATTTTTTGGTGGTCTCAGTGCTGTGCATGTTCAGAATGCAATCCCTATAGCTTAGTTCTTGGTGCCTCTTGGTGCCTCAGATGATGTGACCTCCATCTCAGCTCCTGGAAAACGATGACTGAACAATTAACATTAAAAAAGGGAGCTGGCAAGAAAAGGGAACAACCTCCCTGAAGTGAGAATGTATCATCCTTCGGAGTGAACATCAGGAGGGCTCAGATCTTTAAACCTGCAGAAGGGGCTTTCACCCCCTGACCTACATTTTGTGACAATCCTCCATCTCTGACATGCGGGCTGGGTCTGCACTGCAGCAGTGAGGCTGAGCTCTGAGGGCTAAGCCATGAGCATGTACAGTTGCCTCTGCTTCCCGTTCCCTCCCCAGGAGGCAGAGGAGGATGCGGGTGCTGCTCCTGAGACAACTGGAAGGATCAGGGGAACTGGAAAGGTGCTCAGGCTACATCAGGGCTTCAGTATCAGCAGCACCCTGGTACCTGTGAGCTCCCAGACCCCTGCTTCACCCATTTTGTCTTGATTTACTCAGCTCTTTTAAAGCCCCATGGCTCTAAATTTCCATCCTGATCCATTCCCCTTCCTGCCCCATCGTTTAATCCTAGCCACAATTTCTGGTTCTGTCTACTCTCTCCTCACTGTGGCTTTTCCTCTCCTCCCTCATGTTCCTGCTCTCTCATAACTCTCTTCTTTAAGGCCTTTGCTCGACAGCTTCAGCTCCTTGTATTTTAGTTAGGCAATTTGTTTCTCTCCGCAGGACTGCCTGAGCATCAGCTAAGAACTGTCACCAAAACCCTGGAAGACGCAGTATTATGCTTAGTCACCATTTCATCCCAGCCCTCCTCTAACTTGCAGGTACCAGGGGAAAATCTGTCTCTTCCTTGTTTGCTGCACTTAGAATTACTGCACCGTGTTGTTAGCTACAAGCTGGCCAATGTGAGTAGCTACAAGAAACCCCCCTTTAGCCAGGACAGTCTTTTTGATCTTCACTTTTGCCATGGAGGTCCTGATGCTTGGAATAAGGGAAATCTCATTATAAAGGAGGGAATGACACCTCTCTACCACCTCTTGCAGCTCCTGCTGCATATACAGCAAATGCAAGGTAACACTGAGCAGAGCCTCGGACCTCACTTGTGTCATGTTCTCTCACATGCAGTATGTCACACGAGAGGAATTGGCAAAGCAGAAAAAGGCACTGGAGAGAAACCATTTCAGGCTTAAATAACTCATCCTGGTGTCTCCAAATGGGTCTGAATCGACGTAATGAGACTGACACAAGCCTCCACTGTGTGTTTAACCATCGCGCTCATGTTTTGGTTAATGAACACATTCAACCAAAGCCGTGTGGGTTCACAGTGCACTAGCCTGGCTAGACTGATTCCCCTGACACTAGCAGAGGACATCCACCACTGACTGCCCTTTTGTTTAGGAAAGGTTCAAGAAGCTCTTACGTTCTGGACCGCTTTACCAAGGCTTGGACGGTCCCTGAGAGAATCACGATGCCTGCCCAATCATCCTTCCTTAGGCAAACTAACTGGCAAACCAACCATCTCTTCAGCCAGGCCAGGCTGTAAAGTATGTTTGACCAGTGCGTGCTGTAGACATCAAACTATGTTCCTCTGACATTCAGAAAATTAGTCACCCCAGGCTTGTTTGCTTGCTTGTTTGTTGAACCCTTGCGGTATGTCCGGCTGTTGATGAATTCTGGGCTTCAAACTAGACTTGCTGCCCTAGAGCATCTGCTCTCCTGCCACTGGAGCTCTAACTAGGAGCCACAGAGATGCAGGACAGGTCCCTGGAGCAGAGACTGGCATTTGTTTCCCTGCCAGATCCCTTGTAGGGATTGATCTGAAGTTGAAGATGGTTTTGCTTGTATTCTGGTCACTCCCAGAGAAAGCTGGGCTTTGGATCAATGTGGAATGCGTCACTGAATGGTCTATTATTTGCTGAGTGCAATGTCCACTCGGAGACACAGCAGCCCTCAGTAAAGATTCAATTCTCCCTCCGAGGATCAAAGCAGGAATGAACCAAGGGAACTACTCAACTCCTTTGCATGACACTGAAATGAGTGGTCGCTTGTTTCAGAGCCATTCTTCATGGCAGTTTCGTCGTGCATTGCTCCTAATTAAATGGCCATCTACACACCACATCCCTTTGGCAGGGTGTGGAGATGATACCTCTGTCTTAAGCTGTCTGCTCCCTCTGCACCAAGGCTTACACTTGAGTTAGCACAGCTCATCCGTGCTGCCATGCCCAGTCCGTACAGCGGCCCTGAGGAGCAGAGTGATGCCCACAGCTCCACAGGTGCTTTCCCACCACTACGCTCATGCCCACAGCGTTGGGCACGCTGCGAAGGCACACAAAGTGGCAATAGCCAACAGCGCAGGCCCAGGGAGGAAGGCAGAGCTGGAGCACATGGAGTCCTAATTTCTGCAGAAGCTCCTTGAGCAGGGGAGGCAAGAGAACACTCTAGCTTGCTGCCAAATCCCTGCATTGACAAGTGCTTCCAGTTGACAGTTGCCTGATTTTATTTTATTTTTTTTTTTTCATAATGGGATAATTTATTGCAGGTTATAGAAGGCACTCAGCTGGAGGGAATCCCAGCTTTGGGAGATGCTTTCATAATGTTTTTCTGAAGTACTCTCTTTCCTGGGAAATCACAGTGGTCAGCAATACCTCATGCTTGTTTTTGACCACTTGTTGGGGTGATTTTTGTGTGCCTTGATGTGGTTGTACAGTTTTTAGGTGTTCTTCTTTGATTTAGATAATCACATCCATTCCTCCCCTCTCTGCTGTCCTCGTTCAGCATGCAGCTCCCCATTCTAGCTCCCTGTTGGAGAACAGGATGCCGGGGAGATGCTGGGGAGATGCTAGGGAGAGAGGCAAGGCTGGAGACAGGGAAGGAAGGGAAATGCTGGGGAAGGAAGGAGTCAGGGCTGGAACCAGACTGGAAGGGTGAGAAGTCCACATGGGCATGTGGGCAAGAGTGATGTAGTGGAGAGTGGCGACGGGAAGGAATTTGAGCAGGGAATCAGTGTTTCAGAAAGCCAGAAGAAAAAACAGCAGCTTGTGGAGCTTCTCCTGTGAGGCAGAAAGTGAGTCCTGGTGAAGAAAGGGAGCTTTTGACTGAGCTCCTGCAGCCTCAGCTTCTGCCGAGAGGGCACTGGAGGAAAAGCATCTGATGACAGAGAAGACAGCAGGAAGGGCTGAAGCTCTGGCTGGAAGCAGATGAGGTTTCTGCAAGACATTTCACTGCACTGATGAGTATGTGAGTTTGTAATTTCAGCACAGTGAGAATCTATCGCCTTTTCAGGCGAATCTCTCCAGCCTGCCCAGCCCCAGAGCTGCCATATGTGGTTGACTGGGGAGGATCAGCCCAGGGCACAGGTGACCGGCCACCTAAAGCAACAGGGGTGAGGGACTCCCTCCTCCCACACTCAGCACAGGGACAGAAGAGGTGCCGTTCAGCCTCTTATGCATGCATGCCCTGGGACAGCCACCACAGGCGTGTCTGCTCTCCCATGGGCCTGGGGCCACCTCCAGCCCACAGAGATCCTGTCCAGGGCACAGGGTGCCATGTGGAGAGGTCTGGCCCTGCGGCAGGAGGTAGTTCTGGGTCCTTCCAGTGGGAAGATACCTCAGGACAGAGTCTGAGGTGAGGTCAGGGCTGGAATGCCTGCTCCTTCCTCTGAAAGTAAAGCAACCGAGCAGGGACACCTCCTATGCCTGAAAGATTTGGACAGCAAGTGGGCTGAGGGAGCAAGGGCCAGCGACCATCCCCAGCATCCAGCAATCCTCCTACCATTGCTGGGGAGCGGCCCTTCAGGGCGGCCACCGTGTCTGGTGCTGGTCTCCCGCACCCCCTCGGTGCCCTCCCCAGCACCGATCGCTGCAGGGGCTTGCAAAGTGGGGGAGTTGCAGGAGATGAGGATGCTTAATTACAGAGCAGCCCTGGAAACCAGCAACAGCAGCGGCACTGTGGCCAGGAGGGGAGGCAGCAGGGCTGTAAATAGAAATTGCGGAGGCAGCCGCGGCGAACAGAGTGAGGGAGGCTTCTGCGCCTGCATCGCTCCGTCTCCCTCCCTTCCCTTCAGCTTCTCTCACCTCTCCCGGCCACCCTGGCTCCCAGCACAAACTGGTGTGTGACAAGCAGCCCCAAAGCGTGCCTGGGAGGCAGCAGCTCCAGAGGCAGAACAGCCACCCTGGGTAGGGAAGTGATTGTGCAAGGCCTCCTCCATCAGGGGCCACCTCCCATGGAAATGTGTGAGGAGGGTCAAAGGGCCTCTTTGGCCAGCAAGGAGACCAAGGCAAGATGGACACGGCATCAAACCCCCCCATCTACCCCTCCAGAGGAGGCTGAGGTATGCCAGATGTCTGACACACTGTCCCACAGGGATCTGCCCAGGGTGAAGTCCCTGTTGTCCCACTCTGACATCTCCGGTACAGCCTCTTCCACAGCAGCAAGAGCTCTGCTTTCAGTATTTTGCAAAGGTTTATTTAAAAATGTTGAAACTAACATCCCACAAGAATTGAATATTTCACCACGAGGAGAAGAGAAATCCTACAAAAATATATATCACAGCGCACAAGGGCAGGGGAGGGGGAAAGAGCGAGACTGAGCGGGGAAGCAAGAGGGAGGACGGAGGGGAGGATGGGAGCGGTGGCAGAACGAGACCGAGTGGCAAAGGGAGAACAAGAGAGGAGCGGGGAGAGCGAAACAGCAGGAGGGGAGAGATAACCAGGAGGGAGACTGTGGTACAGGACAGGAGTGGGAAGTGGGAAAACAGTGGGAGAGGGGAAAACAACAGGGAAAAAGGAGTAGAGAGCCAGCAGTCGGTGAAGGAAGGGGGCCCCCCCTCTATGGTCTTGCCAAGGTAGGGCCAGGACTACAGTGAGACAGCAGCGGGGGTGCGATAGGGGAGCTGGAGTTTGGCCCAGGGCTTTTGTGCTACAGGACTCGGCTCTAAGGCTGTGCCATAGTTTAATCCAGAGCAGTCTGAAGGTGATCGTGTTTGAGAATTTGCAGGGAATGAACAAACCGCTCCTTTCCAAGAACTTTTCCGTATCGGGAAAAGCGAGTGGGGAATGAAGGGACCAGATTTGCAAGGGCACTTAGGTGCCATTGAGGAAGAGGTAGATAGCCCTCTCTGAAGCTGTGGGATGCTTGGCTGGATGCCAGTCACTGCAAACCAGACCAGAGGAACACTGTGGAAGCACACACCGAAGGTCTGCTCCCCTGCTTACCAGTCGCAACCAACCAGATGGGAAAACCGAAGCAGGATTTGGCCTTGTGGTCATATCACTCTGCTGGGTAAAGAGAGGGAAACCCCAGTTCCTGCCCTGGAACAGTGCAGGGTGGAGGGGAGAGGTTGTCCTCCAGACCTTCCCTCTTTCCCACTGCGCTCACAGAGAGACCACTCTTGTGTTAGCAGAGCCACATCCCTCCAGGAGCTCAGCGCAGGCACGGTGCCTTCTACTCACCCAGCCCACCTCGACGTTTCCTTTTAATTGCACAGAAAAGTTGGGCAGGCTCAGTCTAATGCTACAAACACTTTCAGTCATTTTCCCTGCACACCTTTCTCTCTGTAAAATTTCCACTGGCAAAAAATAATCCAGATCTTTCTCCTCCAGTCACCTAGAAGACAGGGAAACCTGATGGGCTGTGACTGAGAAGATGCTGGCCTCTGCCCTGGCTTGGTACTTGGTGCTGTCAACCCATCTGTGTGTGCGTGTCACAGAATATTGGCCTGGGCTAGGGAAGAGACTGCAGGCACGCTCTGGCTCCAGTCTGTGTATGGGAAGATGGTTTATAAAGCTCCAGCCATGGAGAAAGCAGAACCAGTGAGATTATTTATTGACTGGAAGAAGCTTGTGTGTCCACACGTGCTTTGAATGTTTTGTTCCAGGGACAAAATATATCAATGAAAGTTTGGGCAGGACAACGAAGTTGCTTCTCATATCTAACCTGTTTTGTGTCAGAGGGTGAATGACTGTCGTAAAAACATATTTGGCTAGAAAAATTGGTCTTGGAAAAGATGTTCAGCATATCCAAGCTTCTGTCATTGTAAGAGTTTTCTCTACTGCATTCCCCAGCTTCCCCCTTACCACAGCATCCATGAAAGGCATCATTCCCTGGAGATACTTTTAACAAAAACAGAGACATGTTGGGGGGGGAAACTACACAAAACACTAAAATCTGATTTGTTTGTAGAGTTCACAAAAGCCTGGCAAGCAGAGTGCAGGGCTTCCCCTCATCCAGTGTTGGAAAATGTTTTCACTACGGCTTCTGTGGTGCCCTGCCACCTTCTTACAGACCTTCTCTCCATGCAGCGTGTGGAAAGGGAAAGCCCAAGGACAGCCCTTGAAGTGGGAGGGTCTAAACTCTGGCCTTGTTTCAACAAGCGCTATTGATCAAAGAGAAATCTAATTAGTCTGGTCTGGAAGATTACTTAAACCGGTTGAAGGCATTATATTGTAAACTGCCACCAATAAGCAGTGCAGCCTCTTGCCAGGCTGCGTGCAGATGGCCTTCCCCAGCCACGATGTGCCAGCGAGAGGAGGAATGGCCCCGAGCTGCCCTCAGCTGGCAGGGGCTGTGGCGAGCGGGGCAGCGGGCAAGAACGGCCATCTGCCCCCTTCTCCCTCCATCCACAGCTTGAATGTCTCCACCAAAACCTTGAATGAAGCCTGAATAAGGAAAAGTCTCACTAATAGATTGATCTAGGGTAAAGCAATAATATCCCCTGCTATATGCGGAGACTCAACCTGTGCTTAGACTAGAGACCTCCAGAGTCCTTTTCCACCTACGTCTTTCAGCCATTCTGTACTTTTAATAAGCCAGTAATTTTATTTGACCTGTCATTTTCTCCAAATCTCTACTGTTTTTTGCGAAGCTTATTGCAATTTACACTCTCGTTTAAATGTCCTTCCCGGTGAGTCAGATGAGACCCGAGATCACCTAATAGTTCAGCTGGGTAAACGGGCAGAAACAGGCCTCTTACGAAATTCCATGTACTTTGTCCTATAAAGAATAGGCTTTTACTGCACAGATAAAGGATGAAAGGGCCATTTCCTTTTCTCCAAGATGACTTTTGTCAGAAATCTTGTAAGGTGTATTAGGGCGTTCAAATTGTGGGTGAGTTTCCTGTCTCTGCCACATCAGTCCAGCAGCTGAAGGTGTTTGTACAGTATAGGAGCAACTTTACCTAAATCTGCATCATTTCAGTTCAGTGGCTGTCAACGTGGGATCTGTGAATTACTTTAAAGGTGTCCACAAAAGCCAAGGGAGAGCAACTATTGTCATTAAGCTGAAATTTGCCATTTCACACTTTCTCAAAGTGACACCCATGGGTCCACGCGTAGGAAGAGGTTGAGACGCACTGATCTTGCTCACACAAGTAACTGACTATGGGGCCGCCTGACCTACAGACCACCACAGCCCCAAAATACATGCTCAGGCAACCAGTTTGCACCCATAACCTGTGCCATTGGTTTCAGTCCCCAACCAGCTGGGACAATACACTGATGAAGGCTAGCATCCCAGATACCTGCTCGCTCATGGCCTTGGTAAGTGTTGCCTCTTGGGTCTCCAGTCACCCTGCATTCCAGGAGAGACCCACCAGCAGTACATGGCAACCCTCCAAACGTTCCCAAGGTCAGCTCTAAATTGTTCTTTGTCATCCCAGGCACACAGGGTCGTATCTGCTGCTTCTTGCCTGTGCCATGAGTGTCTGACAGCAATTCCCTACCTCAGCCCAGCAAAACCCAATTTCCTTGTGCCCAGCTATATCTGCATGCCATGCTTTAGCTGCTTCGGCAGTATCCCAATGTACAGGACACTTGCTAAATAACATGGTGGGCAGAGGGCTTCACCTCAGATTTTTCTGCAGAACATCACCATAGACTGATGATCACCAGGAAGAACCTTGCTGAAGGAGACTGAGGGGACGGAGGGGGACAGCAGGGAGGCTTCCAAGAGATCGAAACGTTTGGAAAGCTGAAGGAACTTTTTCCAACTTTAACTGGCAAGAGAAGTGGTGGGGGGAGGAACTGAGAGAAAACAATTGGGGATGGAGAGATGAAGAAAGATACAAACTGAAGAGAAAAATAACAGAGGAGTGTTAGGCAGAAAATGGAAAGATGTGAGAATCTTCCATCTAGGGGGGACCTAACGTTTCCTTAAGGAAATGGGTTGCTGAGGGGACCCAGGTGCTGCATGAGCCTCTTCTGCCCAAGCTTCACCCACCCTTGGGACCCTCGGGAGGGCCAAGGCCTCGGCAACAGAAGAACCTGCCACCACCTGAGCCCTGGCTCAGGGGAGACCGAGCCCCGGCAGGCAATCCTGCAGCCACTGAACTCCAGACGTTCACTTCAAAGCACACAACATGGGAAGGGACACACAGAGGGGTTAGGGCCCACGGGGACAGGGGTACGCCTTTCCACCTCGCCTACCCCAATGTCAGGCATGCACTGGTGAGAGAGTCATGGAGGTCCAAGCGCGCGTGTGTGTGTGTCTGCGTGTGTGCTAGGAGAGGGGCCGGGGAGGCCAAGATTTCACACCACCACCAGCTGTCTTCCCTCCCACCATCCTGCTCTCTCATCACCCTGTCCTGCATGGGCTGGGGGGAGGGGGTGTCCCCCAACCTTCCCCCAGTGGGACACTAGGGAGGCCCAGCTCGTCCATTTGCCCAGGCACGTCCTGGCGGAGTTAGTTAATCATGGTGGTGGCGAGCCGTGGCACAAGGAGGTCGTTTGTTCCTGGGGTAGCAGAGGCGGCGGGAGTCTGCGCTCGCCGGCTGTGACAGGAGGGTGGGACAGCCAGCTCTGCTTCTCCTGTGAGCATCACAGGTTCACCAGGGGGATTCTGGGGGGAAAAGGGAATTGGAAATTAATTAGCGATGGGTCCTTACGCCGTCCCACTGCCCCCGCTAATCGACCAGCACCTTTGCCCTGCCTCAGCCTGCCTGTCCCCCTGTCCCCTGCCACCCCCTCCCTCCCCGGCTCACTGGCCACTCACCGGTTGAGCTGGAAGGCCGTGTTCTTCCCATGGCCCCCCAGTTTCTCCATACCCTCCTGGCCTTGCCTGGACTCCTCCGCCTCAGGCGTGGGGGTCAAGGAGTCACCGTAGGGCCCCAGGATGCTGACGGTGGTGGGGGAGAGGTCCGTGAGGGGCTGCTGGCTCTCCTGCTGCCTCCCACCGCTCTGCTGCCCCGAGTGACGCCGGCGCTTCTGATTACGGTCCCAGCTTTGGAGTGAGATGAGGGGTGAGATGAAGAGTGCCCCCTTAGACAAGCCCCAGCCCTCAATGACAGAGGGGCTCATGGGACCCTGCTATACCCAGCACTTAGAGCCCAGTGCAGCCACATGCCAGGCCTCCCAAGGGCTTCCAGCACCAGATCCTGCTGGTCCAGCACCCTCAGGACAAATGCATCCCAAGCCCACGGTCCTCCTGCCCACCCACCTGCAGACACTGGCGTGGTGACAGCCTCCATTGGCCCCCAACGCCACTCACCAGAACTTGAATATGATCCCGGTGGCAACCAGGACGATGATGATGGAGATGGTGATGGTGACGTACAGCTGGGGGTCTACACCTGTGAGACAGAGGGGGAGAGGAGGGGGGGTGTGATGGCCACCCCCACCAGTCCCCGGAGAGCAGCGGTGCAAGGGGAGGTTCCTGCTGGGGCAGAAGGAGCTGCTCCCACGGGGATGGGGTCTAGGTGAAGGAAGCGAAGGGCAGGTTTACCTTCCCCCCGGGGCCCAAACAAGAAGGGCCGCAGGGTGGCCGGGGTCTCGCGCAGGTTGAGCCCCGCGTTGTGCAGGAGAGAGTGGGAGTTGGGCTGCGCCGTCGCCATCCCGTGTGGCGAGACAAAGGTGTAACCCAGGGGTGGGAAGCCCGGGTTGGCCGAGTTGGCGTCCCCTCCATCCTCATCCGACACTGTGGGGCCCCAGACGATGGCCCAGGGGTACTGGGAGGAGGGCATGCCGTCCTCGAATCCGGAGGGGGTGGCGGGGCGGGCCCCCGCTGCCTGGCGCCGCAGCCGCACCACGTGCCGCAGCTCCGACCCCCGGGGTGCCAGGGCCCGCTGGCGCGGCATGGCCAGGCGAGAATCCCTCTCCTGCGGCAGCGAGGTCCTGTCCCAGATGCAAATGGGCCGGGGGGCCGAGGGGCTCCGACGGGTGCAGAGAGGCCGAGGGGCTGCCGGGCCCCGCGAGCGAAGAGACCAGACGCCAGGAGGAGGGACGGCGGAGACCAGGAGGAGGAGATGCCAAAGCTGCAGGGAGTGGACGCAGGAGAGGAGCGGAGGCATCCTGCTGCAGGGTCGGGGGAGGAAGGAAGAAGAGAGCCTTATCTGAGATGTCCCTCCTGCTGAAAGGCCAAGCCCGGAGCAGCCGGGAGCAGCTCGCCCCCCACGGTCTTCCCGGCAAACATGGGAAGCTGTGAACCTACCAGGCACCGGGCTCCATCGCAGATGCAACAGCGCTTTCGCTCAGCGAGGATCTCGTCTCATCTTCTTCACTGGGAACCAAACGGGAGAGGTGTCAGCGTCCCCTCGCCCAGCGGCTGCCGCTCTCTCCCTGGAGGCACCGTGGGTGAGACTCCATCCCTGGCCAGCAGGGCATCATCGCAGCACCCGCACCCCCGCTCCTGCTCTGCAGCCCCCCGTGCCCCCATGCTGTCCTGCACGGAGGTGCATCGTCCCCCCGACCCCGGCACCGCACAGCCACCACGTGTGTTAGCGTATGCAGGTGGGAGGAAGGAGCGATCTCTGGAGCACACGTGCAGAGGCACATGCGCAGCTTCCCTGGGGACTCTCCTGTCTGAGGGCCGAGGGGGGGATTCGGCATCTTTGTTTGCTTATCGCTGGAACAAGTTGGAATCTTAATTCCTGTGTTTATTTATAGTGTAGAGCGTGTAATCCATTTATTAAAAAAGAGCCTCTTCATTGTGTGCCAGAGTGAGGGAGTGAGAGGGGAAGCACGAGAGTGATAAACCAAGAAGACTGAGAACGAGAGAGTGAATCAGCGAGAAAAGTCCAGCCTTACTAAAGAATTTAAGAGCAAAAATACGCCTATCAAATATTTAGTATTTACTTTCCTCTAAGCTAACATAGAATTACCGGCCCACACTAGGGGGTCCGTGTCCTAGAGTCCTCTGCCCTGTCCCACCCTTCTCTTTCTCCCCTGTTCCTCTCCTCTCTCTCCCACCTCCCGTGGCCAAGCAGCACCAGACAGCAGCGGTGGCACAGAGTAAGGGCTGTTCCCCCCGGCTGGACCTCTGCACCGGCCGCACGCCTTCCCCTGGCACCAGTCCGGCAGCAGCACGGCTGCCCTTCATGCCGCCTGCCCCTTCCCTTGGCCGGGCACAGCGCAGCCTGGGATGGCCCTTCCCCGGGGAGCTGTTATGTGCCTGACCCAGGATCCACTCCGCAACGAAGACCACACACACGCACGCACGCAGAGACAAAAAAAAAAAAAAAAAAAAATCATTCGAGATATTCAGCTCGCTCCCGCATCGAGAAGGGGAAAGCGTGAACGCCGACAACCCACAGCTGTGCCCTTCTGGGGCTGCCGGGGTGGAGAAACGGGGCTGCTCGGCCGAGGGAGTCAATGGCCAACCACCCTGAGCCTCCAGCCCCAGCCACCTCCTGGCTCCCCAGGGGTTACTGCCATCCCCTCCAGCTTGGCCCGTGCCCCCAAATAAAACTGCAGCCCCCTCCTGAAGGAGTGAAGAGCCCGGTGCTTGCTGTGGGTAAGGGGACTTGCGTCCCTCATGTACACCTGAGGAGAGGGGCTGGGAGGAAGGGCACCCATGAGTGAGTAGCTGTCTAGCTCCTGCTGCATTAACTGGGGATATTTTTAGTTTCCTTCTGTTAAATATTTAAACAAAGTTCACAGAAAAAAAGGAATTGTCGGCTAATGTGCCCTGCCCTTCCCTCCGGGGCAAGATCAGTCTCTGGAGGGATCCTGAGATGAAGATGAGGAGAAAAGAGCAGCTATTCTCAGCATTTCTTTGTACTTTGCTCCTGAACCTCTAAGCCTTAGAGAGGACTCAGTATTAAAATGCAGCTCTGCAGAGAGGCAGCAGAATGGAGCAAGTTTCTTCCAAAGCCAGAGGCTGGCGAGATCTTGGCCATCTGGATTATGATCACGATGCCATGGAAGATCACGTCTGGTAACGCAATCCTGAGATGACAGAATTTCTTTTGGACTTCGGAAAGGGAATTCCAAGTGTCAGGGACCTCTGCGTGTGAGTCCCCGGGCACACAAACCACCCAGGTGGTTTCAAGATGGCCTGGTGTGCCTGGGAGCATGGCTGGGACCCTCCACAGGACAGTAGTTCCCTGGGGTGAAGAACCCGCTCTGCTTGTGGCACAGCATTATTAATTACAGCTCTGGTCCTCAGGGGCCGCCGGGTGTCTTGCAGCAGGGGGTGTGGACCTAGACAGTGACACCCCAGCAGCAGATATCTTCTCCAGGAGCAGGTAGACCTCAGTGCCAGTCCCACATGGGAGTGTGGTACTTCAGGGACGCACATGTAACCATTAGCACTCCTCCTAACATAGATAGCTCTGCCAGCAGAGACGTGCCTGGGTGTAGGTGCTCAGTGCTGGGTCACCCAGCTCACTGTGCTCTTCTCTCTTTGTTGGGATGTCTTATAATGGAGACCTGGCTGTACTTCTCGGCTGAGATTGTGAGCTCCAGCAACAGGACCCCACACCATGGATTCCCAGGGTCTAAAGCTGGGGAATAAGAAACCCTACAGAGCCAAATCCTGAATTGCTTTCACACCCAGTAGCCTGAATTTCAGACCTACAGAGCAGGTAGTGGCTGTAACTGGAGCTGAGGGGAAGGAGTGAGACCCAGGGCTGGCCTCCTCATGTACACATAATGCTGTGGAAGTGACAGCCTGGACATCGGGTGTAAGCCTCAGACCTGAGACACTGTTGTGCACAGGTCCTGCTGCCAATAGTGAAGAGCAGGTGACTCCCAATGCCCCTACCCCAAAGGTAGCTCCAGGTGAGTGCAGGAATGAGGCAACGTCAGTCAGTGTCAGTCAACACAGAGTGGTTTGCTAATCATATCATGGCCAGAGTCTGAGAGCATGTCCTGCACCACCCAGGCATGGTCGTGGAGGAGCTTGGAGAAGCACAGAGGTGTCTCCTACAACAGCAATGCCGTGAGAGCAAAGGAAGGTTTCAGGTGGAAACGCTAGCCAGTGAGGGCTGGACTCCACTGCGTGTGGAGCACTAACGTTCACAACAGAGCACGGATGTCCCTGTGGCTTATCAACAAAGCAGCGGATAAAGCATCTAGGGCACTCCGCAGTTAGCCACCGGCATTGAGGATTGTGCCCTGGGCACAGACCCTGCTGCCTTGGAGGGCAAGCGCAACAAACGCCCTTCATTCAGCTCTGTGTGCAGCCCCCAGTGTAGATGCTGAATAAACCAGTAGATCTTCAGAGAGCCGATGCTCTTACTACCTGAAGGTTTAAATCCCAGTATCCACACACCTTACCCCATTCAAGAGGCCTTGGTGTGCCAGAGCAGAGAGACTGGATTTCTGCACCGGTGCCACATGGCATGGCTCTTGCTTTCAAATCTGCTTCACGGGTCTAATTGTGATAAAACCAGACAGGGCTACTCCCAGGGTCCAAAGATGGACCTGTGTATTTTCACTCTAGGTACTGAGCCTTCATCGCAGTGTTCCAGTCCTGCGATGCACAGATGACAGAGGATGAATGACAAAGCTATTTCCCCAGGGCACTTCATTGAACTCAGTCAGTGAATCTTGGTGCTTGGAAGCCGCGAGTAAGAATTACACTGCTCTTTGCTATTGCATATGGACCCTGCTACCGGTCCAGACTACAGATCCCTGGGGCTAATCTGTCAGTTGCTGCTCCCATTGCATTTACAGCATGGAAGCACGAATCCTGCTGCTGTTCCCCAGCGTCAGGGACCCAGCTGTGCTTCCTCCCTCTTTGGAAGTCTCCCGCAGCACAGCCCCACTGCTGCTGGGACGGGAGAGAGCAGATCTCGGTAGCCATGCCCCAAAGCATGTATCCCGGGTCACTAAGGGGGCTGGGAATCTAAATCCTAAATAACAGCCAGGAGCAAAGCCTGCTGCACTCCTGCTCTGAGCGGGGAGCACAGACTAAACCTCAAATGTGACACCCTGAGCTCCAGAGTTCAGACACTACGGCATCCTGGGAAAACCCTAGGATCCGCTGCCAATAACTCCTTCTCTGTGTCCAGGACTCTTGTATACAGTGGTCCCAAAGATAAATCCCATCCAAATATAAAAGCTGTCACAGGAGTAAAAGAGCCGAGGTGCCAGCCGTGTGCAGGCAATACCCACGCTGTAGCTCCCTCACATCAAATGCAATCTCTAACCTTCTGTTACAAAATGCTGAAGTTTGACAAATTCAAATGAGGAACAATACCATTAATAAAGAGGGTCACACACTAGCACAATTCACCCTGGCAGGTGGTGTATTCCCTACTGCCTGAAGCTTTTGCGTGGCCGTATTTCTAAAAGAGACGCTACGGTTCAATCAGAAGTTATGGGCTTGACGCAGAAAATGAAATTGGTGAAATTCGCTGGCCTGTGCTCTGCTGTAGGTCAGACTCGATGATCAAAATGGTCCCTCTGGCCTTAAAATCTGAGAATATCACAGCTTTCTCGGTGCCTAGCCGAGATCAGCTCCGACTGGAGAGCAATTGGATGAAACCGAGCACACACAAGCCGTGTTAGTGAGAAGTGGGTAGAGTCTCCTTCCATCCGGGGACGGGAAAAGAGTTGCACCCGATTCTGTCTGGCTCGGCTGGCAGATGATGATCTATCTGTATTTTTGTAACATCTCAAGCTTGACTGCTGTGATACTGTGCCTCTAGGAATGAAGCCGTCTGCTCTCAGAGCGCTCCAGCTAGTTCAGAATGCAGCAGTCTGTTTGCTCGGCGACTCAAGCTGCCGGGAATGCATCACCGTGCCCCTCTGCACCCCACATCACCTCGCCTTTGAGCACTGAGTCCGGTTCAAGGTCTCCAAGCCAGCGTTCAAAGCCCAGCATGGGACAGGCCCCAGTGACCTAAGCAATCAATCACCTCTCCTTATGCAGCGATGACCTCACATGACGGATATATTCCACTGGAACAATGAAATTGCCAACCAGTTTGGGAAGAGGGGGAAGGGATGGAAGAAGGGGAAAGAGGCTCATGACCCTGAGGAACAGAACATTCACAGGAGCTGGGCCAAGATTATGAAACTTACTGCCGGCTGAAATAACGCTCGCCATTAGCAACCCCACAGCACCAAGAGCTTCATGCAAATCCTTTCTTCGCCCAGCTCCCCCACAGCAACGATCTCACTCAAAATAGTGGTAAAAAAAATCAAAACAAACCTGAGGAGGACCCATCCCTCCTCACAGAGAAAGAACACTAGGTTGGCTGTCATTTTTTGACTCCCAGCCAGCATTAAGGGCTACGGTGACAGCTACCGATACGAGACCGTGATCTGGGACCGTGGAACCTAGCAGCTACCTCCAAGATTCAAGCAGAGCGAGTTTAGGCATTGGCAGTGAGACCCCCCCACATGCTTCCTGGTGCCCCCAGCACCCCACACCTATATTTTTCTCAGTGGCCATGAACATCCTGGAGTTCATGGTCCAAGCGGCAGAGATGCAGTCATTGCTGGTTTGGTACCAGGAAACACGAACCCCGGTGCAGTTGAAAAAGGGTTATAGATATGTCCTGCTTTATTCAGCTGGGTGGGGGTCAGGAAAGCGAAGAATCCCAGAGCAGCTGCCCCAAGGAGATAATTCTGCTGCACTCGGAGGAGTTTCAGCAGCTGGGAGCATGAACGCCGGTACCCGGGGGTGGGAGATGCCAAGCCCATCTGGGGAAGGAGCTCCCGCTGTGCACGGAGCCAGGGGCGACAGCTTGCAGAGCAGGCTGAATTTGGGGGCTGGCAGTCTGAATGCAGTGGCTCACATCAGGCTGCTCTACCTGGTGTCTGAGGCTGAGAAGGCTGGTGGCAGCGCCCAGGAGGATCCAGCAGGACCGTGGAGGAGCTGACACTGCTCGCCCTGTGTCAGTGCAGGTCCTGCAGCGTTCGGTGACTGCCGGGGGGAATTCCTGTGCCAGGATACCAGGGCGAGCACTTATGGGTTGGGTATGGGAATCCTAAGCTGGGGCAGAATCTGGGGCTGGAAGGGTGATGGTGCATTTGGACATTTCGGTAGCTAGGGAATGGGCGTGTGAAGCCCATCAATGGTCCTCTGAGCTTAAGTCTCCCTGCATTTGGAAACTGTGAGTGTGGCCCCATTCCAAGCAGCACTCTAGGATGCCGGTCCCCTGCCATCTAGCGCCTGCCTGCAATACATGTCATGAGTCTGCCAATCTTCTGCCTCCCAGTTTCCTACTGTTCCCGGGCATCCGAGTGCTTCAGGTGCTGAGTCTCCACATCTGAATTGCTCTCGCTTGCATGGTGCACCCTTGGCCAGGCAGGAGGAGGGATTGACCCCTCCGTTTCCTTTCTCCAGCTGCGCCAATTTGGCTGAAGTCGCCTTGCTCAGCGCAGGCTCCAGTGCTCCAGCACAACAGGTCTGTGATGGAGCCCAGAGCTGGAGGGCAAGAGGCAGCGATGCCTCGGCTGTGCCCCCTCCCTCCCAGCCCCTCAGGCATCCCTTGCCCCAGACTGAAAGAGGAGGAGAAGGAGGGTGGGGGGAAAGGAGACAGCCGGCTAAACGGAGACAGAGCACCTAGATGGGGAGAGGGAGAAGAAAAAGGGGGGAGAAAAGGACACAGGGAAGGAGACGGGGAGAGATGACTTGGAAACGGGCACACAGCCCTCCCTGCCCCTCGCCCCTGCAGCCCCATCCCCTCCCCGTCCCCCAATCCCGGGCGGAGAGGATGAACTTACCTTGCGGGGAGACGAGTGGGGCGCAGCCGGGGCGGCGGAGCAGGGGGCTGGGGGAGCACAGCCGCTGCTGCCGGTGCCTCTCATGGCCAGGACGAAGGAAGGAGAGGAGGAGGAGGAGGAGGAGGAAGGTTTGATGAGGCTGAGCCCTGGCTGAGGGAGAGGGAGCGAGAGATGCCTTGAAATAAACAGCTGCCGAGGACTGGTCCAGCCCCTCTTTCTCTCTCTCAGTCTCTGTCTCTCTCGCTCGCTGCCTCCCGTTAACCCCATGGCTGCTGGCACGGGCGCGTCCGGCACCGTCGCCCCCGCCGCAGCCCGAGGGACGCGCCCGCCGGGGGGAGTCGGGCTGGGGCACGGCGTCGCCCTGCCCCGGGAGCCCCCTGCCCCGGCGGCCGGCTGCTGCCAAGGCTCCTCCCGCTCCCTGCCCGCCCGCAGCCCCGCGCCCGCCGGACCTGCCCCCCCCGCCGCCCGCCGCCTCCCCGCCGCCGCTGCCCGCTCCGCTCCGCTCTTCTCGGCTCCGCTCCGCTCCGCTCCCCCGTCTCGTCGGTTATTTCGGGATCTTCACAGGAAGCGATTAGGTTGCCATGGAGAGAGGTGTCTCCAAGGGACCCGTCGCTCCACAGCTCGCTCCGGCGAACGCCACCCCCGGACGGGTCCGTCCTTGGGGGCGGAGGCCCCCCTCCCCAGGATCCCCCCTTCCCCCGGGCCGCCTGCCGACCCCCGCCTCTCCGCCCCGCAGCAGTACCCTCGGGGAGATGCCACCCCCCGGCCGCCCCTCGCCGCCGCGCCGGTCCCGCCCCCCGTCCCCGCATCCATCATCCCCGGAATTCGGGCCCCCGGGCCCCCCTGCGCGCCGCGGTACGGGGAGGGGGGCGGCAGGCGGAGTCCGGCCGAGCCTCACGGGCAGAGACTCACAACCCACGCGTGGGCCGGGTGGGACACAAGGGTGCTGGGGGAGCAATGAGGGGGGGGGGGGTCCGTCCAAGGTGGGTGTCCCCGTTGAGGGGTCACCCAGGTCGTCTGAACGTGTCCCCGAGCGTGTTTCTGCGGGGGATCGATGGGATGCGTCTGGAAATGATAGGGATGTGACAGCGAAATTAAAGAAAGCTGATGTGCCTTTGAGGGGCCGGGTGTTTCACAGGGAAAAATCTCCCTCCACCATCAAGTACCAAACAGAAAGCACAATCCAAATCAGAAGGGAGCAGCTGAGCAACCAACGGGCGAGAGAAGAAAGTCAATGACAGAAAGACAGTTTCCACTCCAGGGTCTGAAATATGAGGAAGCAAGAAAGTAATTTCCTCAGATCCTCAGAAACAATCAAACTTTTCATCATAAAGCGGTGAGGAAAGACTGTGACCGACCCTGGGAAAAAAAAAAAAAAACCAAAACAGAAAGAAATAGTAGAGACGGCACCGAGCTGTAAAGCAACCTGCCACTGCATCAGGAATGGACATAGATGACAAATGGACGCACACAATACCAAACCCGAGCACAGCAGGATGCCTGGAACAGGTTGTGCCAACTTCGGACAGACACCTGAGCGGGCTGAGTTCCTTGTTCTTCGTCAGGCCTCCCACTAACTCCCATGCTAACGAACCAGGGTGATCCGAGCTTTCCTGTGTTGGGATGTTTTGAGTCTAGCCTGCATTTTTCTGAGCGTGTTTGGGAGAGTCAACAGGTTTTTGGCGCGTTTGGGAGTAATGTCTGCCGGTGTGTGTTTGGAGTTATCGGCGTGGGGATGCGGTTGTGTTAAGGCTTACGGTCGGGCCGTGGGAGGACGGCGCTGCCGGGGGGAGATGTCACAGCCTGGGTTTGTGCGAGACGCAGCGCCATTGTGTGTCAACAGGCGTGCACACAGCTGAGCCCCCCGGCTTTTGTCCCCTATCGCGTACACGGGGCTTTATGTCAGAGATTATCCAGGCTTCTGTCACGTTCTCCAGCTTTTTCATCTCTAGCCCTCCTGGGACTTGTACAAATGATCCGTGCGAAGCTGGCGCAGTGACCCCTCGCACGCTCACCCCACACGACCACCTGTACGGACATGGCCGAGGACATGGTGGTGCGGCACGAGCTGGCGTGTGGGTTGTCCCTGCGCTTCTCCCCCCGCCTTCTCACCTGGGGGTAGCGGAGGGTAGAAAGCTCCGGAAGGGGCTACATCAGCCACATGGGCTCTTTCTGACCTTTTCAAATCCTGACGAATGTGTTTAGTTTAATTGGGAAGCACAAAACAGAGGAGAAATTTCAACCGGGGAAAGGTCAGTTAAAGGGCAAAAATCCAAATGACGCAAACACTGAAAATCCCCCTGAAGAGCAGAACTACAGAAGGAAGCAAAAGGAGCCAGAGATATGAGAAAGAACAAGGAGGAGGATGTTGTAGGGAGCAAGGAAACCCTGGGAGATATTGGGGGTGGGGGGAGTCAGGAAAGCCATCGAGGTGGTGGGAACAGCGAGCGCAAGGGCTGATGTCACTCTTACATCACTCTTATGTGATAGGAAGGGAACGGCTTGTTTGCTTTGGAGGACAGGTTTAGCCGAGCAGAGAGGCAACTGGAGGTACTCGGGGTGGGGTGGGCTCAAAGGCAAGCTAACGTAAAATCAATCACAGGGAAATCTGAGGGGAGAGGGGGAATCAGGTGGGCTGATGGAGGAGCGGTTGGGTAGCTGCGGAAAGAGAATACGCGAGTGACTAAGTATGAAGCTAAGTATAAACTATTACTCTGAAGGTGTTAAAGTGAGGGTGATGCGGTGATGAAAGGAAGACGGAAATGTAAAAATTACCTCTGTTTGGCCAGGATTTGGACCAGGACCAGTGTATGTCATGTGAGGACAATGAAGTACCTCCCTGCCCGGCCATACCTGGGAAGGATGTAAGGCTGTTATTTCTGTCTGGCAGAGTCGCTTTTAAATCCTCACGTACAGATCATTTGCACCCAAGAGTCCTGAGGCCAAGCGACCCACTGCTGCTGTTTTTAGCGTCGTTCCCTAAGGGCAGAGAGACCCATGTGATTGCCCTGCTATCTGCAGAACTTTGTCTGTCCGTCTGTCTGTTGCCATGGGTTTGACAAAAGAGCCACAGTCTAAAAGGTAAATAAGCTCCAATAAGTTGCATGAAACCCGGCAGCCTGACAGAGGAGAGATACACCATTGGTGCCTGCGCTGGAAGGGAGCCCCTAGCCACGCTGCTGGGCAAAACCCCACAGGTTGGAGCGGTCCAGCCAGCAGGCCAACAAAAATTAAGCAGAAAATACTAGGAAAGCTGTGTATGTTACGTGTACATGCAATGGAGGGGGAGCCCGGCAACATAGACTATAGACCAAGGGGAAAGGACTCACAGATGTGGCAGAGTGTGGAAAGGGTGTCATCAAGAAACCCCGGTTGAAGTTATGGTAGTGGGAAGTATAGAGCATATAGGAAAGAAGTCCATAGAGAATCCAGTTTCCTCTGCCCCGCTGCTCACAGAACAACTGGTTAATAAGCTCTGGAATATCAGAGACATCCCAGAAGACTGGAAGAGAGCTGTGCCCTGCCAATATTTGTAAAGAGCAAACAGAAGACCTGGAAGTTTCTAGGCAAAGCAACAAAGAGCTGATATGAGATTCTCTGGTTAATGCCAATCAGCCCGATTCAGGGGAAACCGATCTTCCTGCATAAACTTGTTTTGTTCTTGTCAGTCTTTGATGTGACTACAGGTTTGTTTGGAAAAGGTGACGGCTTAGATCTATCCAGGCTTCTGGAAGCATTAATATCCCAGAGCATGCTGATGAGAAAAAAATAGCGTTATGCAATATTAGCAGAGCAGGAAGTTAAGTGAACTGGTTAACTCCATTTAAAGACCTGCAAACGCAAAGGAGGTCATCCCTGGAAGCCCACCATTAAGTGGCAGTGTTTCTTATGTGGATGCCCAGGAAAGAGTCCTGGGTCAGGTATGACTCACCATTTTATTCAGCGCTTGGTGAGCAGATACGGTTCATTCTGACACAATTTACCGAGGACACAAATATTGTTAGAGTGTTAAAAATAATGAGGATAGGACCAGCACAGAATGACCTACCGCACTCGGTAAGGTGGTCAGTCTCATAAAACTTCTTATAAGGTAGTCGAGAGCAAATTGTACAGCCAGCTATGAACAGGAAAAAATGGCCATATCTACAGGAGAACAACTTCCAGTCCTGAAAAGAGGTGATCTGAAAAGGACTTAGGGATCGTAACAGGCAGAAAACCCAACGCAAGGCCAGTAGGCCAGGCTGCAGCAATGGGTCTGAAGTGATCCCTGGCTGTGCAGAAGCAGAAGGTAAGGAAGAGAAGTGAGGAGGTGATTAAACTTCTCTCTGTGTCTGGGTAAGTCCCATGCTGGAAAACTGTACACTGCTTCATGCTCCATATTTTAAAAATAACTTTGAATCAAAGGTGATCCGAAGGCAGGAGATCTCAGTAATTTAAAGAGGTCAACCTGTTTAATGTATCAAGAAGCAGAACGAGACATGACTTGCTTGCAGTATCACTTCCTTCCTGGGGAAAACTCTACCAGGTATTCTGGCAGAGAATAACAAGAGCCAGTCACTGGAGAGTGATTAATCACAGGAACAAACTACCAAGTGAAGTGCAAGATCCTCTCTCTTCTGGAGCCTTTGAATCACGACCGAAGGCCTGTCTGGAAGACAGTTCCTGGTCTGCAAGCTCCTGAGGGCTGCGGAGAGCAGACGGGAGGAAGAGTCGCCGTGCAGTTACCCTCTTCTTCAACTCCTCTGTGAGCGGCTGGTATTGGGCTGCCTTTAGGTGTAACTGGGTACGGGTCTTATGACCCTATGTGCATTAGCCCAGCACAAGTTATAGGGTTAAAAGCCTTCAGGATCATGTTGGTATCCGAGCGGTTCACCCCAGCCTCCTCTGTCCTTACAGTGTTTTTGCCTCGCAGTCTGTGTTACACACAGTCGTGAAAAATCGTCTCAGAAGATGTGACCCTAGCTATGTTTGGAGAAGGACTGGGGAAAAAATACCACCAGCGTTTTGACAAGTTATTTGGATTCTGCAGTGGTGAAGAGAGAAACAGCCTAGGAATGAGACAGTATGGCTCTACGGGCTTTAAAGTGGGGCAGCGAGCGCATAGGAAAGAAGGTGGATCTACAGCACGAAGAGAATGAAGGCTTCTTTCTGGAAAGATCAGAAAGAGATCAGAAGAGAGGAATGATGCTAGGGGTGGTTGCAGCGAGGATTAGATATCTCAAACATTCGGAAATAACAACGCAGAACCTCCCCGTGTCATGAGATTTATCTTAAAATTATGAAATGTTGTAAAGACTTGCTTTCATCTGCACTCTTTGCCTCCTACTTTCGGCTCTTTAGGTTACATGAAAATCACATTTCACAGTTTCCCTGTGACGATAAAGATAGGCATTTGCTTTGTGAACAAAGTGAAAGCATGGAACTTAATGACTCTAGGACCCTGGAATTTGATCTCAACACCCGGCACCCCGATCTAGGGACGAGGCACAGACTTTGCTAAGTTATGGGGAGAGTTTGCATATTTTAAGGAAGACGAATGACCTTCTCATTTGGAGAGCTCGGGATCCGATTAATTCAAAGGACTTTCTGGCCTTTGCCCTTGTTTTAGCTCTATGCAGGACAAAGAGAAGGAGCAGACAAAAACATGGGGACCCAGCACCCGGGACACAGGACCATGGGGTCGGTGTGGAGAAGGAGGACAGAGAGAGCGCCATGTAGCTGGGATGCTCAGGCTGCCTGGCTTTATCTGACTAATAATGAAAGGCAGCAAGCGTGTCAGAGAGTGTGAGAGAAACAGATCGATAGGGAGATAAAACTGAGATGGAAGGAGCTGGCGAGGGGGTGGGGAAGAGAGTAATAAAACACTACAAATCAGCAGGGTTACGTCTAACCTCATTTGAATGCACCCTGCGCTGGTGTAAGTGAATCCAGCAGGTGTAAGGCCAGGATGAATCAGACCAAAATACAGAAACAGGGAAGGGAAAGCAGGAAGGAGATAGTCCTGTTGTTAATACTACCCTGTAACCTGCCCTCACAGCCCCGACCCAACCTTACAAGCCCTGCCCCTCCTTTAATCCTGCTATATGGAGAAGCCCCGACCTTGCTAGCTCTGAGGATACAGATTGATAGCCCTACCCTGCTTCCCTGGGCCACCATGATCTTCTGCCTGTCCTGAATAAGTGTCTATTGGATAAAATGTGTCTCGGTCACCTTTTACTCCCACCGAGTACAGGAAATGCTCCTTATCACCTCGAGGACCCAGGGGCAGGACAGCTATTGACAATGCCCTGAACCGGTGGGTTCTCGGCACTTTTCTAGGAGAGGTGATTGACCGTGCCCGCGTGTATGTACCAGAGAAGACTCTTTGTTCAGCTCCAGATTTTTGAGGCAAGTGAGACTGAGACACCCCAAAGCCAAGGGGCCATCAGAGCATGTAAATGAAAACATGCTTTACCAGAAAAGGACTGAGGGACAGGATACCTTCCCCTGTCAGGGCACCTATTTGTCTCCCTGGCCCAGGCACTCGGAGCCGTTTTGCTCCTTCTGCCTGGAATTAATTTTGAGTGATATCCACCTAATTCCAGTGGCATGACTGTTAGTGTTCTACACTGACCATCGCTGTTCACACTTCTCCCTTCTTCTGTCAGTAGTTTCAGCATGGAGACCAAGCACCGAAGGAGCCTCAGGGATTGAAGGGACCTTGAGAAGGGGTACTTCAGGACAAGAGGAAATGGGCACAAACTTGAACATAAGAAGTTCCATCTAAACATGAGGAGGAACTTCTTTACTTTGAGGGTGGCAGAGCACTGGAATAGGCTACCCAGGGAGGTGATGGAGTCTCCGTCTCTGGAGACATTCAAAACCCTCCTGGACATGTTCCTGTGCAACCTGTTCAGGGGGGCTGGACTAGATGATCTCCAGAGGTCCCTTCCAACACCATATCATTCTGTGATTCTGTGATTCTGTGAACGGGGAGGGACAATACATATGGCTGTTCATATGAACTTGGAGCAACCTCTCACTGGAAGACACAATGATCTAACTCCCCAAGGAAGCCATGGGTTGTATTTTATAGCTCTAAAATCATGTTTGGAGCAGCACGGTACTCCAAAGGAACCTTCACCACGACTCAGCTGCAGCAGCTGCGTAAGAAGAACTAGAGTCAAAGCAAGCGATGAGAAGAGAGTTGTTGATACTGGCAAGTAAAACCTTCACAAACTTAGACTTCACCCAGACGAAGATTTCAAGATGTTATGCTTATTTCAAGATGTTACGCTTACAGAAGTCTGGCAAAGCACAAATCAACTGCCTTTAATACGTGCTAAACTGATCAAGCTTGAAGACCGATTCTTTTGCTGGCAATCGCGTGCTGGAGTGCAAACTTGGCCTCACAAGCCCTGAGATTTAAACATGCTAAAACTGTGTTTCCTGCACAGAATATATTGGGCTCCCATCAATTTGTTGCCTCCTTTGCTTTCATGGAAAATCATCGCTGATTTCTAAAGGAGCCAGCCATGAGGAAGTTGGTGCCGGACTGGAAACTCTTGGCCAAGCAGCTTAATGCTGCTCATTGAAATAAGTGTTTGCTGACTGCGCTACTCCCAGTCCTCCTCACAACTCACCTCCACCCACCACATGATTTACACAAGCCAAGAAGGGCTATGAAGTTGGGTTTTTTATCCAAAATGACACTCGCTTTTTAGTCCCATCATTGTAAAAACAGCTCTTTCACCTAGCAGGGGGAGGCGAGCCCTCGGTGATGCCTCCTCATCGCATTACACTAACTCATTTGCCCATGAAGAGATACTTAAATATACCATAAACATTTCTGTCCTTGTGGAGTATTTAAACTATCTTTTTATGGGCATACTCTGCCTGCATCAGGGATGCATTTCTTGACAAGTGCGATGGTTAATGATTCAGCAGACAGTAAAGCGATTTTTTTTTTCCTAAAAATGAATGCAGTAGAGGAGGGGATGCATGGAGAGATTTAAGAAACGTATAGTTTAAATACCTAAGGCCAGTGCTTTGCAACGTAAGATTTTTTATGTTTAGATATCCCCAAAATGCTGCCCAAAATAGTGAGCTCTTAATGGTGAGAAAGCAGAGCAAAGCTGGGAGCAATGTGTAGGCACGCACAAGGTATTCTACGCATCTCTTTTAACTCTGGTGTGGTAGTTATGGAATACACCACTGAAATATGAAAAGTACCATGCCATATAGTGGCGTATGTTTTCTCATCAGTTATCTTAACATAAATATTGTATGGATTAAGGGTAGATAATTCACCAAAATGTATGGGAAGACCCATAAATACGTGGATTTTCACGTGGTCTCCATGACCGCTATGCCAGCTGCAGCTTGTTGGACACCCTTCAGTACATCTGGGCAGCTCAGGGGAGTCGTTGGCAGAAGATGGGTGGCGGAGGAGAGCTGTGGGCAGCTGCTGGCGGTGACCAGGACGGGGCACAAAAAAAGTGGTGGAAAACGGAGATGGTGGCCAGCTGCCACCTGTGACCAGCACCGTCAGAGCTGGTGACAACCCGGTGGCCACAGTCACCCTCGGGGGAGGCTGCCCCCAGCCCTGGCCGGGTCCCAAACAGGACAGCACCAGACGCCACTTGAGGGCCTGGCACCCCAACCCTGCCCGGCCAGGGTGAAAGGCTCCCTAGGCCGTGGCCCTGCCCGAGCCCCATGGAACGGGGGTGTCACCGCCCCGAAGGGTGGCCTGGGGACGGCCACCCCTCCCGGGGCCCGCCCGCCCGCCCGCCCCGGCCAGGCCTCCCCCGAGGTGCGACTTCCCCCACCCGCCGCCTCACGCCAGGCCAGGCCGCACTCCGGGCCCCACAGAACCGCCCAGAGCCACAGGGGAGTGGGGCAGCGGCGAGCACCCGGCGTGAACCTGAGCCCGCCACACCTGCCGGGCCCTGCCCGGCCCCGGGGCCGCGAAAGGCTGGGGCCACCGCGGGCGGCGCCCCGGGGCGGTGCTCGGCCGCCGGGGGAGGTGACGAGACGCCGCTCCGGCCGGCGGCGCCCGCCCCGGCCGGTGGGGGGCGCCCTCGCGGCGTGTCCGCCCCGCCTCCCAGCTCTCTGGACGGCCAATGGGAAAGCGGCGGGGGCGGGCCGTGCCGCTGCCTCCCCCAGTCGGAGGCGAGCATGAGGCCACGGCGGGGCGGGGCCGGGCGGTGTCAGCACCCGGAAGCGGCCGCTCTGCGACGGAGGTGCCATAGAGAAGTTGTGGCGGGGCGGGGTGGCGCCCGGCGGCGGGGCCGAGGCCGGGGCCTGCGCGGGGGCGAGCGGCGGCTGCGGCGGGGCCCGAGCCCCGCGGGGGGCGGCGGCGGCGGCGGCGGCGGCGGCATGGCGGCCGAGGGGAAGGTGACGGGGCAGAGCCAGGAGCAGTTCCTGCTGCTGGCCAAGGCGGCCCGTGGCGCCGCCCTCGCCAGCCTCATTCACCAGGTGCTGGAGGCCCCGGGCATCTACGTCTTCGGGGAGCTGCTGGACATGCCCGCCGTCCGGGAGGTGAGACCGGCCCGCCCCGGCCCCGGCCTGGCCCCCGCGGCCCGCTCTGGGTGGCAGGCCCGCCAGGCCCTGCCCGCCGGCCGGGCCGGAGGGCGGCGGAGCCTGACCCCGTGTCCCCGCAGCTGGCCGACAGCGAGTTCTCCCCCGTGTTCCGACTCCTGACCATCTTCGCCTACGGCACCTATGCCGACTACCTGGGTGAGGCCGGGCCCTGGGGCGGCGGGGGAGCGGTGCAGTGCGGGGGGGAGGGGGACTTTTCCCCTCCCGGTGGTGGTTTTGGGGGTCCTTCGGTGCCCCCGAGTCGCTGTAGGCCCTCACCCAAACCGCCCCCTTTTCCAGCAAGGGCCGTGCCTCCGAGACCGGGTGCCTGATTGCAGTTTGGGGCCAAGACCGCTGGAGTACCTGACAATAATTAATGCTGCCATTTGCCAGCTGCATGGGGAGTTTCCAGGAACATCTTGACAGAGACATTTTTGAGGGGCAAGGGGAAAGACTTAGGCATCCGCTGGGATGTGCAGACCTCCATAAATAAGGCATGGGACAGCTAGAGAGGATGACTTGAGGATGAGGGGAGGGAAGGCTGCTCAGAAAAGGTCTTTTGAGCTGAGGATTGATGGGGATAGCTTGGCAAGACGAAGTATCACTTGGGGGATTGGTGTGCAGACTCTTTTAAGAAATGGGTATGGTGCAGATGCTTCTGTGCAGGGCTGGGAAATGGAAAATGAGGCATAAATTCTTACACCCTGTTCTTTCCCCTGACAATAGCTGAAGCAGCAAACCTCCCTCCCTTGACAGAGGCTCAGAAGAACAAACTGAGGCACCTGTCAGTCGTCACTCTGGCCGCCAAGATCAAGGTAGTGGCCCTATTTTTCTCCAAATTCTCCTTCCACTGGGATTACCTCATGCTAGTTACCGTCATGTTTCCACAGTGCATCCCCTACTCAGTGCTGCTGGAGCAGTTACAGCTGAAGAATGTCCGGCAACTGGAGGACCTTGTGATTGAGGCTGTGTATGCAGATGTCCTGCGAGGGAGCTTGGATCAGCGGAACCAGCGCCTGGAGGTGGATTACAGCATTGGGAGGGACATCCGGAGGGAGGAGCTAAGCACCATCACCCGCACATTGCAGGAGTGGTGAGGAGGAAGCCCCCAATACTAACACCCAAAAATGGTTTCCGGAGTGGCCGGTGGCTTCCCCAGATCCTCTGTGTGTCACTGGGGGGTGGTGTTGTGAGGTGGTCTACTCGGTTCCCTTTCCATACTCCAATGGAAAATAATTTTTCAGAAAACAATTTTCCAGACTCCTCTGTTTGTTGCTGGAGGGGTGATGAGACTGCAGCGACCTTTGCACAGTCCTGGCTGCTGCCAGGAGGCTTTCCGAGTATATACCTGTAGTTTCAAACCTCGTGTCACTTTATTATTTGTCCCCCTCAAAGGTAATAATGTCACTACGTTATTACATTGAGCTCCGGTGTCTTCCATGCCTGGTGTAGCTGTCACCTTCCAGTGTTTTTGGCCTCTAGAGTTGAAATCTGCCATCTTTCACATTTCTTTCTATGCTGTGTAAAGTACCTGGCCTCTTCAGTTCTCTGTCTTCCCTCCAGGTGCCAGGGCTGCGAGGTTGTCTTGTCAGGCATTGAAGAACAGGTTAGCCGGGCCAACCAGCATAAAGAGCAACAGCTGGCACTTAAGCAGCAAATAGAGAGTGAGGTAAGTGGGCCGAGGAGGGAGCAGCCAGTGCCCCTCACTTTAAAATAACTAGAACCAGTACCCCATGGTTGTTACGGTCTTTGCTCAAGTAAGGCATTACCATTTCCTGAGGCCAGAGCCCCAGGGGGTTGTGCCTGAAGAAGAGTCCTAAATCAGCTCAACACTCCTCTGCAGTGCAGGGGTCTGGACAGCTGTTAGCTCTTTAGTTTGGCCTGAGCTTGCAGATCTTAACTCCAGGGCTGACTTTAAAAAAAACAAACAAAAAAAACCCCACCAAAAACGAAAAAACAACAACAAGAGAAACCTGCAACAAAACAAACGAAACAAACGAAAAACCTTGGGAAATTCCTGGGTTCTTGTTTTTCTGCTGTTGCAGGTGGCAAACCTGAAGAAGACCATTAAAGTAACAACAGCAGCCGCTGCAGCAGCCACATCCCAAGACCCGGAACAGCACCTAACAGAGCTCAGGGAGCCAGCCCCTGGCACCAACCAGCGCCAGGCGAGCAAGAAAACTTCCAAAGCCAAAGGGTGAGGAGTTGGGGGCAAACAAACAGAGCCACTCTGTGTGTATGTGTGTGTTCAGGAGATAAACTAAGGAGAGCCGTGTTTTGGAGCAGTGAGGTTGCTGATCGCCAGGGTCTGCTCCCTGGACAGGGGATGGTCAGAGATGAGGTCCCAGCTGAGCTGTTCCCCTGCTAACTTGAGGGGGAATCTCTGCGGCTCTCGATATGAAGCAGAGTTCGTTAGCCTTCCTTGTGTTTTCCTCTTGTGAAGAATGTCAGCGGCTCTTCTTGGTGTGCCTTTAGAAAAGCCAGTCAGGGATGAGCCTGAGTGTCCACTCGCAATTAATTTTTTTTTTTTTTTTTTTATGTTTTTGTCCCTTTCTCTACAGGCTCCGGGGCAGCGCGAAGATTTGGTCTAAATCAAACTAGTTGGATCTCCCTTCACAACCGGGAGGGTGAGAGGAAGAGATTTGGGGGATGAAGGGGGTAGCAAGGGTCCCAAGTGTGATGCTTCTGAACTCTTCTCTGAGATCTGTCTTGCCAACTAATTCTCCTGCATGTTTGTTCTCTTTCTTATCTTCTTTACCGACTTTCCAGGCAGTGTCTCCCTCCTTTTCATCACACCATTTCACACTCTAAGCTTCCAGTTCTATGCGTTGCTCTTTCCCCTACCACTCAAGCCCCCATCGCCATGGCCATGTGTTTCTTCTCTCTTTCTCTCTCCCTGTCTTTTGACAGGTCAATTTAAAGAGCCATAAAACTGTGTCAGTCACCGTTGCACCCACAGGGCATCACAGAAGCTTGGAAAGAGTGCGCTGGTGCTCAGCAATCATTTTTGGCTCTATGAGACCCCTGGGATACTTTGCTCCAGGATGCAGCTGCCATCTTTGATTGTTTAATCTTTGTTTTGCTAGGTGGGAGGGTAGTTTTTGAAGGGATTCTTTTAAAAAATATAAATATATTATAAATATATATAAAACAATTAAAATATAGATCTATGGACATATCTATACGAACTTGTGCTTGTGTGGTGGTGTCTCTCTGTCTCGTATACTGATTCTGGATGTTTCAAAATAAGTTGTGATATTGATATGTCCCATTTCTGGGTGGAATATCCTCAAAATACTCACTTCCCTTTCCAAAGGGTAGTGCCACGGTAGCTCGACTAGGACAAGAGTCCATAAAGCAGGAATGAATCTTATTTAAATGAGTTTCTTGTGTGATTGATATGCATCTGGAACTTTCGAAAGAGGTGCTTTTCAGGTAGGCTCAGAGGAAGGTGCGGAGACTGAGGAGAAATTTCATATTTGTGTCAATACTACGTGCTCCATGATCCTGGACCAAACAGAAGGGGATGTGGGGAGTTGTCTGACAGTTGAAGGGAAGAGAGTCAAGGCCCGTCTGGGTGAGTTTTCATGGTGTAGGTGCTGCTTAAGCCATTCTTGGGTGATGTTGGAGTCCGGTCAGGGAAAAAAAAAAGAATTAATGAAATTGACTCCTGTGAGATGCCCAGAAAATACCCATCAGATTCTTTGGGGGATGCATCCTTGAGGCTGGCTTGAAGCCACATCAGTCAGATGGCAGCGTCACACTGCTGTTCGCGGTGATGGACACTGATGTAAATGTAAATTGACGCTGTGACTCCCACCCCAGCTTGGTTCTGCCACTTTCCTGGTGGCAGTGCTCAAATGCGATTCCCTGAACCTGGGCTTCTGTGCGTGAGCGAACCACCGAAAAATGAATCCAACAGGGGAAAGCCCTCATCTTTAGCCTGCGTGGAGGGTTCGTCGGTCCGCTGGCCTGGGTGAGTTTTCTTCTGGGTCAGCTCCCTGTGGAGAGAAGTGAGAGGTGGAGCTGAGGCAGTGGAGGTGGGATGGACCCTTGTTAATGGGGTGGGGAAGGGAGTGAGACCATGTTTGTTTTAGTGGTAGCAAGGCGTGATGCCATCACGGTACTCGAACAGCACGAGATGCTGGTTTGTGCAATACTGCCATTTTAGTAATTCTGGACTCCATTCTGGAATGGAGCACCTCTCTGATGAAAGGCTGAGAGGCCTGGGTCTGTTTAGCCTGGAGAAGACCGAGAGGGGATGTCATCAATGCTTATAAATATCTAAAGGGCCGGTGTCAAGAGGATGGGGCCAGACTCTTCTCAGTGGTGCCCGGTGACAGGACAAGGGGCAATGGGCACAAACTGGAACACTCCATCTCAACATGAAGAAAAACTTCCTGACTTTGAGGATGCCAGAGCACTGGAACAGGCTGCCCAGAGAGGCTGTGGAGTCTCCTTCTCTGGAGATATTCAAACCTTGCCTGGATGTGTTCCTGTCCAGCCTGCTCGGGGTGAACCTGCTTTGGCAGGAGGGTTGGACTGGATGATCTCTGAAGGTCCCTTCCAACCCCTACCATTCTACGACTCTGTGACTGCTGTAATACAGCACTAACTTCCAGTGGGGAAACCCTGCCACCTGGACCCATAAACTCAAAATTAAGCAGCTCCTTTCCCTGCCTGTAAGGTCACGGCAGGGAATACCAGTCAGCTGTGCCAGGGGCAGGGATGTGCCAAGCTGTCCTGGGGTGACTGCTGTCACTGACTGAGGTCTCTAAGAGCTTGGGCAGCCCCACACCTTTCTCTTCTTCTGGTCCCCAAGCCGTGGAGCCCTGTAGCTGCAGTCATCTGGCATAGAGGTGGCAAGTAAGAGAGGTTTGGCATGAAGTTGTCCAGACAAGAGATGCAAATCTGGCTGCAGGAGCGCTTCAGGGGACAACTGAGACGGGGTTGTCTCAACTCACCTAGGGAGGTCCCACTAATTTGCAGCAAATAGGGAGTCTGCTTGACAAGTCCCTGTTTTCCAGAAGTTGGCAGGGAGGGGTTGTGCTCCAGCTTTTGTTTAAATTACCTTGAGCCTTCCTCCTCTTGCATCTCGTCACCTTCGTCTCTCTCTCGGTGAGGAAAGTCACCGTGCCGGTGACAATTTGCGATTGTCCACAAGAAGCAATGATGTCCCTGCGCAACAGATTCTCCCGCTCCCTGGGGAGGGCCAGCCTGGGAGCGAGGTGCTGGCAAGGGGAGGTGGTCCCTGGCAAGCCCTCAGCACCTGCTGAAAGTCTGGCACCTCGCGCCTGTTGAAAGAGGAGCAGCTCGTGAAGCCATTGGGGGTGTGTGATGCGAAGGAGCAAGGACAACAGGCTCGGGGTGGACCTGAGCAGCCAGACAAAGCACGTGTCCTACCAGCTGGCTGAGGTCCAGCAGGAGCCGGGCTGGAGCTGCAGCACCTCCAGGGAGAGCTGAAGTTGCTGATAATGGAGGTGGATATTGGCGCCCCACAAGAGTCCTGCTAGTGCTTAGATAGAGCAGCCGTGACAACTCCTAGTCCCAAGTGTCTTGGCTCCTGGCTGACATGGTGGGCTTTGCTCTCTGTAACCACACTGTGGTTATTGGGTACAAAGGGTCTTTTTAAACACCCTGAACCCACAGCTTAAATCCGAGCTGCAGATCCTGGCAGCAGAATTGGAAGCATCCCTGAGAGCTCCGTGCAAGTCGCATGTCTCCTATGAAGACAGGCTGAGAGAGCTGGGGCTGTTCAGCCTGGAGAGGAGAAGGCTCCGGGAAGACCTTAATGCAGCCTTTCAGTACCTAAAGGGGGCCTACAGGAGAGATGGGGAGGGACTCTTTGTCAGGGAGTGGTAGTGACAGGACAAGGGGTAGTGGTTTTAAATTGGAAGAGGGGAGATTTAGATTAGATATTAGGAAGAAATTCTTTACTGTGAGGGTGGTGAAGCACTGGAACAGGTTGCCCAGAGAAGTTGTGGATGCCCCATCCCTGGAAGTGTTCAAGGCCAGGCTGGATGGGGCTTTGAGCAACCTGCTCTAGTGGGAGGTGTCCCTGCCCACAGCAGGGGGGTTGGAACTCGATGATCTTTAAAGGTTCCTTTCAACCCAAACCATTCTATGATTCTATGTGATACGCTTGTGTGAGCGCCCTGCATGGCACAGGGCAAGGCGTGCAGCACCTGAGCTCCCTACACACACTGGCATCCCTCTTGTCAGCATAAAGACCCACGCATGGGTGATGGCAACCAGAGCGTGGACCACCATGGGGTCCTGTGGGGGCTTGCCACACCAGCCCTAGGCTGTGCTGAAGGCCCAGGCTCGGGTCTTCATGGCTAAATGATGGCCGGTAGGGGTCTGCCTGGCATCCTTCTGCCGTAACTTTGTTTTGTGGCACCCAGCTTGTCCCTCTCTCCCAGCCTCAGCTCAGCTCTCCAGCAGCGGCATTTGCCGAGCGCAGCCACAGGCCTCCCTCCCCTTCCCTGTTTTCTTATTTACCCCTCCTGGGGCTGGTTGTGTTGTGGATTTCAGGAGAGTTTGGGATTAAACGTATTTGATCAAGGGGCCTCTACACAGCTCTGAAAGTCTTCCTTACTTTTCAAAGGGAACACCTTTTAAGACTCCCCATTAAGGGAAAAAAAAAAAAAAAAGAAAAAGAAAAAAAAAAGGAAACAGAAGGTAGCAGATAAAATTACTTCAGACCTTTGGTATGACTGAAAAATAAATGAGAGGTGTGCAGTGCAGAATGAAAATATTGCTGCAAATTGCCTCGGCGGATGGCAAACAGCAGGCAGGAGCACAGGTTTCCCTTTGCCCTTCACCTGAAAACCAGGCTTTTTTATTTTCCTGCTCACTTCAGCCGTGACTCTGAATTGCAGTCAGAGAGGATGTGAAGATTAATTAATTAGTTAACATTTGTAAATCACTTTGAAGATGGCAAGAGTGAGATAAGTACTGAGCATTATTATTATTTTAAGTTTTCATTTGAATTTTAAATGTCTTTGTGCTTTAACCCTGCTTTTTCCAGAGAAAACAGACCCTGAGTAGAGCAGAACAGAAATACCTGGACGTATGACACTCTAAAACCTGACAAAGGAGGGACCTTTAGGGGACTGTAGAAGAGAGGGTATGGAGAAGTGTTTGTCCCAGCTTGAGGAGCAGGAGACCTGCCCGCCCTGGCACGGAAAGTGTAAGGACCCTTGCGCAGTGATGCATTGCAACCCCTTTTTGGGTGTTAGATGTGGGGCTTTCACATCTGGATTCAGAAAAGGGAGGAGGTAGGGAAGGACCTGAATGGCTCTGTCCCTGATGTCTGTCTTTTGCCAGCTGCCTCCAGCCACCCTGTGCCAAGAGGAAACCATGGATTCTTACCAGGAATTGGGGTTAATGATGTTAATTCTTCTTATTGCATTACTGGGGGCACAATTTCTTCTGGGGAGCTTGCTGCTCCCCTTCTTGAAGGTGGTGGGTGTGTCAGACATCATGATGCCAGCAGCCCATGTGGTGCCCACCTGTACCTGGTGAGTGGGGAGAAGAGTAACAGCTGGGCAAGCACCCTGCAGGACTTGTCTGAGGTTCTCCGCGTCCTCCAACAGTTTGTGCTGGAGGACCTGTGGAGGTAGACTTGGTCTTTGTGCTTAACGACCCTCAGCAGAGCTCCACTCAAAGTGAGCCAACATTTTGTTTATGGGGGGTGCTGAGGCCGCCCTTGCCTCTGTCCCTCAAATGAGACATTAAGTGATTGGGGGTTGGTTGGTTGGTTGGTTGGTTGTTTTTTTGATGAACAGGAGGGCTAGTGCATGTGAAAGTATCTCTGCATGTGGCCATGTGGTCCCCCAGAGCTTCACGTGGGGATGCCTCACCTCTGCTGCAATGGGGCATCCGCTCGCCTCCCCTCCAAAGGCTGTTTGTGGGAGGTGTGTGCCTGACCGTCCAGTCTGTTGGGTGGCCTGACACAGACGGATGGGTGTCCTGGTCTGCTTCCTGCAGGGCTGTAGCTTCTCGCAAAGGCTCCCCTGCCAACAGCAGCCACTGAGGGTTGTACCTGCCTCCTGCCACGGCTGGTCCAGGCTCCCTGGGATGCGGCCCCTGGCTCTGCAGGACTACGGAGCAGTGCGAGCTAGAGTAGTCGGAGGAGTCACACGGTCCATGTCAGCAGCTTCAAATGCAGCTCTCAGATCCCTGACGTCCTTCCTGCCTCCTTTTTATGCCCTGGAATAGCTACTCATTTTCCTTCTGTGACCCTTTTCCCTCTCTGCCATCCTCTCCGTGGGTGCCTGCCTATGTTCCCGCCCACAGGGCTCTTCTTTCCTCCTCCCTTTTCCTAGTACTAGTCACTGTTTAGCTGCAATACTCTGAAAAAAACACCTACTTTCTCTGCTGGTTCCTCAGCCACCCACCTCTCGGGTGTTTCACTTCGGGGTGGCTCCAGCTTTCCGCAAGCGTTCCTGCTGGTGCAGTGTGGAACTGGGCTTGGATTTTTGTCTGCCTCCTCTGCTGGTGACGGGCTCTGCCACTGCCGGGGAAAGGAGTTCGTTTGCAACAAATTTCCTTCTGAAACGTGCAGTTATATTCTATATATATATTGTGGATGAGAAGCTCAACATGAGCCGGCAATGTGTACTGGCAGCCCAGAAAGCCAACCACATCCTGGACTGCATCAAGAGAAGTGTGGCCAGCAGGTCATGAGAGGTGATTCTGCCCCTCTACTCTGCGCTCGTGAAACCCCACCTGGAGTACTGTGTCCAGCTTTGGAGTCCTCAACACAGGAAGGACATGGACCTGTTGGGATGGGTCCAGCGGAGGGCCATGAAGATGATCAGAGGGATGGAGCACCTCTGCTATGAAGACAGGCTGAGAGAGCTGGGGTTGTTCAGCCTGGAGAAGAGAAGGCTCCGGGGAGACCTTAATGCAGCCTTCCAATATCTGAAGGGAACCCACAGGAGAGCCGGAGAGGGACTCTTTGTCAGGAAATGTAGTGACAGGACAAGGGGTAATGGTTTTAAATTGGAAGAGGGGAGATTTAGATTAGATATTAGGAAGAAATTCTTTACTGTGAGGGTGGTGAGGCACTGGAACAGGTTGCCCAGGGAAGTTGTGGATGCCCCGTCCCTGGAAGTGTTCAAGGCCAGGCTGGATGGGGCTTTGAGCAACCTGCTCTAGTGGGAGGTGTCCCTGCCCATGGCAGGGGGGTTGGAACTCGATGATCTTTAAGGTCCCTTCCAACTCTAACCATTCTATGATTCCATGATTCCTGTTGTGATGAATCCCCTAGATAGTGAAATGTTAGCTGGCTTCAAGAGCCGTGACCCTTATTGCGGGTAACAAGAACATCCAGAATTACCGTAGCACTTGTGCATGTGTTTAAAAGCAATTCTAAGCCCTCCTGCCCCAAGGCACCAGTGAAGCCCCGGCCCCTTCGGATCAGAAGAAAACGTTTCCAGGGAGGCTTTGCCCTGTGTCCTGCAGGTTTCCCTGCATCTGTCCCTGAAGCATTTAGCACTGTCTTCGGGACGTGGGAAGATGGATGATCTTTTTGGTGGGAGCAGAAGTGAGAAGGAGGCTCCTGGTGACCGAGTGTGATCTCTTACCGGTACCCTCTCATAATCCCTTGTGGAATCTTCTCAAGTGCCAACCAAAAGCTGGTAAAATTTGTTGCCCCCCGCTACTCCCCTTGGCAGGCTGCCCCAGAACCTGACTGCTGCAATGGCTAGGAAGTTTTTTCAATTTCCACCTTAAATGGATTCACAGCTAGTTTATGTTCTCTTGTGACTGTGCCGGCGTGGCTTTAGCTGAAGCTGTTCTTCCTCCCTGGTGTTTATTTCCCTCGAGTAGGGACTTCACTTTGCTTAACTAACCAAACCAGCCCCTGGTACGCTGTGAGCTCTCCATGGCTTGTAGGCTGCCCTACCAGCTTGCTCTTACTTGCACATCAAACTAAGCTCTCTTGGCTAAAAATGGGCACAGTTCTTTTCCACAGGTGAAGTCCGATCAGCATCTTGCATAGCAACACTGACACACACCTCTAGCTACTAGAAACACCTCCCAGATTGCGGATGTCTTCTCCTCGGTGCCTCAGTAGGTGTCTATAGTTGTTAGATGATTCACTGGTGATCCTGAGTCTTTCTTCTTTTCTGCTGCCTATATTCAAAGAGGCTCCAGTTTCCGGCTAAGAACGTATGGATTTTAGGTCCTATGTGCCTTTTGCCTTTTACTTCGTGCTACTGACTTTAGTCCCTTTGCTGTTACTGACACCTCTAAGGCCACCTACATCCTCCTGTGTGATACCCTCATCCAATTTGGCAATGTGTCTGGGTTTTATTTATTTACTCGTGTATTTATTTTTTGCAGTCTTTGTTCTCCTCTTCTCCTATTAGTAAGGGATGGACATGGTGAGGCTAGTATCTCTACTTCCAGCTTACCTCTGATCATTAGGGCACCAGCAGATGGAGACAGGTAGGGTCTATTCTATTCCCCTTCCTTTATATCTCCTTTTTTTCTCCCCTAAGTTTGTATTAAGTGCCCTCAGGATATTTACAAGCCCAGCCAGCCAAACAGCCAGATGTGAGGAGATAGTGGAAGCAATAATAACCTGAGTGGAGTTTCCCCACTGGGACATTGTTTTTGAAGTGTTGTCTTTGAAAAAGAAAAGTCCCAGGAGGAAAAAAAAAAAAGAAAAAGCTACATTTAAGACAGGACTGCAAAATAAAATCAGTTCATTTCTTTTAGAGTGTTTTGTAAAGTAGAAAAATGTTGCAAAATCAAACAAGTGATTTTAACCCAAACCCTGTATTGAGGTCTATTTTAAATACACCAACTCACCGACTCCAACAGCTGAACAGCTCCTGTTGTTCTCCAACGCTGGAGTTGGTGCCACAGGAATGGCATTTGCCTGTGGGATTTTACACTCTCGCCCTGTGGAAGTGCACGTTTGTTTCCCAAACAATCCATTGTGCCCACGGAGAGCTCCGTTTCCTGCAGCTTGCTCTGTGGTCCTATGAGCTTTGAAGTCCCTGTCAAGTCACCAGGTTTCTTCTTCCCCTTCCCACCCTCCCCTGCAGCCTACCCCTGTGCCAGCCTGCTTTCCTCTCTGATTCATAGATTTTTAAAGCTTGAAGGGGCAGGTTTAATCATGTCATTTGGTTTCTCAAGTGGCCAAGAATAACCTCACCCCATTCCTGCGCCCGCTCTCCAACTTCTCTTTGAGAGGCCCCATCTAGGTTTGGAGTAGCACGAGCTGGGAAACCCAGGTATGCACTAATGATTACCGCTCTCCCGTGAAGGTCTGCATCTCATCTCCAGTTCCATCAGGAGGAAGCTGCAGGTTTTCTGCTAGGTTAAAGAGCCCTCTGCTGTCAGAAACCTCATTCCCATACAGGGAACACCAGCCCGGGCTGAAGTGGAATGAGCTCAGACACAAGAGTCTTGGGTTCACAGCGTGAACCGCAGTGGCAGTCAGTGTTTCCAGGCTTCAAGTCTTCCCTGTTACTCCCTTCTTGAGTCCTTCTAATCTCTGGTGTCCTTCTTAGTGTAGTATCCTTAGATTTTACACCATGGGCTCACTATTGTGATACAGGAGAGGAACTTCACCTCCCTTCTTGGTGAACGCGGGCTGATGCCTCCAAGTGTAACCCATCTCCACATCTGGGGAATTATGCAAGTAACATTCACTTACTTGGTGACCTCCCAATCCTCTAATTCTTTTCAGAGTCCCTCCAGAGTTTCCAGAAAACCAGTCCTCCATCTTGAAAGACCACAGACTACGTTCATGCTCCCAGATGAATGTCTTTCTGCTTTCACGACAGCCAAAAATCCTTACTGTTTGTAAATGAACACCACACCAATAGTTACAGACTGCTCCGCACATCTCATCTTTGTCCATCGTTTATCACCTTCATTGTTCCCTGGGTCCTCTGAAAGCTTCATCAGCACTCGTTTAATATCTTCTTTCAGATCGTTAATCACGTTCCTAATGAGCATTCATTTCAGAACAGCATCCTAGTAGAAATAATTTAATATTCTGGGGTCTATTTTTCCCCTCATTACTTGAAATCTATCAGTGAACTTAAATTTATAATATTGGCCCTTTTGTTGTTTTAATAATATTTTTTGTTTTAAAATCAAGGAATAGTCTTGTGTGGCTGAGTAAGATCCCTTGCGCTGCTGTAACCTTTAACTTCAGGTTGCTGTAGTGCCTTTATTAACCCAACGTGTGATTTAATCAGAAAATATTACAGCTGTTGGACACGAACAATTTCAAGAAAGTAAGACTGAGAAAATTATAAAAGTGTATCCATGCATTTTTATTTTCAAATTTATTGCATGTTTGATCTCTTATCTTGACTTAATGTCAGTTTAACTAGTTTACAGCTGTGGATATAATCTCATTTACTGTTTACAAATATAGCCACAAGGTTATTTCCTCAGTATTCTATAATGCTTTAAAAAAGTGCAGTGAAAGGTGCACAGAGCTTCAGGGCTACTGACAAAAACATTTAAGGACAAAATTCCTGCTAGCTTTAATGGCTCTTATTTTCATGATAAATTTTCAAACATGGAAAACTGAATGCACAACAGACAAACCCCTTTAATTTTCTATTCTATTTGTGTGTAGCTAATGTGCTCCCATCCCCAGGTTATGCCATCCATCTTTCTACCAGTGTTTCCAGCCTCTCTCCACCTCATTCTGCCCCCCACTCCTTGTTGTTCCTCCCTCTTTTTAATCCCGACAGGCCCTTCTGCCTCACTCCAGGTGCCCTACTTGCTCCTTAGCAAGATCCAGAAGTACCACTGAACTGCACTGCTTTGGGGCTCCAACTAGTCCCCTTCGAAGGTGACAGCTGTGGGAGAAGGAGTGAGAACGGCTGGATACGGATAACTTGGAGGCACGTCCTGCGCATCTCAAACAAACACTGTTTGACTTCCACGTTGGGAACGTCCAACCTTCTCTCTCTCCACCCTGCTGCAAGAGCTGTCACAGACGTCTCAGAAATGGGAGAGACTCATCCCGGGCCGTCCCTTTGCCCTGATACAGCAGGTGGACTATCACAGAACCATAGAATGGTTTGGGTTGGAAGGGACCTTAAAGATCATTGAGCTCCAACCCCCCTGCCACAGGCAGGGACACCTCTCACCAGACCAGGTTGCTCAAAGCCCCATCCAGCCTGGCCTTGAACACCTCCAGGGATAGGACTACTTTTAATAGGAAACCATTTTCAGTTGAAACTGTAACTAATGGGGAAAAAAGTAACCAGATGAAGTTGGGGTGGTGTAACAGAGGTGGGCTTTTTGGTTGCCTGAGTGTTCTTGTTTTCAGGCAGCTCGATGGGAGCGGCGCTGGACAGGCAGACTCAGGTACCTGCCCACAACAAGTGAGAGCTTCTCACAGCTGGTGTGAAGGAAGCCAAAGAGGAGGAAGTCATTGGTTGTGCGCACACACCCTTTTGTTGCCTCCATGCAATTCTCTGCACGCTCTTCCTTTGCATTAGCAACCTACGTCAGTGATCAGTAAGCGAATTTTCATCAAACCAGGGTACTGGCAAAAGGGAGAGCCCCAAGCGCAACTTGGCAAAAGGCCCCCACTGGGAAACAGATCCGCTCCCTTCTCCTTGCCTTCACATCCCTGCAAGCCAGCGACTGAAAAGCGCTGCCGTGCTGAGATCAATGCCAGCCTGGAGCAGCTGAGAAGGCTTCTTCAGCAGAAACCCGAGCAGCAGGTGAAGAGCCACCTCCAGGACCAGAGGAGTCAAGGGAGGTTTGGGAAAAACCTCTGCTTTGGGGAAAAAACCTCCTGCTCAGAAGTCAGAGGTTAACGTCAGCCTTGGGACTAGCAAAGGGGAGACCTTCCCAATACACTTCCCATATTTACTTTCTGGTTTGGGACCTCTAAAACTCTCTTCCAGGCTCTTGTCTCTGCTTCCCAGCCTGAACACAAGGTCCTCTCTAATTGAAGCTCTTTTCCATTTCTCTAGACTACCCGAGCCTTGTTGCACCTGGAGAAGGTGTGATGATCTCGGACACGAGTGTACAGCAGTGAGCAAGGCTCAAGCAGCCCAACAAATCACACCCCACACACACCACAGAGTGCAAGAGAATGCAAGGGCCCCAGATCTGTAAGCAGGGAAGCACCTAAAAGAGCGCAGAGGCTGAATCCAGACAAAAGAATCTCTCCTTGAGAAAGAGCGACATCTGCTCAAGTGTCATCCCAGGTTGTAGGGAGTCACCCTTGCAACAGCTCATACCACTAACATCCCAGTTACCACATTTCCATCTGTTCTCTGTCAAGATTAGGAATTCCACAACCAAGCTGGAACGGATCCTCACGTCTTAAAGGTCCAAGTTAATCCCCACCACCACCACCCAACCTCCCTATTCTCTTTCTCGGACACAGCCTCAAAGAATGGCCAGGACATTGCCACCACTGTCTCGAAGCTGTAAGCACCCTCCTGAGCTCAGTGGGCTCTTCGCTGTATCAAAGTACCGGGTCTCACATCTTGCGCCAGCTCAAGACGACCAGAGATGAGGGCTGCTGCTGCTCCAGTTCCTTCTCTCAAAGTCTGGCAAACCCAAGATGATCCGTCCACCACTAAACCCCTCCCAAGCCCTGCTTTTTCATGTGTGGCTCTTCCTTTACCCTTGCTCTCTTCAGGGCCTGTCCTGACTATGACAACTCCAGAAACTCAGTCCACTCCCAACAGGTCACTGCTTATTCCCCTCCAACACTTACTTCACTGTCTCAACCGAGGTCCCTCCCTTCACTCTCCCGGACGCTGGCGACCTCTCCAACTGCACCTGGATGTGGACCCATCACCTGAAGACCAGGACTTGAGGTTTGCTATGGGACAGAACCGCCCAGGGAAGCAGCGACAGAGCCTGCCATCAGGTAAGGCTCTGCCCTGCGCTTCCGTGAAGGGTGGAGCACGTGCAAACTCTGCCCTGAGCTTTCTGGGCTCAGATTCTGCATCTGGTTTTCTGGGCAAGACAGTCAGTCCTGTGAGGTCTCTGTCCCTCTGTTAGTGCCCAGATGTACATACAACACGGGGATACAGAGCAAGATGCCAGCACACCACTTCCAAGTGTTAAGTTGTGCATCAATTTTCTGCCTTCTTCTCCAAATGAGTTGGTGAAAAGGTTTAGACAAGAGCACATGCTGGAGCAGGAAACTGGCCCAAGAACCCAGGAGATCTTCCCTAGTCCTGTATTCCTAGTGCCTCTTGAGTTTCACCCAATACTGGAGAAGTTAAGAAAAGGTCATTCGTAACAACATCAGGGTCTGCTGCAGAGAAATAATGAGAAAATAATGGAAATATTCCCTGACTGTGCAGGTACCCCAGAGGCTCAATTCAGGGCTGCACAGACGACCAGGCAGCAAGAAAGACCAACCAATCTCCCTCGAGCTCACAGCAAAACTACAGTAATTAAAGGGTATTTTTGCAAACAGTGGGTTCTTGGGTCTTCTTTCACAATTTCTGTGTTGAGCATTATCTCACTTTGTAACTATATGGGAAGGCTATAAGGGTATTTTCTATAAGAAAATAAAGCCTTTGAATTAAATACCGAGTTTCTCCTCAGCAATTTCCCAAGGATATGAAAGAGGTTACTTAATTCCGCAGCAGGTACAACTAGGTTAGCTGAAGGTAAAGACTGATCCAACAACTCTTTACAGTTTGTTTCTTTATTCAGTAAACATCTAGTTACAAGTTTCACAAATTAAAAAAGTGGGGGAGCTGATTGAAGAGGGGGAGGGGGGAGGGGGGCCCACAGGCTGATCCAGCTTTTGTTCTGCTCCTCCTTTCTCTAACGCACACATCCCTCTGCTTCTCCATAGCTGCACCAAGGAGCAGGAAGGGAATCAAAGCCTCAGTCCCGGTGAGGGGACCGACACGGGGTTCTAGCAGAATTCCATCCTATTTCTTTCACAGGGGACTAAACACAAACTTCAGAACCAGCCCAACCCAGCACAGAAAGAGCGGAAAGGATGGAAGAGGCAAGGTGGCAGCTCCTCATGCCCACCACTACTGGCAGAAAGAACAGAACCAAGGGAGAGCAGAAGGGGAATGGGCAATTAATGCGTTCCTCGCACATCAGTGAGATTCCCCACGCCCTACTGCAGCACCCAAACGGGGCAAAAAAAGAGCAATGCAGAAGATTAGTTGCTTTGTTTCAATTCTTAAAGTGGGAGGGAGGTTAATACTAAATTTGAGGAAGGTCCAAGTGGTGCTTTGAAGGGGCTTCAGAGTTTCACTGTCTGTACCTGGGAGGAAGGGAAACGGAGAACATAAAAAGAGTAAGTTGTGACTAGAAGGCAGCACAGAAGACAGATAAAGACATGATGTCTAGACATTAAAAAAAGGAAAAAAGTCCCTTTTCAAGCACTAGATCACATCCTAGTGAACCCTATTCAAAACACAGGAGAGCAGACACCAGCACTTAACTTATATTTCAAACTGGATTGACAGCAAATGGTCCCCAAGTTCTATACAATGACAGTATAAACACTCCACAGATTGTGATCCTACATCATTTCATACCATTTCAACCATCAGTTAAGGCTGACACCAGACGTTTTTTGCTGATGACAAAGCTAACTTAAACAGCTTCCCCATTCCCGTTCAGAACACTATTTTCTCAAAATTCACATCTTCCCCGCTCTCTAGATTAAGTGGGAAAACCCATTTCCAACCAACACTTCAAAATAATGTAAGATAGAGGCAATGAAAAAATATAATCATATGGCCAAGAGGCAACCGTGCAGTGGAAGGTGAGGAGAAATGCTTGTTGAAGACTTACAAGAGCGTGTAGGTAGATTTGGGGGTGGCCACGCTGCACCCCCCACAAGGTCTGCTCTGGGTTCACCAGTCATACCGACGGGACTGTCTGGAGGGAGAATCCTCAGGGCCCTGGATCGCAAGACGAGTCCCCTCAGCCCGACGGCCGCTGCTGCCTTCATGACGTCGGTAATCCAGCGCCCGCTGCGGCCGGAAACGAGATGTTTCTCGCCTCCACTCATCATCAAACGCGGCTGCATCACCTGTGTAAGGAAAGAAGAAGCTCAGACGGGGAGGAGGTGGGGAAGCGGCACCTGGCTTTGCTGGCAGGAGGACACGGGCAGTACTCACTTTCATCCATGTTGATGTAGTCCTGCCTCTCTTCCTGGTCACCCGTGCGATGGTTCCGGGATCGCTGCATGATGTGGGCCCGCTCCCTGATGTGGTGTCCAATTGACATTTGTTCCAAGCCACTGTCGGAGTCCCTGACGGTCCGTCTAGTCTCACGGATCTGAGGGCAGATTCCCATGTAGGATCAACATTTCCACTCATTCTCCCAGCCCCATAAGGCACTCTTGATTCTTGCCTGCAGTATTTCAGTCACGTTGCACCGCCACCACTCCCAGGATGTCAGACGCAACATAATGAAGAGGGATAAATGGATTCCCCCCCTGCCAGCACTTCCCATCCCCTCCCAGTGGCCTTCAGCGTGGTTCAGTGAGTCACAACGCATTCCTCAAACTACAACCGACTACAAAGCAGAAGTGCTGTGGGTGGCCAGTGCTGAGCCACCAAATGAATGAATTCTATCCACCCACAGCAAAACCAGCAGCCTCGTGCTGGGAAGATGCACTGCAGCCCCCTCCTTACCCCGCCAGGCGCTGAACGCATTTCTGAGGTCTCCTGATAGACTTTGGGTCCATCACCCAAGTTGGAATAGGAGATGACAGTTGAGGAGGTAAATGTCTGGCAGTTAGCACCACTTGTCATATGCTCCTGCAACAAGAAATGGGGAGTGGTATAAAGAATGGGAGGGAAGAAGAGATGGCAGTTAATTCTCTCTATACAACGAAGCAGGAAGAAACTATGATAGGAAGAATAGAATCTCCATGGGTCCATCTTTCTGGAGAATACATCTTCCTCTTAAATTAATTCTTGTTTCTTGCTAAACAAGTCTACCCCCACACTTCCTTTCTCACCCATCTCTCCTCCCTGCACTCAAGAGGGTACGCCTCAGGAACAAGCTCTCTATCACTAAATCCTGGTCATGAAGCAAGGCTTACAGCCTCTGCCACCGTGGCAGCTTGAGCACAAACCAGACCAAAGAAGTACAGTAAGATCAGAGACCCTAGAGTGGATGGCAGGAGCACCCTCAGTACCCCCTCAATACAGACCAGCGTACGGATGGTTCTTACCATGTTTCCAATCATGTCGTTCATCATCCCAAACATATCTATAAAGCCACCTGCCTGATGAAAAGGAAAAGAGAACAAAAGAATAGTCAGTTTGGAAAGATAGTTTGTTGTTCTTCCTCCCCTCTATCTGCAAGAGACAAAAAAACTGCTGCCTATGAAGAAAAAACTTGTTATTTTCCCTTTCTTTCAGTAGAGCAGAAAAACCCCACGATTTGGGGTTGCTGTTCCCTCCAGTCTCTCAGGTTGCATTGCCCACGTGTTCTGGCTCTCCAGATCTCTGGATACGGCCAAAGGTTGTTCTTTTAGTTTGGGTCTGATTCCCGACGCACTGAGGTTTGTTGAGTCCAGGCACTCAGCAAAGCAGAGAGAAGGAATCTGAGGTATGTACCTACAGTGTTCTTAACTACAAGACAGTCATCCTCAATGATATTTTCAGCTCATCACTGTCAGCTCTTAATTTAAACCCCAGGGAAGTTTCCATTGATTGTACTCTTTCTAACATAATAACAAGTTTTCTTATTTTCTCTACAAACACCTGACTTTTTAATCTCGTAAACCTAAAGGCTGCAGTAATACACTAGGCCAGCAGGTCTCACAGGTTAATTGTGCAATATGTAAACAAAATTACTATGTCAGTTTAAACTTGCTGATTTTTTTGTTTCCTCAAGTAGCCTCTTGTTCTCGTTTTCAGCAGAGCACTACTCACATGCAACGTTATTATCCTTTGAAGTCTATCTGTTTGTATTCTTATTAATCCTCCTCTGAGCTACAACAATTCAGGGACGCTAAGTCTCTTTCACTGAGGCAATCCGGCAGAGCAAGGCAGCTAAAGTTGCTGGATCTGGGATAACCTATTTCCAGTGTATTATTTTAGTAGATGAGGGAGATCAGCATGCTGTTCCCACATCCACCCTGTCATTCTCATTCCGGTCCTGTTCACCTAAAGTATTTTGTTGGCTTTTCCAGCCGACACCATTGGCAAAGGAGGTTCAATAATCGTCTCTGCCTACTGATGGGTAAGTTGTCACAGCTCCTCCATTACTTCCAAACAGATCCACAGCTTCTTTTCAGACATATGAGGTTATTAAGAGCCTATCTGCTCTTCCTGGATATTAACTGTCCCAATTCCTGTGAAATATTGTGCTGTAACAGCTTTAGGGCTCTTCTCTGGTCAAGGTACAAATATAACCTCCCCGTCTAAACAGTGTTAGAATCCCTCCTCTAAAGCAACAGACCAGATTAAAACATTGCAGGGGAAACAAGGGAAAGGCCTGAAGTCATATAGCAACTCCACGAGAGGGGTTCAAGAGAAAACTGCTGCCTCCAGTTTCAGCTCAATACCCCCTCCTGTATTCTGATTACTATAAATCTAGAGCTCATTCTGCTCTCTTCACATCTTCCCACCCGCCCTACCTGTTAGGACAGATAGGTGGTCTTGCTCACAGATGGCTACATTTTAGCACCAGTTGCACAGAGCGCTGATGAATCTCAGTATAAAGCTACTATTTAGAAAGCCTCTAATTTGACCCAGAAAAACAGAGAACTTACCATGCCGAGCATCCCAAAGGGTGAAACAGCTCCTGCCTGCCAGGACAACAGAAAAACAGATCAGAAAGTGACCTTGCAACAGCCAAACACTAGATTCTCCTCAGAACACTCTCATCCTTCTCAGAAAAAGAATTGGGAACACTCAGGCTCAACAGACAATTCAAGAAAGTACCCCACAGACTCATGGCAGTTCAAACCATACCACTCCTAACAAACCAGACAGAAGGTGATGCTCCTTAATTTCTCCCAGTTATATTGATTTATGGCCTTGAGAAATAACAGACATTTCTTCCCTTCCTCCCATTCAACTTTAACACAGTGGTGCTCAATTTATTAATGCACGTGGAGTAAAGAAAAGGACAAGAACGGCACGGTTTTAGAGATTAATTCTGTGCTAACCATCCATGTGAAGGCGAGGAATGTGCCCAGCCCAGTGATGGTGGAAGACAGAAGCGAACAAGACAGTTTAAGAAATCCTACCCTGTACTCAGCCCCTCTTTTACCTGCATCCTACGGCCAGCCTGGCGAGCCCCAGGTGTGGTCCCATCGGTGATGCCAAGGAGGGGGCCGAACCCGAAACTTCCAGAAAGCATGCGGTTCATGTGCTGCCGGTGGATGGCAAAAGGGTCCCTTTTGGAAAGGTTGAGAGAACAATGTTGAGGAAGGGATGACAGAAGACAAAGCTCCGCATAATCCACCCATCCTGACTTTGAGTTTCTCTTATGTAACTGTACATTCCTTTCCAAGCTGAAAACCCAGAATCCCAAGAACCTAGCGTTGCTTATGGTGATCCTTGGTGCTGGAAGGGACCTCTGGATCCCACCTTATTTCTTGTAATAGAAAGTATTACACTGCAGAACTCCTCTCAGGTACTAACTGATGTCTGTTCAGAAGTAGTTCAGTGTCCTGCTCCCACTAACGCTTTAAGGCTGAGCATGGCCAAGGCCATTCCAGAACCTCACTGCTCTAACAGATGAAAGCCGCTTCTCAGATATGCAGTTCAGATACCACCATCACCTCATACTTATTTTCCCTTGTGCCATCAAAACTCCGTATATTAACAGCTTTGCGAAACAATCAAACCCTTCTAGACGAACAGTTCTTCATTTTGCAGGGAGGTGCACAAAGATCCTCCTGGTTGCAAAGAGAGGACTACACTTAATGGGACCAGAGAGCAGGCGATCCTAGATAATTGCCCTCTCACCCCTCCACAGACACACGCACAAACTCAAATGCAAGACCGAAACCTCCAGAATAGACTGTATGGCCCGACACTGTGTGACATCCCTCCGTCCCCAGTAATCTTCATCTGCTGTTTTCCTACAATGTTTTGTGTACACCTGTCAAGAGGTTTAGACCCCACTCAGCTTTTGCACATTTCGGAGGAAAAGGGAACAGTAACTGAGGTCCCAAACTGGCTTTCCTTCCCTTCCTTCTTTTGCAGCCTTCACTTTGAGGGCTGTACACACTCACACATGCTGGAAGAGCAAGAAGAGAAAAAGGAGAATAAGGACAACGGTCACAGAATATAATGGCCACAGTTAAAAAAGTCTGGGAAATACCACAGCATTTCTCTACGCAGTGTAGAGTCTGCACTTATCCCCCATGAGCGTGAATAACCTCAACAACACAGAATACTCCTGAGATCACAAAAGCACTTACTACCAGCCAATACTTTTCTGTCTCTACTGGAAATGCTTCCCATAATAAAAGCTAGACTCATACCTGCCACATCAAGAGAACACAGTCATTCTGTGACTAACTAGGACATCACGGGCTCCTCTCCTGGTAGTTAGTTTAGAGACAAAAAGATTCTTGCTTGTTACTGATTTTATAAGCAAAAAACAGGCTTTATTCTTCTACACAAATTAATTCCCCCAAATTTCTAGTAGTGCCATGCTTAACATAATCAAATTCTTACTGTATTACAGTCTATTCCTTATCTGCTTTGGCAAGGATCACTAACTTAGTTTCACTGCCAAAATTTATCAATATCCTATTTCTGGACTATGGACAGAAACAAAAACATTCAGTAAAAGGAATCCCAGGAAGAGTTCTTGGGACCTGTGTTAGATTTCAAGACTCGTATTTCAAAACTACTTCTTGTCTTCCCTTTACTTAGTTCCTTCCAACTTGACAACTACTTTAGCAGTCTTCTCCAGCTCCATTAATAATTTCCTGCGCAGAACAGCAACAAACACTGGATGGAACAACAGATTTTATCTACCTGAACTGAAATCTGCTTTTGCATAAGGAAAACAACAACAACAACAAAAAAACACTTACGCAAAGAGAAAAATTAGGTATTCCAGCCCTCTCTTCCTCAGGCAGCTGCAATGCCTTTTGGCCTACTTTATTTAATTACGCTTCCCTCCAAGACCACGTTCTATTACAGGAATCGGACCAACCTGAAGCAGGTTATTCCCTGCGCTGCCCCTGTATTTTCCTCCAGACAGCTGCTGCGCTGCGGTACCTCCCGCAGCCCACAAGGCCCTCTGCCCGCCTGGCCGGGGTAGGGGCTCACCTGGCCCCCCCTCCAGCCACCCCCAGGAGACGATCCGTGCCGCCCCCCCTCTCTCTACCCCCTCCCCGGAGGATGCCCAGCTGGACTCACATGGCAAACATGGGGTCCTCCGGCTCGCCATCCCTCATCAGCCGAAACATGCTTCCCTCCGTCGGGGGCGGCCTCTGCGGAGGGGAGAGGAGGGGTGAGGACGGCAGAGGGGCGGGGAAGGAACGAGCAGCCGAACCGCCCCCGCCCCGCTCCTCCCGCATCGCCCCATCACGGGCGGGCGATGGCAGCGCTCCTCCCGCGGCGCCCTAGGCCGCGACCCCCCCACCCCCCGCCCCGGCACCGGGCCCAAGCCCCGCCCCCGGCCCCGTCAGCCGCGCCCCTTCCCCTGCCTGCTGGCTCGCCGGTGGGTGCCGAGCGGCGGGCGCTGCCCTTCCCCTCCAGCGGCAGCGGGACGCCCGCGGGCCGATCACGCCTCCGCTCCCATCGCGGCCCGGTACCGCGCTCGCCCCCGCCGCCCCGGCCGGCTCGCCCCGCGCATGCGCACCCGCCCCGGCCCGGCCGGAAGGGCTGCTCGGGAGAGCGCCCCCTGCCGACAGGCGCGGCGGGAAGGCCCCGGGCCTGAGGGGGTCGTAGGCCCAAGGCCGGTGCGGCGGCTCTGCCTTACCGTCTGGGAGGCCTCGGCGGCGGGTGCGGGAGCGAGCTGCAGCTGGCGGCGAGTGAAAACACGCCCGGGCACAAGGGGCCATTGTTCCTCGGGCCGAGAGGGTGGCGGCGGGGGGGGGGGGGGGGGGACCAGGAGGGCAGCCGGCAGGCAAGGCCAGCGCTGGAGGGATGAGGAGCCTCTGCCACGCTTGCCAGGCAGGGGACACTGCGGAGGAGACGGCGTTGCCGTCTGACAGCTCACAGCGATGGTGACCCCGGCGGCTGGTGGCTGCCAGAGCCTGCAGCCACACCTGGGCCGCAGCAGGGAGGGTGCTCGGCCGGGGCCGCCCACCCAGCACTGGCACCCAGGGGCACCCACAGGTCCACATACCCGTGCCGAGGGCACGGATGGTACACACACACCTGGGCCCTGGCCAGCAGAAATGGGGGGTACTCCCATCACCCGGGTGTGGGCTGCCCGGGAATCACAGCCGGAGCACAGGTACTGGGTGCCCACACGTACAGCTGTGATGGGGGAACCTGCCCTGATCTGTCGGGGTGACAGCCCCCGTCACCATCCCTGGGGAATGCTGGTTGCCTTTGGCTACTGCCGGCTCCACTGGGTTAGAAGGAAGAGGGCGGACTGACTCATTCCCGCCCGGGAACGCGGCTCGGTTCCGTAGCGGTGTTTCTGTTGACGGTTGCATCCTGCCGGGCATGTGCGGGAGCCAGGCTAGAGCCCTGCCAGAGACTGGAAATAAGAGGTTGCAAGATGTGGTTGAGAAATCAAACTCTTGGGCTATGGCAGAAGCCATGTCCTTGGATTTCGGAGTCTGACAGAGGAAAATAGCCCGGTAGCACGCGTTATGAGGTGGAATGCAGAGGAGACTTAGCAATACTTCTTGCTGTGGCAGGTCTCAGAACTCCTTGGTGTCAAGAAAGAAGAGAAGACCTCTCACTGGAGGCCCATGTCTGTGCGTATACAGAAGACTCTTCAGATGCAAGTGCATTCTTCAGAGGCTGACACTAATATCCACAAGAGGAAAGTTGTGGACAGCCTGTGGTGGAGGATGGTAAGGTGAAGACAGGTCCTACGGGCAGGGCAGGGGCTAAGCGGTGACAGACCTCCTCTGGGAGGCCATTGGTAGGTGAGCTGCCGAAACACCCTCCTCTCAGCAGCTCAGAGCTGATCTGTGAGCACCGCAGTTCATACAGAGATGCTGAGGCATCTCTCCTGCTTCTTTTGCAACCCTGAATCATCCTTCAGAGACCTCCAGTCTGGAACATCATTCCTGTTCGGTGTGTTTTCCTTTTGCTCTGAGGTTCTCCTGGTGTTTGATTTAGAGTGTGTGGAGCTGACCTCGAGTGGCAGGATTCAAAGGCAGGTAAAGAGCATCTTGGGCAAGAATGTAATCATCTCTCTTTTTTTTTTTTTTCTTCTTTTTTTCCTCATTTCCCCAGATAAAATGACTTGCTGTCCCACAGACACCAGTGATCCTCCCACTCCTGGAATGTCCTAGAGATGGTAGGACTCCCTCAGTTTTTTCCAAGTAGTAAGTCAGGCATTGCTGCCTTCCAAACACAGAGATAGGGAAGGAATGGAATGGAGTTTGGTACAAATACTGCTTTGCAGATCCTTTTTCTGACCCTAATGCTGCTCCTCTGCAAGGGGCCTGTCACCCAAAGGGCTGAGTTTATGAGACTGGGGGCTGAGGCTGTGAGTCTTACTGGATATTTCTGTAGCCTTACAGGCAGTCCTTACACTCGACGAACGGATGTTACCAAAGGCTACAGTACCTGTGGTACTACCAGTTCAGCAAATCTTGAGGGAATCCAGCTTGCATAGAGTGGTGCTGGTGGCAAATGCTGGGTGAAACCCTGGAAGGAGGAATTGGAAACACAAGCTTTGTCTGGAATACGGACAAGCCCACGTTTCTGAGGAATGCAGCAGCTGTGTTACTGCACTATTTGTAGGAGAGGTTTCTGTTTAGTACTCGCCACATTATGTCTAACGTGCACCAAGGGGATGGCCATTTGCTAGGTTAGAATAATGAAGCATGTGGGGGTGTGACTGAAAAGCAAGACTCCCATCTTGCTCCTGTCACATTCTCTTAATTAGGCTGCTTCTGTTTCCGTCATGAATAAAAGCCATTAACTGCGTCTCTCCATTTCCTTTCTCTCTTTTTTTTTATTTTTTTTTTTTCATTTTTAGCTGCCCAGGTTGTGCTGGAGGCAGTGGAGGATGGGGGAAGGGGAAGAAGAAGGAGCTCAGCAGGCAGCCAGGAGGAGGTGAGTGAAGGGTAAAATGGCAGAGGGATGAATGGCGCCGCTGCCCTCAACTCCACCTTCTCCTGCCTACCACGGGCTGCTGCCAGGCAGCCTCCCCCCAGCACCCTCAGCCAAAGGGGCAGCTGGCACAGCGGAAGCATTTTAAAAGCAAACTGAGTATCACATGGTGAAGGTAAATAAACAGTACACTGAAAAAGTGTGCCTTGTTACCTACTGCTTCCAGGGACCGATCATTCTGGCCAGCAAGACAGCAAACACTTCTTGATGTGTCCAAAAGTGTTTCAGGGCCCCTGTGCACGCCTGTAAGACAAAGAAATCCTCGTTATCAGAAGTCAGAGCTACCCACAGCCATTTCCTCATTGGTTCCCTTCATCTGTGCCTCTTACGTAATCCTTGCCCAACAACTAACTCTGACCTGGGATGAAGGGCGCCCTGAGTGAAGGACAGCTCCGGTTTGATCCTTAAACGCGACAATTCGTTTTTGGGATGCTAGAGCCAGCTTGTGCTGGCTGCGGCTTGTGTTGCGCGGCAGCGATTACTTTCAGAATATTTTGCTCGTGTTAAGAACGTGTCTGTCACGCCGTGAGTGAGAACCACGACCTCCATCTGTGCTGTGTTAGCAAAGAGAGGTTCACAAAAATCACGACTGAAAACCTCCCTCCCCTTTCCAGTCTTCTGACAGGCTGTGTCACCCCTTGTCACTCCCTTCTGCTCCTCTTGCTTCCTCTCCTCCTGTTACCTACCCTGCTTCCCAGCCCTCCGCAGTGTTTGCTTAAATATGTTGTCCCTCAGGGAGCCATTTCCCAAGGCAAAGTTGGCCGGTGGTTGTGTTCTTGGGTATTTCCTCTTGACTTCAGGATGCAGCATCATGAAAGAAGAACAAAACTGATTATCTACCTGGAATTTTAATGGACAGAGGACAGAATAGTGTGTATTAAATACATAAATGCATTCAAACGCATTCCCTCCGCACATGGAGATTTTGCTAGCTTCATTGTAAGTGAAAGGACAGATACGCTCTGTGTCTGAATTTATGTAAATCTAAGAAAAGTTAATGCAAATACACAAGCTTCTGCTCTTTTGTTGTTCAGCAGTTTGGAAGAGTTTTGGAACCACTTAAGAGTTAGCTCACAAAACAAAATTCTTGAAATACCCAGTATTGGGTATTGCATTTTGCAAATGGCTCAGAGTTAGTTCAGCCTTCAACATAAACAACAAAGTGCCTCCCCTCCCCCCGAACAGAATACAGTGACAAGACTAGCAAGGTATTACAGCAAAATACCACACGTGAAAGCCCCGACACATATGCAAGCGCATGCCCACGTATGAAGATACACACATGCAAGCTTAACACATGCCTCAGGAGAAAAGTACCGTACATTCTATACTCACATGCATGTAATAGAGAGAAAACGTCACACCATACTGCATCTAAACACATGCACACACCTGCATAAAGACAAAGCACAAACTGGGTACAGCAAAAAAATTGTAACTTCTTGTACAGAGAAAATTACATTCGTATTGTTGTATGGGCTGCACACAGACAGGCATATTGTCTGTGTTCCCGAACAATGATATATCGTGTAACTTCTGCACCTCCCTCATTTTGTCTAAGGACGTAAGACTCCCAAAAGGATGAAATATGTTCTGCTGAGTTGGCAAATCAACTTGAGGCAAAGATTACGGAACATACTGAAAAGGGACTCGCATCTGCAGACCGCACAATGAGTATACTCGCGTTTGCGACAAAGGGGAAAATACAGATGGGAGAGGGGAGTGGAGAAAAGCCGCAAATCGATCCGGCCAACAAAATGCAGGGTGGCACAAATCAGATGGAGGAGCAGAAGACACGGGGAAGAGTTAGGTGAGACAGTAAAGGGATGCCCTTGGGGCTTCAGCGCAGCAGCTGCAGGCTAGAAGACAAGGGAATCTCACCATCAGGATCTGAAGGGCGAGGAGTTGGGATACAGAAACAGGCACGTTGCAAGGCAGAAAGAAGAGTTTCACGTCAGATTTAGGGGGAAAAACACACTTGATGCAGGCATGCGGGGCAAAATGGGACACATGGAAAACAAAGCAGGGGGTGCGAGATGAGTTTTACACATGGGATAAAGGATGTCACAAAGAGAAGCCAAGGAGAGGGCCGCGGGAAGAATGCTGCCAAGAACACAGGCAGGAGGCAAAAGCTGAGAAGCAAGAGACAAGCTAAAAATTGCAAAGAGGATATGGTGGGGGGCACGGAAGGGGAAAGGCGAGGCTGCACACTGCAAGCGCTGGGGGGGACGGGGGAGGTCACAGGTGGCGTACCAGTTTGCAAAACTGACCAGGCAGCCCCATCCTACAGGTTGCTGGAAACGGGCTTCCCTTACACAAAGGGGTGTTTGTCTGTTTGCATCTGTGGGCGTGCCCTCTGTGTCAACAGGGAGCCTTGGGCACAGCGACATCACTGAATATAATCCTTGCTTTCTCCCCTCTAGGATGTCGTGTCAAGGCCTGTGTGTGCATTAATGTGAAAATGTCTTTGCCAAGGGGCGTGTGTTGCTGTAGTTTCGTGTTTTCAGTAGTTGAGCGTGTGAAGGAGAAGATAAAAAGCCTGGATTGGTGAAGAGAAGAGCAGAGCCATGTGTCTCCTGACAAGGAGAAGCAGAGGAACACCACCTGGCTACTTTATGGATTTTTTTTTTTTTTTGTCTCCTATTTTTGGGTGTAGATCCAGAAATTAAGATTTTCTTCTTGCAGAAGAGAGTGATCGAAGAGGGGTACTTGAACCAAACCAGGGCTTGAATGCTGATAGCTGCTAGACCTGAGAAGTTGGCCAGAACGGCTTTACGGAACACAAGGGAAGAAAAAAAATAATGCATGTATTTTCGTGATTTGTTACTTCGGTACTAGTCTAGATCTGCGTGTCTGGGTTACATGACAATTCCTTTGGGGCAGGCACTATGCGCTGTGTGTAGCTAGGAAGAATGTAGATTAGACAGATCATGAGAGAAGCAGCTGTAGCTGCGGAGGAGATGAGATGACAAGGTGGGAACCTCCCACCTCCTTGTCACACAGATTATACTTTACCCAATCTCTTTCATACTTTCCTTCAGGAGGTATGTACTTATTGCCCTCCCTGTTTCACAAGCACCAATTGCTTTTTCTATTAAGTGCTCAAACTGTTTCAGTTTGTTTCGCATCCAATTAGACTCTGAGCACCAGTTCTAAATCCTGACTTTGCACAGAGGCTTACCGAGCTTGTACCAGAAGCACAAGCAGGGCTTGCGTGCCTTGCACACACTTTCCGACCAGATGGATTAATAACCTTGCCTTGTACCTGCGGGGACGGCTGCGTACACGCCTACATCCATACGTTCTCATTTGCACCCTTCCTTTTGTACGTAGGCTTGCAAATGCATGCAGATTCTTTTTTGTATGTGACTCGCCACTCGCCAGCGACTAGAAGTGGGACAATATAAATCCTCTGGGAAAACGTAAACGGAATTTAGTCATCCTGGTCCGCTCCCGCTGATAAACACCGGCCTGAAGCGTGGCTATAGGAACATGTGTTCAGCGAGCAACAAGCCCCTGCCGCCGCCAGACGCAACCCCTCCTCCTGCGGAGAGGGATTTCGCTTACGAGGAGACTCGGAGCAGGGTACTGAGCCGTCCCACCGGGCCGCCCCTTGCCCCGAGGGGCCGCCCACGCCGGGCCGAGCCCCGGTTTTCAGGGCAGGCGGCAGGGGTCAGTGTTGCCCGCCGTATGCCGCTCGCCCCGCCTCGCCGCCCAGGCGGGAGGCCGGGCTGCCAGCGAGCGGCTGCCGCCGCTCTGGGCGAAGAAGGGCAGCGGGGCGCTCCGGGCTGCCGGTTTAGGCGAGCCCCGACACCTACCGTGCTACCACGGAGTAGCCCACAGGGACACCGAGGCGCGGCACCGCTCGCGCCACCGGGGACTCCCCTAGTTTAAAAGTCGGGTGCAGGCAGCGCCCGCGCCCCATGCTGCTGCGAAACAGGCCCTTCTCCTCACCAGCCGCACCGGGGAGGGCAGCCACGGCCCCCCCCAAGAGGAGGCGGGCAGAGACCGAGCCCCGCAGCTCCCCGCGGCACGGGCCGCCACCGCCGCCCCGCACCCGCCGACCCTCGCGCGCCTTCCCCACCGCGCCACGTGCCAGCGGCCCCTCCCTCCTCACTGCAGCAAGCGTCCGTGCGCGCGCGCCCCTCCTCTCCCCCTCCCCCCCCATCCCTACTCCAGCCAGCCTTCCCCATGCAGCCAATCGAAAGCCTGTTGCCAGGCAGACGGCTCATTTGAATCGCCCAATCAGCCGCCCACCCACTTAGTCCCCTCCTTATATGGGGAATCGGGATGTACTCGCTACCCCTCCCCCACCGCCAACCCGTCTTACCGGCGCGCGCGCGAGCCGCGCTCCGCCTTCTCCCTCCCGCCGAGGGCAGAGCGCGGGAAAAGCAGCCTGGCTCGCGCCCCGCCCTACACCCACCCAGAGGGTTCCCGCGCGGGGGCCCAGCGGAGGGGCGGGGCGGGCGGGAGGAGCCCCGCCGCCGGGAGCTCTTCCAGCGGGAGGGAGGGAGAGGAGGGAAGGCGGGCAGCTGGAGTGGAAAATTCCAGGCAGGAGGCCGCGTGAGCCCTGCCGTCGCCAGCGCTGCCCTCCCACACGGCGCTGCTCCTCGCCCACCCCGGCTTCCTTCCGGAGGGGCGGTCGGGCTGCACGTGGGGCTCCCCCCGGCCGTGCCGCGGCGGGCAGAGGGCTCGGCTCGGCTTCCCCCACCTGGGCAGCGCCTGGCGCCGCGGCTCGGCGGGGAGAGCGGAGGCCGGCTTTCGTGCTTCGCGCTCCCGCCTCGCCTCGACGGGGAGGCGGGGGTTGCGGCCCGCCCCCCGCTGCCCGGCGGTCGCCGCCGGCCCGTGTGGTAGAGCCGAGCGCACATTGTTCTGGTGGCCGCGCTCCCCGCGGCGCGGCCCGTCCCTCTCTCTCTCCTCCCTCCTCCGCCTCCCCGTCCCTCTCCCCTCCCTCCCCTGGTCCCTCCTTCCCTCGTCACCGGGCGGTGTATAAATCCCCTTCCCCGCCGTATCCCCCCACCGCGGGAGACCCTGATACTTTGGCCCCCGGGGCGGGAGCCCGCCGCCTCCGGATCGCTGGGACTTTGCGCTCCCGCCGCTGACCGCTCGCCCGCCCGCCCCCCTCCCTCCCTCCTTCCTTCCCTCCCTCTCTCCACGCGGGGCTCCCCGTCGCTACACGGTTCCCACCGGCCTCTTCCCTTCGCTACCCCGGGGCCAGGATGTCGGAAAAACGCGTCGAGGAGGCGCCGGCGGAGCTGAGCGCTAAGGTGAGACACCCCGCTGCCTGCTCCGGCCGCCCCGCTCCCGACGGTGCCGGGGAGGAAGGACGGGGGGGGGGGGGGGAAGGGGGGAGCGGTTAAGACGGCCGGTGCCGCTCGCCTCACCGCGGGGGGCGCCGGCTGAGGTGCCCCGGCCGGCGGGGGGGGAGGGGGGGGGGCGGACGCGCGCGCGGAGGGGGCCCTCGCGCCGCCCGGCCAATGGGGGGGCGGGGGCGGGGCGGGGGGCGCGAGGGGCCCCTCGCGCCCCCCGCCCCGCCCCCGCCCCCCCATTGGCCGGGCGGCGCGCGCAGGGCTCGGCTCGCGGCGGGTGTGGGGGGGGGGAAGGGGGCGGGAGGCGGTAGAGCCGTTAGGGGACGGTTTAACGGCGGCGGGCTTCCCCTCTCCCCTGAGGCGGGCGGCGAGTTGTGTGGACACAAAGCGCGGGTACACACAAACACACACACGTACCACCCCCCTCCCCCCCCCCAACCCTTCCCGGGTGGCGGGGGGAGGGCCGGAAACCGCCTCGATCCTACGGAGAAGGTTCTTTTTTTTTTTTTTTTCCTAAAAAAAATAAATAAATAAAAAAATCCAACCCAAACCATTAAACTCTTCCGTACTTCTGGTTTCCACATGTGTGTGGTCTAAAAGTGGCTCTGACGCGTTTTCGCTGCTGCTTTTCTTTTGTCGGGGAGGGCAGATTCAATGTGTTTTCCTCAGCGTTATTCCCCGTCTCCTCTAAACCCTCTTTGTTTAAGCATCCTCCTACCCCCCCGCCTTCTGTTTTCTTGCCGCTGACCACCGGAACGTTTGGGTTTTTGGTGGGTTTTTTTATTTTATTTTTTTATTTTATTTACTCGCGTATAGGAAATGAAAGAAAAGAAGGAAAAACTTGAGGAGAAGACGGCCCATAAAGAAAAGAAGAAGGAGATAGTAGAGGTGAGGCCCTTCTGAGGTACAGATTCAGAGGCGTCGGGGGGGGGGTGTGTGTGTCCGTAAGGGGTGGTTGGCCTGGCTCGCTGTGGGTAATTAACACGAAAGGAATAGTGGAGATTAAGAAGGAGGACAGGCTAGTGAGGGAGAGAGAGGGGCAAATGAAGAGCGAGCTACGGGATAATTGTGGAGAATGAGCCTTGAAGGACTTAGCATAGTCAGCATGGACCAGTGAGAAGGAAAAAAAGATCAAAGAAGGGAGTGGAGTGAAGGGCAAACGGGAGTTAGGTGGCACAGAGGATGTGGTCCTGCGCCGACTGAAGTACCCTGATGTGCTTAAAGGAGTGTAAGTTGAAGAAGGTGGGGGAGGAGGGACAGTGAGGAAGTGCATGGATTGATGAAGGTCAGAAGGGACCTGGAAGCAGATGCTCTACGAGCACAGGCTAAGTCATTAGGCTTGTAACCGGAGAGATGTTCTGATTGTTGGGGTGGGATGGCAGCAGCTTGTCGGTATGTGAGCTTGTGGAAGTCAAGGAGGTTCGTGTTGGTGGGGAGGGACTGGAAGGATTGGTTTTGGAAAGAAGGCTGGTTTGGGAGGGTGTCAGCTGGGATGCTGGGAACGATGGTATCTGAGTAATGGCGCAGAGGTCGCTCACTTGATGCATATCTGAGACTGGAGTCTGAAGTGGCTGGAGCTGTGGAGATTGTTCTTGCACTTGCAGCAAAGAGCACATGGGAATGTCATCCTGACGCCAGTTTCTGCTCTGACCAATTTGTTTCACTCAGGATGAGGAAAATGGAGCTGAAGAGGATGAGGAAGAGAATCCTGATGATGTGGATGAAGAAGAAGGTGGCGATGAGGATGAAGGTAGGAATAATTGGTGTAGGGAGAATGGGAAGAATCAGGCTGTGGGGGAATAGAAGATCATGGAGGGAAATTCCTCCTCTGAGCCCTCTGACTGTGATATTACATCCCTTTAAATGCTGCTTCAGTTAACCTGTGATTTCCTCTCTTGCTTGTGCTTAGAAGGAGACGAGAATGGGCAAGAGCAGGATGGTCATGCAGAAAAACGATCTGCAGAGGAGGAAGAGGTGAGTGATAGTGTGAGAGTAATGGCAGTGAGAAGGAATGAGGTTGCCTGCTACGTGCTGACCAAATCCGCGTGGATGCCGTTGCTGAGCATCTCAAATTGGCCTGGGGTCTCTCTCCTTACTGCTGCAGCAGCAGATGGGTAAACAAATCTGACGTGGCAAGGGGATAAAAAACCCCTGTAGACTCCTTGTAGGACCCAGGCCCTTCGGCTAGCAGTCTCAGTGCTGAGTGTTGGAGAGTCAAGGTGCTTGAGATTGTGTTGCGTGATGACCCTTCAGACACCTGTGACCGCTGGGCTTCAGGCCAGAAGATGGATTTGTAAGGGTGGTTCACAGGGTCTGTCTTAAGTGACGTGAGCCCACGCTCATTGTACCTCTGGAAAGTAACAGCGGGGATGTTCCTCCATTCGGAGCTATCCGTGTCTTAACCCTGACTGTCAACAGAACAGTTGTGATCCTTCAAAGAGGAATGGATTTAGGGCGGGCCAGACGGAGATTTCCATATGGAGGAAAGAGCAGCAGTAAGAATTTTGTGGGGAAATGGTGTGCCTTGGTGTGGTGACTGTTTGGTAGTAACTGTTGGTTTTTTTTTTTTTTTTCCTCTCTCTTTGTCCTATGTAGGATGAAGTGGATCCAAAGAGACAGAAGACAGAGAACGGGTCTTCAGCTTGAGTCCTCCCCTCCCATCTCCTCTGTTCCGTCCATCTCTCCTCCTCCATTCCAGCCTGTGCTTGCACTGTCCATTAGCCTCTGGCTTCACACAGTCTCAGATGAGGAAAGATTAGAAATGCTCTCAAACAGGGAAGACAGCAGCTTCCTTCTCACCCGAAGACCTAGCCCATCCCTGACCTTCCCCAGCTGAAATTATTCCAGCCCCCAACCCCCCTATCCTTTCAGCTCTGACCCACTTCCAAGTGATCCTCTTCCTTCAGGAATCTCATCGTTTCCGGGGGCCATGTATGTGACCTTGCCAGGCCCGTGTGCCAGGCTCCTCGCCCGCCTCCTCCTTCCCTTTTCACTTGCCCTATTTTTTTTTTTTTTATTTTTTTTAATTATTTTTTTCTTTTTGTCACTGGTGTGTCTGAGATCCTTGACAACTTCTGCTCCCAGACCTGCTGTCAGATCTCCTCCCTGAGTCCAGGAGGCTGCAGGCACAGATCTCATGGAGCGTTTTCCAGTCCTAGGCCTCCTCTCGCCTGCTTTCCCGCTGAACCCTGAGAGACAAAGGAAAAGAATCTTACAAGCAAATAACGGTTCTATTAAACGACACAAGGAGACAGAATTTATTTTAAGCTTCTTTTTTTTTTTCTAGTTTACATGACAGCAAGCTGGCCCTCGTGAATTTTTTCAGAAGATGAGGCTTGTTTTTATATACGAATTTCATCTGAACTGCGTATTTTTTTAATTTGGAGGCTTTTTTAAAACAAACCAAGAGAGAAACGATTGGGGACCAAACTTTGATTTCCATTTTTTTTCCCTTCAGATTTTCTTGTGACCATTTTTTGTAAATTAAAGGCAATACAGCCACAGCATTTTCTATGGCACAGACATCACGAGGATGATAGATATAAATATATATATTGTTTTCAACTAGCACTGTAAATAAAAGCGTTTAAAAATATTTCAAACAGCTTGTGTTGGAGGGTCGTGTCTGTACCTCTTGGGTTATGTCCTGAGCCGCTCGGCAGAAGCTGGTTTGTGGAAAGATGGGGTGGCTGGGCCAGCAGCAGGTTGAGCGAGGAACCCGAAGGTCTTAATTACCCGTGTTAATTACACAGGTGGCCCCTGTGTGCTGGAGACAAGAGTGGGGGGGTCTCTGCCAGGTGGTGACAGGTGGAAGCCATCACTGGTCCTCAGCACCAGGGGACGGAGGCTCGGAGGGAGCCCGAGCTGGGGCTGCAGGACACGGCTGAGGGTGGCTCTGAGCGAGCGCTGCTCGGTGGCCTCTCGGCCCCGCTGGCTTCAGGCGTGACCCACCCCGTGTCGGTGGCAGCAATGGGGGACGTGTTTTAAGAGGCAACAGCTTCAGTTCTTTGTCCCGCCAGCTGCCCGGGAGAGATCTGCCAGGCGTTTTGTCTCTTTATCTTTGCAGACCTTTAAAGCTGCTGTTACTGTTCCTTCCTTTTTAAACTCGCGCTCTGGCAGTCACACAAGGAGGCACCGAGAGCGGGAGCTGTAAATGATACCAGCTTTTGTCTGAGCAGCAGTGGCTTCGTGCTTGTCCGACGGCGGCAGCAGATCGGCAGATACTGGACGTGCGCAGAGTTGCTGGGCTCCAGAGGGGCCAAGTGTCGACCGTCATTTTCCCTGAACATCCCGTGTGTGGCTGTGGGACTGGCCCCAGGGTGCAGAGGGACACCAAAGCGTGGTGCAAGTGGGACAGCTGCCACCAAGCCCCTTCCCACCCACAAAGGTCTCTGGCGGCCTGTGCCAGCCCGGTGGGATCTCACAGCACTGCTCCCTCAGCTCCCACTTGGTGGTGGAACCTCAGCTGGGTCTGGACCCATCTCAGCCCAGGGGCCACCACAGCCTTGGTGCTCCTGCTTCAGTCCCATCCCACCTTCCCAGCTCAGTGTCAGGGAGGAGATTTGGGCCCTTCTCCTCCAGCAGGGATGGGCCTGGGGCATCCCCATCTCCAGCTGGAATTGTGTGCTGGGCCCTGCATCCCCTCTCTCTCTGCTGCCCTGGGTCACCCTCAGCCACGTTTGCTGCAGCCCCATCCCACCCCGCAGACCTCCGTCGGCAGATACTTTCACACTGGAGCAAGTCCTCAGGACTCCCCCAGACTTTCTGCTGGCCGGTTGCCTTTTACTGTTTGGTACTGAAGATAAATTGTTAGCGGATGATACAATCTCTGCAGAGGCTGACGACAGTTTTCACGCTTCTTCCCCACCACTGCAGCAGCGCCTGACTACGAGTAGTGAAGAATGTACTCACCAATGAGAAGTTGTGGAGAGATAACTCCATCTCTGCTTTCTATGTGGATCAAACACCAGTACCTGTGGCTCTATCCAGCTGGTCACCCAGAAGGAAGTGAGGAAGCACCCAATTATCGGGCCATCATGAGCAATGTGAGCAGCCATCCCTCATTTCCTCTGAGGGAAGCACTGCAGGACAGAGGGAAGTGACAAAGGGCTCCCAGCCAGGTTTCCCATGTCTCTATGGACCCCTTGACTCCACAGCTTCTACTAGTTCTTCCATCATATTCAGTTTTATTGAACACCTTTTTCATCATCTGTGGATAGTTAGAAGATAGAGCTATAGTTATGCAAATAGAAGAATATCTGCTTTGCCATTTTTTCATCTCGGTGATCTGTGGGACATCATCACTGACTTGAGGTGAGGGCTACAGACAACATAATGGAAAATCGCACAGTTTCTTCCCTTTCCTTGGACCTGCAAAGATCCATGCTGTACCTGGTGGCGTTTTAGCTGACAAGGCCACCACAGCAAGAAGTTGCATAGATTTCCAGAAAAGGTTGGTTGAGGATACACGGTTCTGCACTGCACTTTATCTCAATCCTGCCCATGTGCTTGATTTGCATCCAAACTTCAAGATGCTTTTCATCGTTCTGTCTAATTCTTCTTCCACAGTGAGATCAACAGTGTGGTGCTGGTGTCATCAAGGTAAGAACAAAGCCCATCTCTGTCAGTGATTCCTCAGAAGTAATGATACCAATCAGGGGCCATATTCACCTCCTGGGCTCTGTGCTCCACTCATCTAATTTAATTCCTGTGGCCACCTGTCAACCTCATCAGCTGGGGGCAGAGCTCCCTCAAGGCTCTCAGTTTTGCCAAAACTGACACTAAGAGTCAATGTGTGCTGGGATTAAACTGCAGGAGACTGTCTGTGCAGAAGTGTGTACTGGCTGAACCTAACTGTCTTTTGATTAGGTCTTACCACTGGGTCAGGTGTGATCGTAGACCAGACCTTGGTTTTCAATAAGCCCGCAACAAAGTCCTCAGTGGTTTCACCTGAGAGAGGTTTTGGTGTCAGGAGACCTTTCCTAAGGGGCTTGCTCGCTCCAGTCACAGTATCATTAGAGCTGTCAAGGAGGTGTCTGGTGCTCATGGTCCCTTCCTTGCTTCTGATGGCACCTGTTCCAAGTTTCTAGCAGCTCTGGTCCTGCCAACAGAGCGGCACTGGAGACTTCCTTCTTTCTCATCCTCCTCTGGGTCTGCTTGCTTTGAGAGGGTTGTGGAGGTGGCACAGTCATGCTCTCGCAGGCTCCGTTAGACTTCCCTCTAGACTGACAATTTCTGCTTCTGAGGGCCCTTTTGTGTGGTTTAGAAAAGCAAACGCAGACACCACTGCAGAGAACGGGTAGAGCCGCCTGCCAGGTCTTATCTGGGTCCCTCTCCTACCTCAGACAAGCGAGTGACCCCTGGCTCCCTGGCAGGGATCACCAGATGGCTGGGACCTGGACCCACCAGGTCAGGGAGCTCACCACCTGAAGGCTGTGGCCGGGGGTGCCAAGCCTGCCTAGGACAGCACCCCTGGGATGCAGGCTGCTCTTTGTTGGGTGACTGTGCAGGCGCAGCCCCCTGAAGAGGACAGCTCTGGGTGCGGTGGTGAACGGCAGATGACAAGGATGAGAGGAGGCAGCTGAACTCCATGTTAATTGAATAAAACCAGTTAATGCTTCTGGTTAAGTAGAGCAACCTGAGCTAGCTTTGGAGACAGCGCTGCTGTAACCAAGGGGGTTGGGGCTAGAGATCTCCAGAGGTCCCTTTCCACCTACATCTTTCTGCAATATATGAACAAACAGAGGCCACCGTGGAAAGTTTGAGCTGAGTCTGAAGATATTTTGAAGCTCTGAGCCCAGAAACAAATGCTCTTTGCATTTTATAACTCCTCATTTCCCCCTTAGGCAAATGATCCTCGCCACCCAGCCTCTTTGGTCTTTCACACCAGTTTAAAGCTCATAAATGAAACGAGACCAGCATAATCAAAACCATCACACGGGCAGAACTGTGAACCCTCCTTCAGACCTGGAAAAAGTGAGCCCTCCAGCCACAGCTGCTCTGGGAGGAAACCCCTTCTTGCTTCAGGAAAGTCCATAATGACCCTGTGGTGCTAACTTAAAAAAAGTAATGAAGATTAATTACTTCTCTCCCCCACATCTTCCTCTGGGATCTGGGGCTTCTTTAGGCCCTCTGGTTAGGAGACACATTGCTCAGCCGCTTCTCATATGCCATATGGGAAACTGAAACAACTTGCCTTCCCAGATCCTTAAGAAGCCCGTGTACTTTTCCCTCCCACCTCTCTCCCTTATTTCAAGAGCAGAGTCAAAGGCAGACACGCTCATGGACGATCCAGTCTGTGTGTTTTCTCAGGCAAGAAGTCTGTGTTTACATGTGTGGGCTCAGACTGGGGACATATGGCAGATGGACAGGACTGGAGTGCCTGGTACTATCAGTGGATGAGTTTGGGTTTTGTTTCCTGGTGAGCTCTTATGGTTCAAGCAAAACATGGACATTCACAGGGGTGAGAAGAGACCTAGGGTGTAACTATTCAAGGGTCTCAGCCACAGAAGATGGCTTATGGACCAAGCAGGTGCCATCAGATACAGCTTCACTTTTGTGGGAGGCATTTTCTATCAGGCATAGAAGAGTATGGTTTCCCATCTCAAGCTGTTCAGGAAGCCTGACTCCCAGCTGGAAGTATCTGTGCACAACAGTAGTTCCTTAGCTGAGCCTCAGAGAACTGGGACATCAGAGCAGATAAGCTTCACCTTGTCAGGTGTACACAAGCAGGCAGGTTATGGTAGATGACCAGGTGGCTTACCGTAAATCACCCATTAAAGAGGACAGAAGAGCAGGTGATCCATGTATATGCTGTGGGTGATATCTAGCTGATGCTACTTGTCATTGGGAGGCTGTAGCAGCCTCATGTTCTACAGATCTCCAGCGTTTTTTATGATGACTTTTATTGTCCCCATTCTCTACCATGTACTTTGTCGCAAAAAGCCCAGTTGAACATTTCCAATGTCCTAGTGGGGTTCAAGATGCTTTGTTTTCAATTCAGTCGCTTAATCCATGAAGTGGTGTCCTAATGTCAGCAGGGTGTTTGGCCATATGTCCTGCAATGAAGAATCTTGTCCCTAAGTCTGAAATGCTACTGGAGCTTCACGCATCCAAGATGAAAGATCCTAAAACTAGTAAAGTCTGTAAGATGTAGCAAAACCAGTCAGTTTCCAGAGCTCTGTGATTACATACGTATGCCAATACTTCTCTGGCAGCTCAGGTAGAGTCATGTCTTAGACTTTCCCAGGTCTTTGGTTTTTGGATGCACTTATTAGGCTGCATAATTTGTAATGAAAATTTTCAAAGACCCTTACCTGAAGCATCCTTCAGCAGCTTTTCTGTTGTTGCACATCCAAATGACTTCACAAAAAGATCTTCGCTGGACAGCATGAACTCAGGTAGCGCTGAGCTGGAGCTCAGAAATCCCACCTGAGAACTTCCGGCTAGTTGCTGTTTTCTTATGTGAAGGACAGTTTCTTAACTATGTCAGCTCCAGTACTGAAAACAGCAGAGGCTGTCAGATGTGGCTCCAACAAACCTTCCAGTATAGCAGCATGGTAGATATGGACCCAGATTTGAGCTAGGAATTTGCCAATTCTTCACAAGGTAAATTTCACAGAAGATTCAGTGGAGAAGTCTGGAAAAGCCAACGTTGTAATTCAAATAAGTCGTGAGGTTTTGCTCATAACTAAAGAATATACAGACTGCTTCAGGGCCTGTGAGTCCCTTTTCCTAGCTGTAGAAATAAACATTCTTGTAGAACACTGCTAGCAGTGTGCTGTGTTGACTGTAGTTTCTTGTTGGGAGAGGACCCTGTCCCACCTCAGTTTCTCTGTTTTAAAGTGTTTCCAGATCAGATTCCTACAGGCGTTCCCAGTATTCCTGTTGCTTTTACTTCCCAGGATAAAAAGCCTGCAGATAGCTGATGGAATCATAGACTGCAGACAAGAAGGAAGACTGCTACCATGGAATCGGAATACAGTGGTGACACCTGTGGTGTCCCAGTTACTATACTGTAGAACATCTCAGCTCCGTACATGCTCTCATCATTGAAGACTCCAAGGAGACGTCCAGGAAACCCAGTCCTCCTGCATAATTTGGGACACAAAGGCTAAACCCAATCTTTTCTTTCAAGACCTCTGCTTCTTATGAAAAAGATCGCCACTCTGGGAGAATAGGCAGTACAACCAAATGTGCCTCAAACTGATACCTCTTTCAGCTTGGAGGGTGCACCTTATGTTGCTTTTCTTGATCCTCTTGAACGGATTTACTAGTGAGAGACGAATCTCTGGAGTCCTTTAAGAATAGGTCTACAGCTTTCCTGCCTAAAGGGCCCCCTGGTGGCACCAAACTTGACATGCCTGTAAGCACTTGACTGAAAGATTGTGTGCAGCCCTCATCCGAGTTTCCACATACCCAAAATGCCTGGCACAGAGCACGCTGTGAGCTGTTTCTTAGAACGGAGGAACCAGGAATGGCTCTCATCACACTGCTGGTGTTATGAAAGGCCTAACTCAAACCTGGAGAAATGAGAAGTACCTGCGTGGTCAGTCAACATCGGATTTGCCTTGGCTGGGTGTCCACAGGGTGATTTGAACACACACAGGTTGCTCTCTGGCTTCCAGGAGAAACGGTCCTTTGCCTCGAGAGTCCAAGGCAGGTCCAGGAGTCCCCAGGCAACCATAGTAACTGCCCCAAGTGTCTTAAAATCTGTCAGGGCTGCACTGTCAGCTAGGTTTAGGACCCTGCTCGGGTAGTCCACTTCTCCCAGAGCCGTTTACAGACATCAGCCAGCCATTCAGAATGTAATTCTACGTGACAGCAATGGCATTTTAAAGGTTTTCCGTCCTTTCCGCTCCTCAGCACAGTTTCTCCTCCGCTCAGTTGTGCTCGGGCAGCTGCCTGTAGGAACCTGCCATGGAAGTCGTTTGAGTTATTCCCTATTCTAATTACGCACTCACCTTTCCTTCTCCTCCTCCTTTCAAACCTCATGTTTACATTGCTCTGGCTTACAGCCCTAGGAAGGGCCGCATTAAGCCCCATGAAGGGCCATATTCCCAGAAACCGTGCGGGGGGGGGGGGGGTGAGTCATTCCCAGTGGCATTGAGACAGGAAGGGAAACATGGAAGGGAGTCTCTTGGATCAGTTTCCTCAGGAGAGCAACTGTAAGGTGGAATCCCACCCTCAGGCACCTGGGAAGGTTTCCAGGTCATCTTCTGACCCTTCAATGAGCATGCCCCTTCACTTTGAGGAGCTCTCTTTTTTTTTTTTTTTATCCACCTCAAACGTTTGTTTTTCACCAACCAGGGCAGGAAATCCTCTTAGTCTCTTTTTTTTGTTGTTGTTGTTGTTTTGGTTTTGGTGGGGGCTTTTTTGTTTGTTTGTTTTGTTTTGTTGTTTTTTCTTTTGAATAACTACTCTTGGGCCAGTATTTTGGCTGTAGCCTCCTTTTCCATTATTAAGGTTTCTGAACTTTACCTTGGCTCATGACTGGACCATTTTGTCCGTATTTCCTCCTCTACACGAGCTGAACTGGTCTCACAGTTCAGACAGGGGGCACACAGAACCCTTGAGGTTACCGGTCTTTCAGAGTGACTTTTATTTTGACTTAATGAGCAACACACAGAAGAAAATGATAGTAATTAAAAAAAAAAAAAAAAAAGGCATGAAAAGAAGAGAAACCCCTGTATCTCCTTCAAGTCTGGAACAAGTGAGCCCTCTGAACACCTGTAGCTAGGGAAAAAACAGCAGGTCCCTGCTAAACTCAGGGGAAAGTCCCCACACCTACATGCCGCCACCACCTCAGTTCGTTTGAGTCCAGGAGCCTTTTCCTTCCTTTTCCCTGTGGGTTTATGTGCCTCAGCTCAGCAGTCGTGCTCCTCTGCTGTTCCCCAGCCCTGTGCTGGAGTTTTCTTGCAGAGCAAGTCTAGCTGGCATTTTTCCTGAGTCTCAAAAGAGGCCCCCATACACTCTTAGGGAAGCCCTCCAGTCAGGGCTGTGAGTAAGGGAAAAGCCTGGGGAAATACAAATAGGTAGTGTTTTATTCTCATGATGGTGATCAGCTGGCTTGGCTTCCTCATTCCTGCAGAGCGCCCCACATCCCAGGGCAGGGCAAGAGTATGCCATCAGTCATTTTTCACGTCAACAGCCTGCAGGTGGTGAAGGGGCCACCACCTGAGTTCTTCCCATGTTAGAACCTTGCTGTGAAAAACATGGACCTCATTTCCAGCCAGATTTTGGTTTTAATTTCGAGCCACTGGTCATCCTTATGCTCCTCTGCTGGAGTGGAGAACCTGCCTCTACTTCACATCTTCTCCTCATGGGGAGAAAATATCAAAGACAGATTGTGAATGTAGGAGTGTAAAAATGGTTGTCCCAATGGTCCCTCTCCGCTATGGCTGATAAAATATCCCTAAGGAAAGGCACTGAGAGACACAGGATCATACAGAAGCTTCCTGTAAGCAAGAGCTAAGGGTATCCCAAGCTGGCAGGCATACCCAGGCCATCAAATTCAAAAGCCAGCGAGGAACTGATCCTCTACAAATCACCTAATTTATACTCCTGGTCTCCACAACATCCTCTAACAATAATTCTACTGTCTTCGTGACACATAAGATTAATTTCCTTTTGTTTGCAGTAAAATTGCTGCCTGAGCTCACCACTCTTTCCTTCGGATTAGGTAAAATATATCAAACGCCTCAAGTTCTGTACATTCAAAAGCAAGATCTCCAGGCCCCAAGTCATTTTTTTTTTTTTTACCACTCTTCTAAATCCTTTCCCATTTTTCCACATCCTTTTTTTGAATCATGGACACGTTCCAGTAACTTGTGCTGTAAACAGAGGTAACACAATCTGTTCGCTCTTTGAGATCCCATTTTATACAGCATGCTATCATGTATCTCGCTCCCTGGAGTCTTTTCTTCCCAGGATACTGTATTCTGTTCTGGAAGTGTGATCCACATACTTTGTTCCTCAACATATAACCTTATGTTTTAATTCTAAGTGTGATTTTACCAGGGGTCTTAGAAGGCAGTTGCTTCCTGTTAACCTTGCCAGATATGAAGTGTGCACCATGCCAGGAGAGACAGTCACACCTGCAGAGCTGTGAAGCCCTCCTAACCACATTTTGGCAGCGTTAAGACAGACATGGACATCAGAAAGCAGTTGGATGTTGAGCAAATCATGTGGCAGCCTAGCACTGGAAGCTCCACAGAGTCTGAATTTCTAGGGCGCTTTCATGTCATCAGCAAAGGGTCTGAAGTATTTACACAGGACACAAAAGCATTAGCCGCTTTATCTTCTACTCTCACGCACACTGTACAGCTAAAGAGGGTCCTTTGGTCTTTTGTGGCTTTCTGTGAAAAAACTGGCAGAGAAGCCTGTTACAGCGGAGAAAACGCTGCTCTGCACGGCTTGCTTACCTCCTCAAGAATGGGACCTGACACCTGCAAACAGAAATTTCTTAGAAGTAGGAAAAATGATAAACGGTACTAAACCAAAAAAAAAATAAAAATCATGCTTAAACTCATGTTTTCCCCATGTGGTCTTAATTGCACCCTAGTGACCAACTCCTGGTGCAATTTTCTAACATTTGGTTTGCTGTCTCTCCATCTTGGGAACCTAGACCTCTCTCAGCCCTCATGGTGACATGGGAGGTCTGGACCCTTCTTGGGAATTTTAAAGCCCCTTTACACAGAAGTACAGTTCCATCTCTTTGGTCCCAGCCTCCTCTGAGGGTAAATAAGAGTCAGTCCTTGCACCAACGAAGCCTGTTGTATGTGCCATAATGACAGCCAGTCACCTTCCAGCGTGGTGAGAATGGGGGTACCTCCAGAACCAGCGGGGTCTCTTTGCAGTGCTGAAGGCTAGCCAAAGCACAAGAAAAGGCACGAGACAAGGACCACAGGTTGCAACAAATGAACTTCCTATAGGACACAAGGAAAAGCCTCTCCTGTGAGCGTGTTTCAGCAGTGGAACAGGTTTTTGGAGAGGCTGGAGAGTCTCCACGATTGGAGGTGTTCAGGATTTGCCTGGGCCAGGCCTTGAGCAACCCAGTCTAGTTTGAGAGCCACCCTGCTGGGAGCAGAGGGACCCCAGAAGTCCTTTCCCACATGAATCTTCCTGTGATGCTGTGACTAGCAAGGGGGTTTATTTGATTTTGTAGGTTTTTTTTGTTAGTAGAAGCTATCTTACAAAATGATGCAGGCTGCCACCTGCCATGAGGTGCCAAATGGAGAAGAAATTGGAAAAACAGCTCAGCTGCCACCACACTCTGAATTTCAGTCTGTCATACAATCATGTTAATCCAGCATAAATGCGTAGTGTTGCAGAAAGGGGCAATCCCATCTTCCCTTTCATCTCTCCTGCTCCCTCTCTTTTGTCAACACTGATGGGCACCAGAGAATTGATCCAGCTGAAAAGTAAACTATAAAGAAATAAATCCCTTTTGATTTACAATGAGCCCTTTCTGTTTAAAAATGCACCATCTCCCTCCCTAGCAATTTTTGTTGAAAGCAAAGTGGTTTGGGATCACCAAATCAGAGACATTATTCTCTTCAGGAGTATTCTGGAGGACTGCTGTCCCATTTCTTGCCGTGCCATCATCCACGTGAACCTTCCCAGGGATTGTATTCTTCTGCAAATGATTTGTCATAGCATCACATGCTTCTTTAGTTACCCTCAACTTCTTTGTATCTAGCTTTCCCACTAAAAAGGAAATAACATATTCTTTATTAATAAGTATTTGCCTGTAGCCTCCAGAGCTCCAGTGTGCCATAAGCTACAGGCTCGTGTTCTCCTGCCATGACGCACCATGAAAACACAGCACATGGATCAGATCTACTTCTTCACTGCTCCTCAGGACACATGCGATTGAGCCTAGAGCCAGACCCCTTTGTGCCCTCTGCAGCGCTCAGCCCCCAGCATCTGAAACATGTCCAAGGTGCCGCTACTGTGTCAGCAAGACCCACACTGCTGCCAAGAGTAAGACATAGAGAGGATTCAAGCCCCATGAACAGAAGGCACGTCCTTCTGTGGCAGTTTTTGAGGGGATATTTGCTGTATTGTCAGTTGAGAGTAACAGCAGCACTGGGGATCTGAGCCTGGCATATCTGGATCAGCCTACCTCTCTCTCGGTACCAAGGACACCATTGATGTTTCCCCCAGATCAGGTCTTGGAAGGTCTCACACCTCCAGACACAACCCACATCAGCTCTGGAGATCCCCCAAGCCAAAACAGACCTCAGGAAAGGCAGACATACAGTCTCCCTGCAAAACCAGCAGTGACTGGCAAAACAAAGAAGCCACACCTAAGAAGGGGCTTGCATGTAATCCACCAGGGGAATCTGGGTACCTTGGTTTCGCTACATGTCCAGCATCATCCTCCAAGCCTGTCCTAACACCACTCTTACCACCAGTCTTGGTGCTGACAGCTCTTTCAGAGGTCTTGTTTGCTGGCCATTTCTTCCAGTCCTCACCCGCTTTCTGGACTACCCCGACGTCCAGCAGTTTTCTATCATCCAGCTCCACTGTTGGCACTGGAGCTCCCAGCCCTCCGGGGCCCAGGGACCCTGCAGATGGTGAAACCTTCTCTCTCTCACTACCCCTGGGAGAACAGACCATATTTTGGGAGTCCCACTCTCAGATCGAGGTTCAGCTCCGACCAGAGCACTCCTCAGCCCCTTTCAGCCCATATCTGAGTCAAGGGAATCTTGTAGGACCGTTCTGCTACTGCTCCAGTCACTCAGCGATACGTGGCACATCGGGTCACTGCCTGACTCCTTCACCCCAGTTTCAGTCCACTGTAACTGAGAGCTTTATCCTCGCAGCTGGCACGCTTCTCCCACGCCTGGGCTGGAGACCTGGGTATCTCTTTGCTCTTGAGAAAACTCACTGCAGCCCTGGGATGTTTGGGAGGCTATCACATATTTTTCCATTGAATTAAAAGCGTGGTGTGAACGCTGCAGTGAGAAGTGAGTCAAATTGTAACCTAGTTTGCTGCATGGCTTTTTGTAGTTGATCCACCTCGCCCTCTCTGTTGCGAAACACAGAGGCTGTGGCATCAAAGACATCCTGCAGCATCAAAGATGCTGTGTATCTAGGTATTGGCCAAGGTGCCAATATCCATCACCGTCTCCACAGGTAGTTGTGGATGTCCAAAGATTATCCTGAAGCATCCCATCTCTTCCACAGGAAGGACCTTGGAGGCCTTGTGAAAGAGTACAGTTACACACTGCACTCTGCAGCTAATGCTGGCCAGATACAAGACGCTAGCTGCCAAATATGCCCATGAATGCTGCAGAATCTCTTCAGTGATTAAATCACCGTGGGGTTTTTTTTTAGCAGAAATGCAGCCCACAGCTTCACTCAGTACCCTCCAGTGTTGTTCCTGACTTTCTGATTCAGGCTTCTCTGGGATATTCAGCTGCTGAGGATTGTCACACGAAGGTCGCTCACCTTTTAGCGTTGTAAAGAAAGAGGCTGCAGACTTGTCCAAAGACTCCACAGAGCTATGCTTTCCTAAAGGTGTTCCCCTGGGACTCTGGGAAGCAGGCCACCGCTAGATTCTCCTCAGCTCCACATCAGAGAGCTGTGGTGACCCAGGCACTGTCCATTCAGCAAATCCTCTAAAAAGGACCTTTTCAAAAGTAAAGAGCCTCCCAATAAATGTCAGGCAGCCAGCCACTCTTCCTCCTCTTAGCACTTCTGCAGAGGCACATTTTGGCTTTGCCAAGATCTACTGGGAGATGTGAACTTTCTCTTTTTTAATCCTCTTCTCCTCAGCCCTTTTTGGGACCTGTCACCTCAGATAAATGGATCCTTCCTCCAAGACCACTCTCTGATGCGCAGGGTACCCTGGCCCTGGGGAGACAACACGCTGCTTCCAGGCATTGCAGAGGGACAGAAGGCTGGAGCAACCACTTCCTCCCATGAGAAAGGAAGCACATTTGGTACCCACCTTGGACTTAGAGAAGCTGAGCAATTTCACATGGATCTCAGGGACAGTGCCTTGGTAGAAATCATCATAACCCTTCACAGCGCAATTTCTTAGGTCAGTCAAAGGTCTGCAAATAAATTATAGGGCACCTCAAAAAGCCAGCACGAAGCAGAAGATGGCGATTAGCTACAGACTTGACGCTGGCAAGGACCAGAACATGAGAGTGGAATCACTCAGAGAAAAACATGGTATCACAGAAATCTGGAAACGCAACGGAAATTTCCTTCAGCAAGACTAACTCAATGACGCTGCACAATAGTGTTTTCTATTCCTATTTTTCTTGGTAAGTGTAGTTTGCACCCGTTAAGACATGCCAAGAGAGACAAGAAAAGCAATGTGTTAAGGTTGTGCGCAAGGTGGCTGCTGCGGGTAAGTCTGGAACCTGGCTGAAGCTCCTTAAAGCCTAACATGGACAAAGGAGTATTTTGTGAGCTGGGCTTCTTCTATGCCTGGTCCTGGGCTAGTCCTGTCGCAGCCTGCCCCTCGTTCCCCATGGCTCTGCCCAGAGTCCCAGACGTCCCCCTCAGCCCCTCTGCCCAGGGGACTCACGCAGGCAGTTCTGAGAAGGTGCCCCTGCGCTGACCTTGCTCCGGTCACTGTTATTTCTGCGGTGGGGTCCTGTTCTGGGAGATGACGAAAATGACATTCAAGGGAGTCAGCATTTAAAATGGGTCGTTAGAGAGAAACGTCACAGGTGTCTTTGCTAAAGATAGCCTGGTGCTGAGTAAAACAGTGCTTCCAAAACCTTCATTTCACAACGTGCTCACTCAGCATAATCACTAACCCCTCGGCCCCAAACGCCCCCCGGTGCCAGGCAGCTCCTGCCACTTTCTTGGGCTCTCCATCAGTCCCTCCTGACCACCTCTCGGGAAGCGGCAGCAGGATGGGAACATGTCTCTCTCCTTTGCCGATTCTTACAAGAAAGAAACATTTCCTAGAGCACGGGTTCAGTTATGGGTGGTCTGGGGGACTAGAGGGGAATAGCCAGGGTGCTGAGGCTAAGAGTGGAGAGCGGTTTGGGGTGGAGGAGGAGAGCAGTGAGCTCAGTGTGTCCTCCTGGCGAAGTCAGGGGAGGGGGAGCAGATGGCACCAGGCTGTGGAGCTCTAAGTATCTCCCCACCACGGTTCCATCTCCCTTCTCTCTCTCTCGTGTTCACCCACACACTCACACCATTCTCGCACTGCTGATTCAGGGGAAAGAGAGAGGTTGATGCTTTCTGCTTGGACTGGGCACCACAAACTGTTTTTCTTCAACAGTAGGAAAAAACACCTCCCGCCAACGGTGACAAGTTCTCCCCCATCTTCTCTCCTCTCTTCCTCTCTCATACAATCTCATGGACTGCATAACACAGAGGACACGAAGGACCACTACAAAGCAGTCCCCTGAGGACACTGAGGCGCACAAGGTTGCACCAGGTTCCCATACACCAATCTCACTCCTCAGGAGGCTGAAGAGCCGCATGTGATGAAAGAGATGAGAGCCATCACCACAACAGGGAGCTGCTGAAGTGAGGCGTACCACTTGCTCTCTTTTATCCTCCACCTTCAACCACCCAGCGGAGTAAAACTCGAGAGTGAGCAAGGATCCTTCCACAGTGAAGAAGCGGCCACTCTGAGTCACCTCCCTTCCCTCACCCCCAGGAAAAGCCCCAGCCCAGCCCTCAGCGGACAAGCCACAGAGGGGCTCAGGTGTCTGACACCCATCACAAAGGGCTGATTAAGTCTGAAAGAGTCAGATCCAGTGGGTTGCTGGAAAGTGTGAGCCACAACAGTGGGGGTTCTCTGAGGCAAAAGGGACCCCAGGATGAGGCACACAGGTGGAAATGTATTGCCCTATGAAAAGCTCAGCAGCTACAGGGGAGCTATGATGAGCCCCCCTCAGTGCACGAGCTCAGGTGGGTTTTACCCAGCGCTGCTGGAGGAGGAGGGTCCCTTCCTCACACCCCTCGCAGTGCCACAGTGCGCAGCCCCTCTTCTCAGTGCTGGTTGCTTCTCCTGAATGCTCCTATCTGTCTCCTCAGACCACCTCAGCTTTGCCCCACACTGCCCCTGGGTTACAGATTGATGGGTTACATGTGCCCTGGCTGGAGGTCACGATAAACCCTTTCCTGCCTGTGAACTGGCCAATGAGAAGAAGCCAAAATACCAGCGCATTTGAAGGATTAAAGAAGAAAAAACAAAACAAAACAAAAAACAGAAAAACAAAAACAACAACAAAAAAGAACAGCAAGAAAGAGACCAACATGTTCTCAAAAGCCCTGTAACAATTACAGATAAGCTGTAAGAGGCGGAAAGATGAAACCAAAAAAGGTAAGAGATGAAAGAAAAACATGAAGGGCACTTGCTGGGAAGTGTCTTCTACACTTTTTCCATTGTCTATATAGAAGCGAAACTTGTAAGAAAAACAACAGCGACCCAAAGAATTTCCACTAAAAGTTGCTTAGAGCAGTGTCTCCGGTCCCTCCCTCCTCTCTCTCACTGGCTTCAGCTCTGCCTTCACGTGCCTCAGACTTACACCGGTTTCTTTGTCGTGACGCACCTTCTTAGTGATATGAGGAAATTAGCTGCCCACCTGCAATATAAGGGCATCTAGGGAAATACTTTCATCAGAGAGAGAGACAGCACGACAGCAAGCACGTCCAGCTGACACCCCCCACCCTTGGTTCATCCACCCACTTTAAGATCTTCTTCGCCCATGCCTCATTTTTGCTGATCTCTTAAAGCTTCTGATCAAGCACAGACCTGAGTGGGAAGCCGCAGCCCCTCACCTCTCCTGGATGCCACCATGAGGCCGGTGCCCCTGGTGCTGTTCCTCACTTCCACTCTGCTGGCTTTCAATGGTAAGAGGGGCTGAATTTATCAGGGAGGGCAGAATAGCTCAGTAAGCTGAGTCAGGGTGTTACTTCGTCCCTGACAGGTCTGGAAGGGAGAATTTGTGCCCTTCTAACCCATCCAGAGATGGTCAGATATTGCCTTCTGCTCAATGACTCCCACCTTTTGCTCAGCTCTCTGTCTCCTTACAGCTGGCCACATACTACCAGGAGTAGCAGAGCGGGAAAAAAGGGAGCAGAAAGTGTGGGCCAGAGCGGGGAGTTCAGCCATCCTGCCTTGCCACCTGAACCCCAGGAAGATGCGAAAGAGCTGGAAGCAGCTGCCTGACAAGACATCCGTGCTGTGGAAGCGGCATGGGGGAAGGTACACCAGGGCCAAGACAGATCTGTGTCCTTTTGGGGACTGGGGAGGGTGGGAGACACTTTGAACCCCCTTTCTCCTTCCTCACATTCCCCCCTTCCTGTCCCCCACCCTTGATCTCGCCTTTGTCTCCGGCACGAGCTGCTCACTTGCTCTGCTCCCCAGTGCCCACCAGGAGCCACACGTGGTGCTGGAGGTGGGGTACTCCGGCCTCCGGAAGACAGCGCTGCCCATGAGACCCCGGGTATCAGTCCAGGACTCTGCCTTACGCAACGGCAATTTCTCCCTGCAAATCAACCCGGTCCGCAGCGAGGACGCCGGGCTGTATGAGGCACAAGTGGCATATGACACGGAGGTCCAGAGCTGCCAGGTGGAGCTGGGGGTAATTACAGGTAGGAGAGGATGGACACCCTTGGAGAATGTTGATTTTAGGTCCAGGGAGGCTGTAAGGGTGGGATGGGGTGGGAATGCGGTGTTTGCCAGGGCAGGTTAGAATACAGGCAGCAGCCTCCCGAAAGTGCACAGCTTCCTGCTGTCTGCTCCGGAGATATGGCTGCCCAAGGGACAAAGCTAGGACAGGAGGGGCACAAAGAGATGGTTTGGTAGTGCTCCCGTGATCACAGCTTCCCCTCCCTTCCCTCCCTTTCTTTTTCTGGCAGTAACCATCAGTCCACCCAGCCCTGTGGTAGAAAACGAGCCACTCTTGTTGAGCTGCAACTCTAGCCACCGGGCCAGCCTTGTGGAGACATGCTGGTTCCACAACGGGCGCCTGGTCCCCACCTCTGGGACCTTCTGCCCTTTGCATGGGGCTCTCTCCATCCTCCGGCCAGCCATGAGTGATGCGGGCTCCTGGCGCTGCCAGCTCAGATACTCCGATAATGAGATCATTTCTGCCACGTACAACCTGAAAATTCTAGGTGAGCTCTAGCCTCTGCATTGCTACTCCAGCATCCCCAAGTTTCTCCCTTTGATGTGACTGACCAACCCCAGTGTCTCCGGCTTCCCTGCTCCCACCCTGTCCTCACTTCCCAGGCCAGTCAGCTCCCAGCGGAACTCTTTCCAACCACGGCCCCACATTGTCCTTTCTCTTTGGCTCAGGTTTTGATGGCCCAAGTGACCCAGTCTATGCTGCAGCTGGGTCTGCAGCTGATCTACCGTGCACCTTGAGCTACCTTCCCAGTGCCTTTGGGATCAATGTGGTGACAGCCCACTGGAGCCGCCTTGCAGGAGGACACTTGCAAGACCGGGGCATCTCGCAGAATTCGAGCAACAGAAACTTCCCCCTTCATCTCCCTGCAGTGGGGCCAGGTGATGCAGGGCAGTACCGCTGTGCTGTCTCCGTTGGCAGAAAGACAATCAGCAGGGACGTGACCTTGGCAGTGGTTACAGGTGAGACGAGAGACAGGGAGATACATCACCCCTCTGGGGTCCCCCACCGCTTGCAGATAAACCTCCCTGCACATCAAGTGCAGTGAGTGTGGGTTGCTCTTGCTCATAAGTTCTCACCCCAGAGCGGGAAACAAGGTGCAATTCAGGGCATTGCACTGCACTGGACTCTGCTGAAAGCAGGGGTTTTCTCAGGTAACTTGATTATTCTTCTTAAGACTGAGGAAGATGAAGAAAACAAATTAGAGGAAGTAATAATGGAGGGGTGTATTAGAAGAAGGAGGGATGGGAAAGAGATGTGGACCTGCCTGCAGTCTTTCCTGAGGATAGTTTTTTCCTTTGCTGCAGTCACCCCGAGCATCCAAGGACCAGTTTCTGAGGGGTCTCGCTTGCTGCTCATCTGCAGCCTCACGCACCGCCGGGGACATGAACGTTTCCAGTGGAAGCACCTTGACTCTGCCCCCACTAACAGCAAGCGGGCTGCGGCCATCTCCCATAACCTGGAGGAGCACAGGTCCCAGACGGATCCTACCTTGGAAATACCCCGAGTGTCACAAAAGGATACGGGCACATGGGAATGCAGTGTATATGGCCCAGAAGGCAGACTGGCAGCAGTGCAGTACGAGCTGCAGATCACAGGTACTCTCCCCCATGGATCTGTAACCGATCCCTTCTTCTCACCCTGTTCAATGTCCTGGTGCCCTTTCCTCTCTCAGCCTCACCCCTTCCTTTTCCCCTTTGATCGTTTGGATCCCATCTTGTTGTCATCCTGCCTTAGCTCTCACTAGTTCCTCCTGTTTATCCTTCCTGCACCCTTTTCCAGTTTCCCTCTCTTTGTGCAGTCCCAGCCTTGCCCCAAAGCAAAATCAACCTTCCCCTCCTTCCTAACTGTTGTTCCTCCTCACAGGTGCCCAGGTCTCCAGCCCTCCCACCATCTTCAGTGGGCAGGTTACTTTTGGGCTCATGGTCACCCTCTTCCTCCTGCTTACAGTCTGTGTTTTGGCTCTGGCCCTACAAAAAAGGGTAAGTGTCCATCACCCCGTTTCTGTTAGTTTTCCTGTACAACATCCCTTATTATTTGACCTTCCCCTGGGTACGCTAGAGACAGCAGCAAAATGTCTCAGGGACACCACAGCCAGAGGAAGAATGGGGCTCGGGCAGCCTGATGAGGCTGTCAGGGACATGTAGTGAAAGCTCCATCCTGGGCATCGGCAGGTTCGGCTAACTGTGGCATTCATCTAGGGGTAGGTCAGATACTTCAGAGGAGGGGTAAAACCTCCTAGCAGACAATCACATCGCAGGCTTGAGAAGCTTCTTGTTTATTCTTGCAGAGATCAAGCCACGCTGTAATAGAGGAGGGTTAATTTCCAAGCTTTTGTAGGTGTCCTCTCTCTTATCCCTTATCTGGATGCTCTGCTGTAACCAGAGTCTCCAGTTCCACTTAAATGCCTGCTGGTCCCCAGACGCCAATCTCGATGCAGGTCTGTTGCTGCTGGCTCAGCCCTCACACCTCGGCTGTCTGCTTCTGGCAACTTACTGCCCTTCATTTGCTCAGCTTGTTCCAGTATCTCAGCTTCTGAAAAGTCTGCCTCGCCTTTATCATCCAAAGAGCAGGCCAGGACTGACCCCTCCCCAGCATGTCATTGGGAAAAAAAACTGTGCAAACAAGTCAGACCGTTTCTCGGCAGTTTTCATACTGTTTCTCTTCAAATTAGTTGCGTGGCAAATTCTTCCTTCAGGGTTTCTCTTTGCTGACAAGGGACTTCTTTCATGAGTAGCCTTCCACTCAGCTTCTTGGAAAGGGGCCACAGTGAAAACCCCCTTCTAGCGCAGAAGGGGCCGGGGGCTCAGAGTGATCTCAGGTTGGGAGAACTTGCCCTGGCGAAAGAGCTGGGTGCCTTCAACCTGCCTTGAGCTGAAGATGAGGGATGTGACAGCATTGATGCAAATTCTTAGCAAATTCTGGTGGCTGGAGGCTGAAGACAGGCAAGATGGGCCTTTTTGAAAAAAAAAAAAAAACAAATACTGCGGGTAGTGCTAGAGAGACTCGTGACTGGTTCTTCGTCATCGGCCCCTAATCAGCACTGATGGTGAAGGATAATCTAAAGCAGAGATCTACAGTTTCTGGGTGACTCTAGACTGTGGAAGTCCAGGACAAAATGATCAGAACCACCCTTTCTGGCCTAAAACCTCGGACAAATAACCCTTTACAGGGTAACTGTAAACCCTCAACTAGCAGGAAACAGGATACCTGGGCATCCAGCTCTGTTAGTTTAAACAGCTCTAATCCAGCCAGGATACTTACTGCCACTTCGAAACGTTTCCTCACAGCCTTGCTTTGCCAAGTAACTAAGCTCCTCTGCTGCAGCAGAGGTCCTCCATCCACTGGTGGTTCTCCTGCCCTTCTCGGTACAGTCTCCCCAGTGGGCTTATCCTTTGTGAGAGTGGAGATGAGGTGCCTCTAGCAAAGACACTAGCCCTTCTCTTGTTCTCTCCCTCTCTCTGCTGGCACTCTCTGAGATTACATTTGCTCTTCTTACACTGGCTGCTCACCGGTATGTCTTTATGGGCTATTGCCCGCACATTAGGAATTCCTGTTCTGATCCCCTGAGCCTACCATCGTGTGGTTAGTACTGTTGCATTTCATTCACCCTGTCCTTCAGTCTACCCCTCCATTCTCCTAAAATATCTGGGTCTCAGGTGACACTTTCATCCTCTTTTCTTCCAAATGAGGCTCCTCAGTTTTATCAGCTGCATAACCCATTAACACTTTCACACTCCCTGTGCCATTAATGATTGGTCCCACAACTGATCTTTGAAGACTTGCGCTTATCATTTCTCTACAGCCTGGCAGAAACCTGCCAGTAAAATCCCAGTCCCTTCCTCCTAGCTGAGATCACACCTAGCACACCATTCTTTTACTAATCTCGTCTTTCCAGTTGTATTGATTGCCGGTGTGTCACCATATACTTTGCCGTTATCAGGAGCCCTGAGATCGACCTCTTTTCCACTGTCTAGAAAGTCACTTGTTAAAGCAATATGTGAAAGTGGTTCCATCTTTAATTTGTTCTTATCTCATTTTGCCTGAACCTTCATGCCTTTAATTATTCTCTCTGAAAAGGTGTTGTAAAATCTAGCACACCGTTGAACCTGACAATGACCTGACCATTGCCCAGATCATTCTTTGCTCTCACTTAAGCATGTCCTGTCTTTCTTATTGCTTATGCCCATGACACCACAGAGGATGGTGTTGAGCCAGCCTTCCCCGGAAGAAACTGTGTGTCTCAGAGAGGGGACTGGGGCTCTTCCCTATCTCTAGGAGGGAACGGGAGCCTTGCGGTTGCAAGCAGTAGGACCATGTCTTCCAGGGCAGGGAGAAGCCCAGACTTGTTCCATTCAGTCTCCCTTCCACGGCTGATATAGCCCCTTTCTTCCCTTTCAGGCACGGCCTCCTGTCTTCCCAGCGCTGGAAGGGATGGTTGCAGTCACTGTGCCGAAGAAGAAGGAGATGGAGGAGAACCAGAAAGAGAAGATCCAGCAAACTGAGTGCTGATGGGAGCGGGGATGCCGGGCCCGGTCTGCATGGGAGGATGAAACTCTGCGTGCCATGCTGCAGAGAGATGGGCACCACGCAGATCTCTCAGGAGGGACATAGGGATGGCGTGAACATAGCAGGAGGCCACGCGAGCACTGTACCTGCAGAGAGGCTGGAAGCTGTGTGCCAGGGCAAGACGAGACTCACTGCTGCAGTAAGGTGGCAGGCAGCACAGATGCTTTGGAGCTATTGGAAGTATTTTAGCCAGTAGCTATTGCCTGCTTCAGTGCCAATTCTCTCTCCCACCCTTTGCCCCTCTGTCACAGCCTCTCTCACAGCCTTTCACTGGTGGGACACTTGAATGTGGGAGACGGCTGGAACCCAGCTCTCCTGCAGCCTGATGGTGTTTTCTCCCCTCTGCCCATTTTCTTCTCCCTTTCCCCACACTGCCCTGCTCTTGCGCTCACTCGGTGGCAGAGGGGACCCCACAGAGGACTGCACATGTTGCACAATTTGAGCATTTTATTTTATTAGAAACTCATTTTAGAACCTAAAATAAATCTGTCTGACAAAAAAACCCTCTCGTCCCTGCGTGTGCTTGTGGAGGATCGCGCCTATTGACAGTGCTGGGTGTACCTCTGTCTGTGTGAAGCAGCTTCTAAGGACTTTGCTGCCTTCTGTTTCTCTTTCAGTTCTGTTTTACTGAAGTTGCCTGTTCATTTCTGACATTTTGACAGCGGGGAAGGGGAAATTAAATGCCACTAGAGAAGAAAGAATCACAGGTTCCGTCTATCCTTTCTGCTGTGCTTCAGAGTCTTTTTTCTTTCTCCTGTCTGGCTGCCCCTGTTCATTCATTCATTTATGCCTTTAGTCCTCACCTTTTCCTGATAGAATTTCAGTTGATGTGAGGGGTCTCTGTCACTGTCCTCTGGCTAAGGACGTACTTATTTATGTAAGTGTGAGTCTGCCAGGTCCCATCTCCCACGACCCTCAATGGGTTTAGGTTTCGCTTAGAGAATTCTCTTCACCTTCTTTCCCAATGGCCGCAGAGGACTCTGGTACTGCTCTTGAACAGTCATTGCATGCCACCCCAGAAGAAAGCCTCAGTACTAGAGAGAGTCACAGATGTAGCTTCTCACATATGGGTCACTGGGCAGTGGCTGCTCAAGGAGGCGGTGGTACAAAAATGAAACTCCCAGTTTTCAGGAAGAGAGATTCTCTTGACTTGAGCAGAGGACTTCACTACCAGGCCAGCTTTTCATTATTTCAGCAGACACACAAAGAGGTGTTCTTGCTGTGTGGCCCTCACCTTCCCACCAAGAGCTTCAGGCACACAGGTAATTAATGGACTCTGAGATGCTCAGGTAGTAGAGCAGCACCTAAAAAGTCCCAACTAGCCCACTCTAGGGAGCATGTCTGGACTCCACAGCTCTTCAACTGCTCAGCTAACCATGTATTTTACTGTAAATGATACCCATTTCTCCACTACTACCTAGAGAAATGCAAACAGAGGTGTGAGGTAGACTGTTTTACTTCAACTATCTCATGCAGTTTCAGGGAGACACTGAACCAGAGACCCCATAACAAAGGACAGTCCAGCCTGGTACCAGGCATCTTCCTGGGAAAATGATAATGTTGCAGTTTTTTCAGGTTGGAGTGATCTGTCTAGCTCAGTCTCCTCTCTCTGTCAGATGCTCTGGAGACAGAGAAGAGGTGGGTTAGCAAAGAGGTAGCATTAGAGATAGAGAAGAGGTGGCATTAAGGGCCAATCCAATATTCAGCAGGACCACATCATATTCCCTCAGTGCCTGACAGCAGTTTTCTCTCTCTTTTCATGCACAATGGGATGCTCTCTCCTCCTGTAGGTAATACTTTTAGCATTGTCTGTTACCAGCCTGGATGTTCTCATTGCTCAGATGTGTGCCCGGTCTCTCTTTAAACCTGACTGTTTTATTGTACTCTCTCACTTCCTCTGGCAATCAGTACTCAGATCTGCTTATTCACTGTGTGCAAATGGTTCCTCTTTATCAGTTTTGAATTCAAAGCTTCCCACTTTCATCATGTTTTCTTTTCTTGTGTCACAAAGGCTGGAAGAAGAGGGACTCCCAATCTATCGTTTCGCAGACGGTCATTATTCTACAGCCTTTTATCACATCCCTTTTTTCTTATTTCCCCAATCCCTCCTGACTCATTGCCCTTCGGGTACAAATCCAAGATTCTGGGGACTTTCTCCCTGACAGTTTGCTCAGGCCCATCTCTATGCATGGCCAACTCTCCTCAGTTCCTTTGCTCTGGAAGAGGAGCCCACAGCCCAATGGGGGAGCAGAGCTGGCTTACATGGAGGCACCAGTGCCCTTCTCCACATTACTTCCATCCTGTCCTTCATGGCTCCCGATGTCTCATCTGCTCTTCTGACTGTCGCTCCCCACTGAACAGCACTGAGCTTGTACCAAGCTGTTCACTGTGTCCTCAATGAAGTGCCTGTCGTGATGCCCGGGGCTCTTGCCTGACCTGGTACAGTTAGAGTAAGCCAAAGCCTAGAAGTATTTGTGCAGTTTGCATTTTCCCTCCAGCTACACGACTTCGGGAACAGTGACGCTGAATCTCATCTGCCTTCTTGTTGCTGATGAGCACAGCTTTCTTACGTGTCTCCAAAGCCCTTGTCATTCTCTCGTCTACTGACAAATTTGAATAGCTCCGTGTCATCTACATACTTGGCCTTCTTGCTGCTTGCCGCCTTGAACACTAGTAACTCATGTCTTAATTCAGGTGCTTTTGGGCCTCACTGCTGCCTCCGATGACAACTGGCAGTGTAATCCTCCTTCTGGCTTCCTGCCCTGGAGCCAGTCTCAGGCGCACAGCAGAGCTGTCCTACTCGCCCTGTGCAGGCTGAGTCCATTGCCCTGGTTACCCCTGCAGCTCCGAGGGGGCAAGGAGAAGGTGCGAGCTGTTCGAAGATGCAAAACACAAGCTGAGCACTGGATTATTTACTGTAACACAGGCACTCTTGCTTCATGACTCTTCACCAAGAACTGGTGATACCTGGAGCCAGGTTGACCAGAGGCACTCACGCAATTACTTACAGTTACACTGCCAGACCTGGGTAGGCAATAGGCACCTCCGCAATCACTGTAATACCTGTACCAGGTCCCAAAAATACTTAATAGAGAGGACAATGGTGGCTGAGGTGCATAATCTGTGTAGGTTAGGGTGACACCATCTACAAAGGCTACAAGGCCTCAGACATGATTGCATATAAATACAAATTCCACCAGCTCTGGGGCACTGAGAACAGTATCTGAAGCTTCACAGATGTTGCAATCTTGCTTTTGTAACCTGCAGAGCACTTCACGCATGCGAGCATTACTGACAAAGTTCAGGCAAAGTGACAAGCGTGGCCATTGAGCTGTTTTGTTTGGCAGACCTCAAGGAAAACTGCTCAAAAGTCAGCCACCACCAGGGCAGAAGTAACTGTCTATGGCCACAGGAAGGTTTACGTCCTAAATGCTGCAGGATAAAGAATGGATCAGTGCAACACAAGGAAGCGGGAAAACGTTTCCAAATACCTAGGGAATCGAGATGGCACAAGACAAATCAGTACAGCTGAAGTGGAAGGACCAAGAGTCTGTACAGTAAAGCAAACAGATCTGGAAAACTGTCCCAGGTGGAGTCAATAAGCAGAGTGGCAAATAAAGCAAACGTCATATGAAGGGAAGAGACCTGTTGCTTTTCCACAAGGATACAGCTACAGGTGCAAAAATCAGATAAGTATTTTCAATGAACCAGAAGCAGAAAGCTCGAGAAAAGCACAGGAAACCCAGTGGATTCCCTTTTGGCAAAGGGGAGCAGTAAAGGAAGGCAAAGAAAGTACTATGCATACAAATTCTTTTGCATCTTACTCCTCCAAAAGGAATGGGAAGAGGATCTTCAATCCCGAATTAATCTTTTTTGATAAGAAACACCAGCACTATCAGAAAAAAATCATGACTAGGTCCAAGTGTTTTCCATCCAAGACTTCTAAGGGATTTCAAATGAGAGGCTAAATAAGTGCTAGCGAATAGTGTAAGCTGACAAGCAACTAGAAACAACACATCTGTTGGGCTCTTGGTACATTCTGCACAGACTTTTAAAAATAATAAAAAATTAGAACCAGATCTGGAATGATCTAGGACACTAAGGCACGCTGAGTTTTACATCTGCTTGGCAAATTGGTGGGAACGATATCAGCACCAACTCTGCAAAAATAACCCCCCATGCCTCCCTACTCTGCCTGGATTTCTTCAACACTTCGACGCAGCAGTAATTAAAACCAAAATCATTTTGCCTTCCAAAGGTTCCCTCAAACCGAGCTCCTTGCAGGAACGCTGTTCTTGTAGGTGCCACCCACTGAGACCCAAGGCATCTTGGACAGTTGTTAGATAGTTGTTGGCTTTATCATAGAACCATAGAATAGTCTAGGTTGGCAGGGACCTTTAAGATCATTGAGTCCAACCGTTATCCTAACACTGCCGAAACCACCACTAAACCACATCCCTAAGCACAACAACTACCCGACTACCCGTCTTTTAAATACCTCCAGGGAAGGCGATTCAATCACTTCCCTGGGCGTGCTCCAGAACTTCTACTCCTGGGTTTCCATCTTGCTGGCCTGCCGGTTTGATGCAACTCACTCTAGCTCTCAAAGGCTGCCATACAGTGTACCTCTGAAACGGCTGTTCCTCCCACCTGAAGGGACAGATTTTGGAGGTAAGAGGACATAGGACACTCTCTGTGCCTAGGAAAGATGGCAGGAGGTGATGCACAAGGGCAGCTTGTGGAAGGACTTGTTATTGCTCATGAATATTGCGGTTTCTCATGTTCTTCTTTTACTAATACTGGGCCTCATCTTCTCTTGTCACCAGGTCAGCATACCCCATTCTTCATGGAAAAAAACACAATGTTTTGGACTGAGGAGGAGGCACCAGCAGAGTCCCCTAGCAAGCTTTGGGGGCTGGCAGGAGCTCAGCCAGCACCCCTTCCCCAGCCTTTCGAAATCTCACCCCTGGGTGAGCGCAGGCACCCCGGGTCCCCCGAAAGGGACTCCCTGCCTGCCCCCACCACTCTGCCCCAAGGCATTCCGCAGCCCCGGCTGCCCGGTGGCGGAGGCCCTGTGCCTCCATCACTCGTGTCTCACCGACCGAGGGGTGTCCTTGGGGCTGGGTGACCAGCTGGGGGACGCCGCTGGGGCTGGCCGGCCCTTTCCCCCCGCCGGGGCCGCTGCTGCGGCGCCTCCTCCTCTTCTCCCTCCCCGGCATAAGGTCCTCTCCTTGGCCCGGGTTTCTGCCGCCATCTAGTGTCCACGCACGACGGGGATTACCCGCCCACCCGCGCCTGTGTTATCAGGTACATCCATCATTTGTTCCTTTTGTGCTGCGAACACCCGTGACTCAGCTCTCCCGTGACCGGTTAGTACTGCCGGGACCGTCCCTCCCTTTGCTTTCAGCTAAGGAAGTTAAAGCAAAAATTCCTATTATTGCTACTCAGAGGCACAACCTTACGGCGTGTGCTATTAAATTGCGTCTCGCTTTAATGCTCTGAGCCTCAAGCTGCTTCCAGTGCGATATTCCAGACCCTCTCTGTACTGATGAAACCCCTCCAGCTGCGCATCATAACAAATACTGTCGCTAACTTCCCCTCCTCCCATTTGCCAAGGTCATTACTAGTAAGACAGTAAGTAACACCCATCCCATACAGCTCCTTACCACCTCCCCAGGCACCTCTCTCCTGCCTGTTGCATTTCTGACGCCTATTTGACATCGGCTCAGTTTTGTTTTGGGCTCGCTTTAGCCCCTGTCACTTTCGGTGACACGCTTTTGCAGTGCGTCATTCTTGGGACTACCCCTCTCTCCAGTGCTCCCGAGCAGTCCCTGCCTCCCCAACGTATCTGGCTAGTCTTTCCTCATCAGACTTCTCACCCCCCCACACTAAAATACAGGGGAACCCCTTGCTCAGGGAGAACATCTCTAGGAGATTTCCTAATTTTCCACTGTGACCAGCAAATGAACCTTCATGACATCTGCTTAGAGCCCTCCCTTCCCAATTTAAGCTCTTGCAGAGAGGGATCTCCTCCCAGCACAACCTAGGAGTAGAACCTTCCTCCTCTCCCAGGTACGTAGCTGCGCTGGGGCAAATCGCCAGGCCTCCTCGCCAGAAGGCTGGATGTTTCTAGCTCTCCACATCTAGCATCAGAAACGCTCCTCCACAAGCTCAACAGGTGGCAGCCCTTCTGTTGCAAAGAGGCAGATCCTGGCCTTTGAAGTCGCTGACATTCAGGTGCCTGTAGATACGGTTCTCATGCTGTATTCAACACTTGGCCTTCTTTCTCTGCAGTACCACTGAGAAATTGCTAATTTTCTAGTACATCTGGCTATCCTTTACCGATCAGAGTTCACAGGCACTGACTTGCAGGGAACTTGGTTTTAAGGAGACCATCTCTGGAGGTTTCTTGACTTTCCTTTGGAGTCAATGAAAGATTCTTCTCAACATCTGATTTCTGAGACCCTTTTTTTTCCCCTTTTCACACTTTCTCGGGGAGACTTTGTGTGCCTGCAGACTGTGACCTCCATCCAGCATAGCCTGGCAGCCTCCTCTCTCCACAGAGATCTACAAGAATCTGTTACTCACCAGCCCCAGTTTGCGAAAATATTGCTGGTGATGGGTTTAGGGCAAAGAGGGCCAGCATGGGGTGGGTGAGGAATGTCTCTGCAGGGGAGAAAACAGTGGAAAATGACAGCCACAAATTTGGCTGGCGGGGGGCTGGGGGGAGAGCGGTGTGTGATGTTCAAGCTCTTCTCACTCTGCTGCAGGGTCATTGTGTGATGCTGGATAAGCCCCACTTTCCCCAGGGGTGCAGTACAGCAACTGTCCCAGCGAGGTGAGAACCAGACTCACATGGAATTTAAAAACCAGTTAAATATTTATCAGAAATATTACATTCAGAAGAGAGACTGGCTGGCTATTATTATTCATCCCTCCTGGATTCTGATGTTTAATTAATGCTTGCAAAGTGCTTTGAGATGCTTGGATGAAAGTGATCCAAACACGTCACCGCACGCTGTGACCCTCAGTCCCAGAGGTACCTGTTCACCACACAGCTGTAGCAGCTCTGAGAGATGAGACTCCCTCCTGAATCCCTCCTCTGGGGTGAGAATGGGTCTGAGTGGGGGGCAAGCCTGCAGCTTTTGTCACCTCAGACCCACAGCCCTGCTTCTCCTTGCAACTCTACAGTGAGTTCAAGTGCATTTTAGAAGCTTTGCCCCTTCAGGGAATGCTATTTCTGGTAAGTATTTGTAGTGACATAAACCAACTGTTTAAAAACAAGCCAGTGTCTCTGCATTACAGCATGCTGGGACGACAAAATGCAAGCCAGAATCCATGCAAACTGAACCAATGACCCAGAGCCCCAAACCCCGAGACATCAAGGTGTTATAATCCCAACCTGACTTTTCTCAGCTCTGCTTTTCCCAGGACAGCCCCTCTATGGCAGCTAGGGACCAGAAGGGACATTTCTATTTGCAGGCGCGTGAGAGCATTTTGAAGACATTGATACGGTGCCGCAGGCTCTAGAGGGAGAGCCCTGCTAGAACAGCCTCAGAAGCCTCAGAACAGGGCTTTCACAGGCTTTGGACACTTGCACCCATGTCATTCCATGCCATGCCATGCCATCCCATCCAGTCCCGTAGCCCATATCCCACACTAGAAAGTTCCTGTCTCACACAAGTGGCTCTTTCCCTGTGACGGGATGGCTTCATCTTTCTCCAAAGACACAACCAACGGACCAGCTGTTGCACTCAAGGCCTGATCAGCACTGTTCCTTTCACTCCTGGCAGCACATTATGAACCTCACTGCTGTGTCTGTCTGTCCCTGCTCCTCCGAAGCCTGGGTGCAACTCGCACCCCCATCCTCCAGACAAAGGGGCAAGTGACTGCCAGGAGGAGAAGAGTGGGTGGCACAGAGATGAAATCTCAGCCGTGTCTGGGGCTCGGTGGGTTTCCGCCGTCTTGGCTGAGGCTGGGATTCAGAGAGAGAGACAATAAATGTGGGTGGAAAACCACAAAAGCCCCCTCCTCCACCCTACAGAGAAGGGAAGCAGCTGAGATTCAGCAGTGCTACAGCTTACCTAAGAGTAAACTTGCATTGGGTTTGCATGGCAAGGTTTTGGTAGCAGAGGGACTGCATGGGTGGCTTCTGTGAGATATGAGCAGAAGCTGGCTCCATGTCAGCCAGAGCCGTGTCCAGCCAGCTCCAAAACAGATCCACCGCAGTCCACAGCTGAGCCAATCAGCAATGCTGGTGGTGCCTCTGTGATAATATATTTAAGAAAGGGTAAAAACCACTGCAGAGCAGCTATGAGAGAGATGAGTGAGAAAATGTGAAGGAAACAGCCCTGCAGACACCGAGGTCAGTGAAGAAAGAGGGGGAGGATGTGCTCCATCCAGGCACTGGAGCAGAAGTTCCCCTGAAGCCCCTGGAGAAGACAATAGTGATGCAGGTTGTCCCCCTGCAGCCCATGGAGGTCCACATTGCAGCAGATACCACCCTGCAGCCCCTGGAGGAGTCTGCGCTGGAGCAGGCTCCTGGCAGGAGCTGTGGCTCGTGAAGAGGAGCTCACGCTAGAGCAGGTTTTCTGGTAGCAGCTGCAGCCCATGGAAGACCCACGCTGGAACAGTCCACTCCTGAAGGACAGTATCCCATGCAGAGGACCCATGCTGGAGTAGTTAGAATCATCAAATCATAGAATAGCCCAGGTTGGACAGGACCTCAAAAGATCATCTGGTCCAGCCTCTCATGGGAAAGGGGCCCTAGATGCGATTATCTAGCACTTTGTCCAATTGCTTCTTGAAAGCCTCCAGCGATGGGGACTCATCCCTGGGGAGGTTGTTCCAGTGAATTATTGTTCTCACTGTAAAAGATGTCTTTCTTATGTCAAGATGAACATCAAGAACTGCAGCCCATGAGAAGGATCCACATTGGAGCACTTTATGAAGGAGTAGGGGAACAGCGTGAGAAGGAAGGAGCGGCAGAGATGAAGTGCTATGAACTGACCACAACCCCCACTACCCTCCCCCTCTGACACTCTGTGAGGGGAAAGAAGGGCAGAGCAGTGAGGTGTAAAGATAAGCCTGAGAAGAAAAGTGGGGTGGGGGAAGGTGGTTTTAATTTTGTTTTTATTTCTCACTATCCTACTCTATTTTTAATTGCCCATAAATTAATTAATCTTTCCCCAAGTCGAGCCTGTTTTGTCCACAATGGTAACTGGTGAATGATCTCCCTGTCCTTATCTTGACCTATGAGGTTTTTTCATCTTATTTCTTCCCCTGCCTTACCGAGGAGGGAGAGTGAGAGAGCAGCTGGGTGGGCAGCTGGTGGCCAGCCAAGGTCAACCCGCCACCTCTGTAAAGAAAACATTCTCTCTTCTCACCCCAAATCTCAGCCGTACTCCACAGATAGGTTCCCCTAACATACTGTCAGGGGTTCTGTCTTCCTCTGTTACTACCCCTGTTCAATCCCTGGGGTCAGATCCATGGCCCACTCCTCAGAGGTGCCTCTGCTTAGTGGTGACGCAGGAGACAGGCTGGGAAATGGAGGTTGTCTTGATCTTACAGAGTATCAGAGGTGCGGCCTAGGTCCGGATCTGCTCAGCTAACATGTTAATCTGCGAGCTTTCTTTGTCAGTAGAGCAGAACCAGTTTCCAACCATTCACTTTTAAGTTTCAGCCCCGTCACAGCCTCCCATCAGCTGCCATATGGCCAATAGGCTCTCTCTGTTTTACACACTCATTCTCCCCGGGCTCTGCAGTACATCGCCTTCCGTTATGGTCTCCATTTCTGTTCACACCCAGAATTGAGATCACATGCATTTGGAAAACCACCATCTACCCAGAGAAGCTGGCGGATATCAGCAGAACCTGGACTGGCAGCAAGACCTTGCTGACACTCTGGCTGGAGAGGAGGAGACATCAAGGCCAACGTCTGTTGAACTGCTTTCTGAACATCAACTTCATTCTTCTTTTGTTTCAGCTGTAGCTGGGTGAGATCAATTACCGCAGGTGACAAACACAAGGAGACAGAAGCACAGAGGCAGAGAGGAAAGAAAAAAGAGGTAAGGAAACTTTCTTTCTTTCTTTCTCTGAGAAAAGAGGCCAATCTGTTTTCGTTTTTTTTTAATGTTACGAACTTTACTATTCCACACAAGTTGCTGTTTCGGCACGGATGCATTGGTTTTGCCCCACTTAAAGGTCTGATGTAAAACCATCTTGAACCTTTGACTTGATAATACTTCTGGCTGTGCAATTCTCCAAGGCCTTTTAGCTTTAACTAGGATGTGTTTGTCTCCCTGGATTTTTCCTGAAATGGGGGCTACAAAAACCTCAAACTGGCTCAGAGCCCAGGGATCTCACAGATCTTTCAAACCCACGTATAGGGAAAAATGTCAAATATGAGGGCCTGTCACTGGTGACCATATATCCCCTAGGGTCAGAAATGCACTGGGGAGCAGCCCTCCACCAGCTGCCACTTGCTATCACCTTCTCCATGTGCCCTCCAGCCAGGAGAACTTTATTCTAAAAAAAGCCTGAAAAATAAGAAGATTCTGGTCTCTAGCTAACTAGGGATGTCTGCTTTCATCTATACGTGCTGAGACCGGAGGGGTCTGTTCTGCTAATCCAGGCTGACTGTCTCACTGCCTGACACCGGCTGCCGATGCAGCCCAATCCATTAGCTTAGGGCTGAGCGAGCAGTGCTTCTTGGAGAAAGAGGGATCCTTTCGATGTAAGGACACCAGAAAAGACACTTGCCTTACCTTTCCCTGGGCTGCTGCACTGTTGAAAATGGGAGTTTCATTTCTGGTTGAATTTTTCAACTTTCAGGTGGTGTAGCCTACTCAACCTTCATCAAGCCACCTCAGATATTCCTCTACATGCTGCATTAAGGGTTGAGCTCAGGTTACTGCTTAACGTTCTCCATTATAAACTGAACAGTCCTCTTAAGTCGCTGGTGCATGTTAGCCACAAATCAGTTCACAGACTTTTCCTCAGTGTTTCACAAACATGGCTGCCAAAGCTGCCTGCAATACAGCAGGGCTTGTCTCACCTAAACTGAGCATCCGTCCCCTTCCCGCTTGCGGTTCTTGGGCACCCAGGGACACTGTCCACATGATCTGCCACAGCCTTGCACGGAGATCCCTTATTCACCAGGGAAAATTAAGGAGGGGTGTCTCCTGGGCTCCCTAGGCGTAACAGAGGCATTTTTGCTCTGAATAGGGCATGTATACGCCATTTTGCCGTGCTGACCTTACCAATATTTATATAGACCCTTCTCAGGTCTGGGCTGCACATCAAGTATGGTAAGATCTCACTGTTCCCGCTTTGGCAGCTGCGTTAATGATACCTGAACATCATCCCGTGCTTGCACATGGCTTGGGAGGGTGATGGAGGGCCTGCCTTCTGAGGGCATCTCAGTGCCTTTGCCAGTCATAGCCTGCAGTGGCTTTAGAAAGTCACCCCTGGGCTGCGGGTGCAAACTGCAGGATGAAAGGTTGTTTGTGGAGCCAAAAAGAGGAGGGTTAGGAGGAAAGAAGGGGGTTAAGATGAAAAGGGAAAAGCTCAGGAAGCAAGTGCTGACATGCCGTGAGGCAAAGGCAGGTCTTGGCGTCCCTTTAGGCTGCCGGAGTGGTTAGAGGCTGCAGGGAGCCGCCCTGGCTGCAGAGATGGAGCCACTTCTCATGGCTTCCAGATAGGTCACGGCACACAGCTAGGCCATGGGGACTTCAGGGCTGAAGAGAGCTCGGCTGGTGCTGAGATGGTGGCCTCCTCCTGATGGTGGGACCTCTCTCTGTGAGGGATCGGCAGTGCCATCCGCCGGGCCCCATGGACACTGCCCCAGCAGCTCCCAAGTCTGGCCACCGCTCTCAGATGAAGGGCCAGAAGCGCCTGAGGGGAAACTGGGACAGGGTCGGCCAGTCTCGGGGGGACAGTGGGGCCTGTGACATGGCTTCCACTGCTATTGTCTCTTTGCTCTCTGATGGCTAATTTTGTTGCATTTCATTGAACAGTTAGAGTTGGAAGGGACCTTAAAGGTCATCCAGTTCCAACCCCCCTGCCCCTGGTCAGGGACACCTCCCACTAGACCAGGTTGCTCAAAGCCCGGACTTAAAGACCTCCAGGGATGGTCTCTTACCCTGCTGCTCCTCACATATGTTTGCTTTAACATTAATAATTAATTTTTAAGAAACCGCTGCTGCGTAAAGCAGCCGGCTCGGCTTTGCTTGAGAGGTTGAAACTGAGGAAAAGAGAGGCGGATCCTCTGTAGCCCAGAGCCCCACAGCCGAGCCAAGCCGAGGTGCGGGGACAGGGGGCGGCTGCCTCCCTCAGCTCTGGCCTGGCAGCCATGGCCAGGGGAAGGGCAGCCCAGCGGCGGGGGAGGCTGAAGCTGAGGTGGGAAGGCCTCGGCGGACAGATGGCTGGGAGGGCAGGCCCCCCCCCACCCCCAACCCTGCCCCGGCAGAGCGAGCTGCTGCCGCCAGATCAAAAAGCGCAGCCACAAGCAAAGGGTGAGAGAAGAAAACAAGAAAACCGCACGGCATGAAAGAGGCGCAGGGCGAGATGGCCCGCTCTGCATCAGGAGCGGTTTCTGAGTTTTGGGGCTGTGTTTTTTGTTTGTTGGGTTTTTTTTGTTGTTGTTATTGGTTTTTTTTTTTAACTTCTTCAGTTTCCTCCCGTGTCATGCCAATGCCAGCCTCGGGGAGAGCTCTCTGCAGCTGTCGCCTGCCGGGGCTCGGTGCTGGAGGGAGCAAGGGGCTGCCAGCCCCTCTCCCAAGCAGATGTTCTCCAGGCCAGACCTGGTCCTGCAGGCATCATCCCCCGGGCTGCTCGCTACCTCAGCTCTCCTCTTCCTATCCCTCAGAGAGGCAGGGATTATTAAAAGAAGTCAAGAAGGAAATTAAACCAGTTTAATAAGAGGGGGAAGTTGAAATGAAATGGAAATCGATGTTCACTTGGGACGGAGCCCTGCTCCTCCGTTGCTAGACGTGCTAATAAATCAAGTATGCCTGGACTGTTTCTGGCACAGAGGCCAACTGGCATGAGACGGTCTGGGCTATTAAACTCACTTAACCTCTAAAATGAACTGGCTACATGCCAGCCACCTAATGGGAGTGGTCCCTGGCCCCTGCTAACACCTAAATGCATCCCGGGAGTTGCTTGGGAGAGCGAGAGTTGTCCTGGGCCAAAAATGTGTCAGGAGATGTTCTAGCAATTTAACAGGACTGATGAGTGTGTTCCAGTGCCTGGGGACATTCCCTGACACCACTTAATTTATGAGTGCCACCATAAGATACAGCTGGGCTGCTTGTAAGGAGGCTGCAGGTCTGCTACAGGCATCTGCTAATGAGAGCAACTTGCTCAGTTACCGTAGCAGAGCCTTGCTCGCCGAGATCTGTAAACTCCAGAGTAGCATCGCCTGTGATGTGACCTGGAGGGATACAGAAGGAGATAGAAAGGCAGGGGGAAAATAGGAAGTGGCACGCATGAGAAGTAGAGATAAACAGGGAGAGAGAAAGTGTATGAAAGAAATTCTAGCTGAAGGCAACCCATTTTCCCTGCTGACTTGTAAGATGTAGGTGGCAAACATCGTAGAGATATGACACAGAAATACAAAGATTAGCGTGAATGAAGTAGGAATGCAAAACGGGTGAAACCTCAAGAAGAAACAGAAAAACGAAGGTGCATCAACCTGCATCTACCAAGCTGTGCAAGGTCAGCAGTTCACCAGTCCCACGGTGCTCTGGTTGTGTGGTTTCACTCAGTAACCAGCTAGCAAGAAGGCGAAGAACAAACTGAAGCCATAAGATGACAGGAAAATAGAGATTCCCTGCCAAAACAAAATGATGAGGTGTGACTCAGCGATTTCATTAATTTTTACCTGTTCCAGTATCTTCAGGTTTTATAAAAAGTTTAATGACTTAAAATATTTGAAACCCAGCATTGACCCGGTTAATTTGTAGATACCGCTTTAAAGTGGGGGCTGATTTTTCCTGCTGCTCCCACTGGGACAGGTGATGCCAGTGATCACAGTGGGGAGGAGGTTTCTTCTGTCATCTCAGGAATGGCTCTTACGCAGGGCCCTGTGCCAGTTCTCAGTTATAGATATTTCTTCAGAGTGAGATGCATACAGATGCCTTGTTGTTGCCCCTTTCTTTATTCTGTAGCATCGCCCAGCAAACTGCTTGGTCACTGCTACTGCATCTTGCTAGAAGTGGTCTCCAATCACACGCACCGGCTCCTTTGTTTTGCTGTTTTTGCACAAAACAGCTCATGCAGATATTCCCTGGGGATGGGATGGGTTTTTCACTTTACACGAGGCAAGCCACAAATCTTCTCTGGCTGTGCCTTTGCCATCTATGCCTCTTCTGGTGGTGCACATGGTTTCTGCCTAGCTCTCGCACCTGTATTTTTCATGTGTGTATGTGTGTACATCTGTCTAGCTGTCAGATTGTCGGTTATGCTGACCTGATCTCTCTGTAAATGTAGTGCTGATGTTTTCATCTACTCTTTGATAGTTTCATGTGCTCTGATCATTTAAATTAATTTCAATATTAAATTATCCTATTATATTTAATATTGCACATTGTACATATAAATATTGTATAAAAGTATTCTTGTATTTCTTTTGAGTTCAATCCCATTATGACTCCAGCCTTCGGTGTATCAAGCTACCTGTGAAAGGAGGTTTCTATTATCAGCTTGAGCTGAGTGACCTTCCCACCAGTTTTACTACTGACTTCTCTGAAAACCGGTGTGAATTTTTTTGTTAGGAATCCAGAACTCCTTGGGCTTCGATCTCTCCTCCACGTCCCCACTACTTATCAGTTCTGCTTCTGATATCTGACTTTCTCCATCAGTAGCATCCATAGTGTTTGCCCATACTCCATTAAAACAGGACTTGGTTTGTTCACCTTGCTTCCCCCTGCTGGTTCCTTGAGCTCTATCAGCTTCTGTCTGACCCTTCACTTGAGGAGGTTTTTGTGTTTCGGATGCTTCAGCCCACATAATATGCTCATCTATATTTGTTGGATTCTCCCCAACCTTTGTTTAAAAAAGTTCTTACCTTATATGTCAGCAGCCAGGTTCTGGTTTACTTTAAATGAAGCCTCTCTTGCTTTAGAGCAAGCACATGCTTTCTGTACAGTCCCCCTAGCGCTCCCCAAGTTCCCTGGTTCCTGATGACCCCATACTCCCTTTCTTTACACTACTTTCTCTGTCGTGCGTTGTAACTCTAGCACTCTGCCTCATCCTACGCATGTTTCTAGAAGCATTTCCAGCTTTGAACTTCCTGCCTTACATGTTAAGCTATGCCCGTAAGACCTTTTCTGACCTGTCTGTATCCTGTCAGCGTTCACACAGCACCCCTGTCATCGTTTCGGCTGAATTTGCCAAAACCAGACCGACAGATGGCCCTTCCCTCCCCCTCCCTCCCCAAAAGAGGAGAGAGGAAGAGAAAGAGATAAGGAGATTTAGAAGTTTAGAATGAACTAAACTACTTTAATGAAGAATTAATATTAAAATAAAAATAAAGAAGAAAATAATGAAATAGATACAATATATACAAAACCGTATCAAGCTCCCAGGATGACAGTCACGTCACCGGCAGGCACTGGGGAAGTCCCAGACTGGACTCAGCGACGGATGGGAACTGGATTCCAGCTCTGGAGTCAGGAACACACGGATCGGGATCAAAGGCAGATGAACAGAGTCCTCTCCGGATGTCGGCCATTGCAGGAAGGGGCTGACCCTTTGATCCCTCAGCTTTTATACTGAGCATGGGGCAGATGGGATGCAATACCCCAGTTGATCAGGTTTGGGTCACCTGTCCTGTCCACTCCTCCCCACCGATGTGACCCCTCTACGTTTTTTCCATTTCTGACCCTCTAAGGGGGCAAATAACGAAATTGGCTGCCCTTGGTTATTATAGCAATAAGTGTAAGCAAGGGCCTCCCTGCATGCCATTCCTTGGCATGGAGCACAAACATTGGTCTTATCACTCTGAGAACGAGCAGTTTTCTCCACAATATGCCGTTAATTTCAGAGAGTTAGAGGAGGCCTAGCTAGGATGTAAAGTTACAGAACAGAAAATTGGTTCGGTTTTACTTCAAACAGGGACAACCCCCCAGCTCCCCTTCACAAACCTGGAATCCTCCAGCCTCTGCCTCATCCCGACCAGTACTGAGTTTGGAGGTGGGGTGCTTCTGAGCTGCCCCCCTGCCTCATCGGCTGGATCCATGGCACCTTGAGCTTCCCCTCTTGGCTCAGCCACCCCGGCAGCAAGAGGCCCCTTGGAGGTCTCTGTCTGAGGGATGGTGGATGCCTGCCAGGGACAAGTCTTCGTAGGGCTGACATCTTATACAAGCAAAAGAAAAGGTCTGTCCCAAGGGCCTCTTGGCATGGGGAGTGCCTGCTTTCAGAGAGGTGAGGTCACCTCACTGTTTTCTGCTTGCTTCCTGGACCGGTTAACCTGCTTGGCTTCCTTTTTGTGATATATGCCTTGGTTTAGAGCTTGCTAGTCTCCACGCACCAGCAGCCATGGTCTCCTTCACCTTGTGAGCCCACCCAGCTGCAGCTGGTACCAGCACTTGATCTCTGCTACAGTCAGATACTTCATCTAATTTGATAACTCACCTTAACATGACAGTTAGTTCCCAGTTCTCAGTTAAGGTTCTGATACCATCAATGCAACTTCTTCTTTCTGACCTCATTCCTGCCTTTTCCCCAGACTTTTAGTTGAATAGTCCTAGGAATTCAAGCAAGTCTTTGCAACAACACCAGACTTGGTGGTTATTGAGATTTTTAAGGTAAGAAATAAGTAGACAAAAAAAAAAAACACTAAGCAAAAATATTAATGAGAGCCTAAAGATGGCCTTAATCACAGAATCCCGAAATTGCACAGAAATATTTAGATTTAGGGACCTCTGGAGGTCTGCAGTCCAACCTCCTGCACACAGCTGGGCCAACTCTAAAACTACAACGTGTTGCTCAGGGAACCTCCGCACATCTCCAAGGGTGGAGGTTGCCTGGCATCTCTTGACATCTATTCCAATGCTAAATCACCTTCAGTGGGAAGAAATTTTCCCTGGTATCTAGTCAGGAGTTCCCTGCCTCAACCTGTGGCTGCTGCCTTGTGTTCCTCTCCTGTGCACCTCTGAGAAGAATGCAGCTCCTTCTCCTAGGTAATATCCTTTAATTAGAGGGAGACTAAAAAAAGATCCCACCATGGGTCTCTTCTCCCTGGCAAACCCAGATTTCTGTCCCTTCCCGTATATCACGTGCTCCAGTCCCTCACTGTCCCAGTAGACCTCCATTGGAGTCTGTCCCATTCGTTGGCATCCATCTTGTACTGGGGGCCCAAAACTGAATCCTCTGTTCTAGATGAGACCTCAGGTGTGCCAAATAGAGGGAAATAATTGCTTCCCTCATCCTGCTGGCTGTGCTCTTGTTAACGCAGCCCTGTATGTGTTTAGCCTTAATTGCTGCAAGAGCGATGATAAGCCACCATAGAGAAGTAAAAAAAGCACAGAACTCTTAGCAGTATAAACACCTGCAGTCCAGTGAATGCCAGAAACCTAGGGATGAGTAAAATAAAACATTTAATACCAAACTCTAGAGGGAACACTGCAGCTGGATTCTTTGCTGAAACACAGGGCTCAGGTGACTTTACCAACGAGTTTCCGCTTCACTGCACTGAAGGATGGTGGGTACTGAGTGGGAACATGGGCCCCATCCACTGAGGTCTGAAAATCAACTGTTATTAACAGAGCATTTGGGTCTTCCAGGATAGCATCCCTTGGCAGTGACAGCGTTTCCAGCCCTGCGGTCCACAGCAGGGAGGAGCGTTCCTGCAGTGATGAAGACATGCGGCATGGTGGTGAGCAGCATGCTTGCCATCTTCTTGGTTCTGCACCTGGGTGAGTCCTCAGCTCAACGAACCTTCCCAGTTCTTACAGCCTTTCCATGAGCCTCACAACTTTTGGGGTGTTTTTAGGCTCCTCCTGATCTGCCATGTAACATACCTCACACGGCTTAGAGCAGGTTCGTTCCAGAGACACAGCTGTGACAGCTATCTTCTTATCTTTCCTGGCCCACCTGCACTGCCCAACAGCTGTCTGGGGGGCCGTGCAGTGGAGATTAAGACAGAGGGGCTAGAAGCTGAGGGGCTCCCTAGATCCGTACCCTGTTATTTCAGAGGCGACAAGCACAGCTCAAGATCTGGGACTCAGGCTGTTCCCAGCTTGCCTGCCGAGCCTGCCAGCTGAAATCTGGGTGTCTGGAGCATCACCAGGTTTGGGGAGCTGCCTGGTAGAGACGCAGGAGTGGGATTCCTGTGGGAGCCAGGGTGCCTGTCACTTTGCTTTAAACCTCACACCGGAGGGGTGAGCAGGAGAGGCAGGGACAGTGAGTGCATAAGACACACACACCAGCGTGTGACTCGGACAATGTTGCCATGAAAGAACAAGACCACCAGCTGGGGAAGGCATTGTGCAATTCAGAGTCAAAGTTCACAAAAAATTGTATGAATATGAAGAAATGCTTGATGAGGGACTTGTCCTTTGGGCAGAGCCATGTCCTGAGCCAAACACAGCCCAGATCCTGCACACTGAGCACAGAGTGGAAAATACTGCCCTCCGCACTCCTTCCAGCTGCCTGGGCAAAAACTTGTGTGTTTCTCATGACAGATTCGCCTTTACAGATGTGATGCTACCGGTTTTCTCAGTTTGATTGCTAATGTTATAAGATTAGGTGGACTTTTAAGTGCTCATTTTCCAAGAAAGGAATAAGGGCAAACCTTATTCTCAGTATTCTCATAGTCAGCTTTGATTCCTCTGGTTGCAGAGGAAAGCTTGGAAATCTATGCACCTTAGCACCAAAAGCAAAGCAAAATATACCAACTCTTATTAATAGCATTTATAATTTCACATTTTAAGACAAATGCATCATTTTCTGTGGTCCAGTGTGTGATTATTGAAAACCTGTATTGGCAATGTTGCAGATTACCCATGCCCTTAGAGAAATATGTAACTTGTGGAAAACCCTCCATTAAACTCACATAAACTTTTTATTTTGCACTTCTGTGGCTCTTTGTACAAGGGTCACCTGGGGGATTCTCAGGCTAGGCAGCTCTGAGAACTTAACAGCAGTGAGGCAGAAGACCATAACCCCCTTATTCCCAGTTGTACCTCTGGCAACTCCATCTCCTCTTATGGCCTCCTGCAGAAATCCTCTTCACAGTGAACGAAAGGAAGTGGTTCTTCCAAGACACCACTCCTAATGTTTCTTCAACCTTATACATCCTACTTCTTTTACTGTCACACAGCCCTCATCCCAAGAACAGGAACCTGGCATGAGGCCAGCCCTCTTGTTTCTTTTTCACTTTGTCCTTTCTTTTTCCTGGACTTTAAGTCTTGCTCCATGCAAAAATTGGAAGAAAGGGCTGAGCAAATTTGCCAGTGCTGCCTCAGGTGTTGACCGGGGAGTGAAGGAGGGCTGGTGTATGCTGTTCTGTTTTTGCTACCAGTGGGATAACTACAACTTGTCCAGTGGAAAAAGGTTGTTTCAGTAAAGCTGTTGACATCTCAAAATTGTAAATGGTGGTGAATCCACCACAACCACTGTAATTTTCCCTGTTTCTGAATGTATGTGAAACAGAATAGCCGTCAGCTGGGTAAAGAGCCCAAAGTGGAGGGAAGTTATGGAGCTGAAAAGAAAAGGGATTGATTAATGAGACAAAAGAGTGTAAAATTCAGAAACTGAGGATAGTCTTCCCAGTATCTGGAAAACGGAGGAGAAATGTCTGCATCTTTCTGGAGGGATGGGAAGTATTCACTGAGCCACCCTTCAGAAAGTGAATGTATGCCTTTTTTGGTGGGTATTGTCTTTCAGGTCTGATCCCCATTATGGGTGAGAAAAATGAACTACAGATTGGGGTCGCAGGCCAGCTGGTGGTCCTGAACTGCAAAGGGGTACCTCGTGACACAAAAGTGACCTGGAGGTACTATAAGTCTGTCATAAGGATGTATACAACTACATCTTTGAAAGGTGAGGCTTCCAATTCATCACCCCTTCTCCCCAGTGTATGGCTGAGAAACCTCTTTCCTCCTAACCAAGCTTATTGTTTCAAAAGGTAAAGCCACCATGACCGATCGATCTGAAATCATCCCCAATAGTAAAGATCTGAAGGTGTCGGACTTAAAGCTCTCCGATGCTGGCATCTACACCTGTGAATATGGCTCTCAAACAGTCAGTATCTCACTGCATGTCTTTGAATGTGAGTGATTAAAGGTCTTTTATCCATGAGGAGGTGAGGGGGGAGGAGACCGGGAGACTGCAGATCTTGGAGAATCTCTGCTGGGATTCTTTATCCAGCTGCCATTTCTTCTGGCCTGGGCTATTACAATTAATTTCTCCTACATCTCCAGGGCACAAAGTTTTCCACATTCTTTTTACTGTGATACTTGTCCCTCTCTCGCAGGGCGAGGAGTTGACTTATTGGCTGCACTTTTTCTCTTTACAGTGACAATTTCTTCAGGTGGGCACTTTCTGCCAAATGAAGTCCCCCAGCTGACTATAATGCAAAATTCATCCCATCCTCTACCCAATCTCGACTTCGCATTATTTAACAGTAATAGTAGCACAGTAAGACCAAAACTCTTACAAAACAACACCCGTGAAAAATACATACTGGTGTTAAAGAAACTGGAGGCTACGGACAGTGGGACCTGGATGTGTCGCGTCCAGTCAGTCTCTCCATCGATTAATCATAACATCGCCTTTGATGTGAAGGTATTAGGTATGCAACAACAAAAATGCAGCTCACACACAGGCTCAGGAACCAGTGCTCCCTCACGAGAGCTCACGAGACGAGCTTTTACTTTCCAGCATCCCAAGCAATGGTGCCCCAGGGTCAATCTCCCAGGGCTTCCAACACTGCAGCTTGGGGATTGCTCTGCTGCCTGCGCTCTGTCCCACGCTTGCTCCTATTTTCCTCTCCAGGCTTGCCCTAACAGACCCCAGGGAGAGAGACCCTGGGGTCTGTTCTTCTCAGCTCTGGTGAGCTTGGGAGCTTTGGCTCTTTAAACCTATCATCAGACACTAATTGTTTATGCTTCCTGGGTTATCTTGTGGCTTCCCTTCAAGTCCTCTTTTAACTGAGCACAGCGTGCATCTCTCCAGATCAAGGGTGGGCATGGGGAAGTGTAGCCATGGCTTTCGCTGTCTCAGTATTCCTTGTCTGTTCTGAATTCAGGTTTTCAGAATCCAGACTCAGAAAGAAAGTATGCAACCGTTAATAGCACTGTCGTCTTGTCATGGCATCTGAACTTCCGGAAGATAATATGGAAAGAAGGTTTCACAGGACAACTGAAATGGACACAACAGGAAAATGCAATCCCTCATGAGCTACTTGATTTCAATGTCACAGCACGGGGAGAGATGCATGAGACCCAAAAAAGCAGCCACTTTCGGTTTGAGATACCTGAAAGGAAATCTGAAAGCAACATAGAAGTGAAACTGCCCAAAATCCGCTTCGACCATTCTGGGCAGTACCAGTGCCAGCTGGCGTACAACAGAAGACACACAGAGAGCATGATAGAGCTGGTGGTAATGAAAGGTGAGAAAAAGAGAAGTGGGTCAAGAGATGAAGAACTGCAGAAACCTAGAAGCCACAAGAGTATGAATGGGCCCGTCTTCCCACCCTCTCACTCACATGTCCTTTTCTTGCCTTCACAGTCTCAGCTAACCCTGCTGGGCCACTCCCCAGAGGGGCCAAGATGACCCTGATCTGCCAGGTATCTAGTCAACTCCCACCCAACGCCCACTTGCACTGGGAACGTGTGAATGGGACTCAGGCGGACGTCAGGAAGTCAAAGCAGAATGAAGCAAAAGTGGAGGTGAACGTGAGTGCGGCAGGTCTGTGGAACTGTCGCCTCATAGAAGACGATGAAGTGAAGATCAGCCTTAATTACCTCGTGGGTATGGAAATTAGTGTAACGTGCCTGCCTCCACTCAAAAGCCTTAAAGTTCTTTTTGTATCTGTCACTGAATACTTTTCTCCTTCCACAGAGGAAGCTCCTGTTTGGATGAGCTATGTGGTAATTGGAACAAGTATTGCAGGCAGTGTGCTGGTGTTTGGCCTAGCGTGCCTGTGCATCGTCAGTGGTATAAACTGGCAGCAGAGAAGGGTGAGTGCCCTGGTCCCTGTGAAAGGTGAAGAGATGACAGGTCTTCCCAAACCATAGGAGGAGTCTGATTTTTCTGTCTGGGTGCAGGGCAGAACACATAAAGGGTCAGTTCTTAGACTCAAAGCAAATCGTTAGAAAGCGTTTGAAGCAGGAAAATATCCAATCGTTATTTATCCCTTCTTTCCTGGCAGAAACGGGCAAAAAGGATGATACAAGCAAGACAACACTTGCTGGAAAACAAGACATGCCAGTGTCAACAGTAAGTGGCAATGAGGGCATCCGGAATGGGCAAAGAGTCTGTTTTCAAGACAGGGGAGCTTGATGGTCAAGTGGGGGAAAAATGGAACTTGGGCCTGCTTAGTGCTACAGTACAGCTGCATTTCATCATTTTCAGCTCTTACTCACGTTAAGTCATGTTTAAGAGTTATGAGCGATATTTAATGAATTTCCTGTTATGCTCCAAACCTATGGTAGCACTGTGCTGGGCAGAGAGTTTTCATTTGAATTCCCTTGATGTTGAAGAGGAGTTGGCCAAACCCAAGCAGGAGCTCCAGAGCCCTTTGATGAGTTCCACAGTGGATCTGGGACCTGGATATTGAGGTTGTGGAGGTAGAAGGCACACAACCAGGCTCAAGGATGAAAGCTGAGTTTTAAAAATCCATGATGTCCATAATGTGATTCCAGCTCTGCTAGCACAGTGCTGGACTGCAATTTGTGAAAATTGCCAATAACTTCTTGGGGGCAAGGAAAAAGAGGAGAAAAACACAGCACACTGTGAACCATGCCCTCTCCTAAAGGCCTTGGGTGATATGAAATACACCATCATGTCCTGGCCCTTTTCATGGGAGCAAGGATTTCTCAGCTGAGTAGCTGCCTTTTTCCAGGTCTTTAAGCTTATTATGGTATCAGGCACTATAGCATCTCTGAAGAAACACTGGCAGCTATTCTGTCACTGGAAGCGGAGAGCTAAGATGATGCATGAACCGATTCAATGAATGCATAGGTACAGAACTGTACTTCTGCTTCATTTTCACTGGTGACAGGGGCAAATTGTGATAGTTTTTACTTACTTTATTTTCACTGTCACTGAGAATTCAGTGAGAATGTTTATTGGCGAATGTTACTTCATAGCTGGGGTGCGTGTGCGGTGAGGAGTTGGTTAGTGCAACGTGTGTCAAAGAATTCACCTTGTTTTCATCTACTTTTTATCAAGGTTAAAAAATAATCCCCATAAGGAGAGGACAAAGCCTATACGACTGCATCAAAAACTAGACAAATCTATGCAATACAAGTGCTGATACAGTTGTTCTTTAACTCTCTCTGCCAAGTAAGCAGCTCAGTGTAACTGAAACCTAAACCGCAGCCGTGTGGATGCACAAATAACTGTTTGCATCCTCAGCTACAGGGGCAAACAGCCATTCTCCACACTAAGCAAAAGAAAAGTCGGGGTTGGCTGGCTCTGAGGTGACTGAGTGGAACCTTTCACCTCTACAGTACTGGTACTCACATAATACTTTTCTCTTGCAGCCGGCTGAATAAGTAGTATTGCAGCACTGGAGTCAGAAGGACTGATGAAGTCTCTGCCTGTACCTCAGCACCTGCCAGCCCATAATGCTCTGTGAATCCATCTCCCTTTCTCCTGTTCTGATGTAATTCTTTATTCCTTTGTCATTCCCCCAGTCTACTGCTGTGGAGGGATGTTGTCTGGCTAGGAGCCAATGGACAAGACAAGAAACCCTTAAGGGTGAAGATTGATCCTCAATTCTATAATGAGAGATACTGAATAGAATATATATAAACACATATATATATATATATGCTTGTATTTTGCTCATGCACTTGATTTGACCTTCTTGTGGAACCGATTTTATGTGCTTCTTTTATCTGCCTGAGCTACAATAAATTACTTCAGAGTTGGGTTTCTTTCTTTTTTTTTTTTTTTTTTTTGCAAGCTGGACTAAATTTTTTCCGAGGCACTCTCATCTGGTTCAAATCCACACTTCTCCCTTTCCTCCTAGGATTTGGAATCCTGATCCTCACTATCTCCCACCTCCCTGGCTGCCATGAGCCTTCCTTAACATACCAGCCCTCTGCTCTCCGTGAAACCCGTCCATCCTCATTTGCCTTTCCTGGGCAGTCTGAGCCCTGCAGTGTCATAGAATTGTCTGGGTTGGAAGGGACCTTTAAGGTCATCTAGTCCAACCATCAACCTAGCTCTGAAAAAAAACCATCACTAAACCATGTGCCCCAGCTCCATCCCTCAGCCTGTAGTCTTCCCCTCTCCCACAACAAACCAATGCACAAGTGAAAACACCGTGAGCAGCGGGCTAATTCAGGACTAATTTTGTCAGGAAGGCAGGTCAGGATACCAATGGCTTCTGGAAATCAGAGCCTGAAGAAGTTGTGAATGTTGATGGGAAGAGGGTGACAAAGTCATTTCCTAGGAGAACAAGCCAGCCTCGGACTGTGCAAGCCTGAAGGGTGCAGAGAAGAGATGCTTGTGAGAAAACCACCGAAAATGGCTCCCTGTTGTCTCAAGGAGATGGGAAGAGGGAGCGAAAAGCCCAGGACATTTAGGATGGGAGTAAAAGCATGTTGCAGAGATGTTGCCAGAATGTCCTGAAAGAAAAGTACTGTTAAAATATGTACACAGAAGCCTTGTGTTTATAGAAGTTATTCTACTGTCTGCTAGCAGCGGGTCAAAAAGGCCCTGAGGACCTACAGCTGCCACTGGCTGCGCTCCAGGTCTGTTCGCCTGCGCTGGGCTTGCTGGGGAGAGGCAGAGAGGGGCTCTGGGCTGTGGGAAGGGATCCCCGTGGAGGAGACACCCCCCGCAGGACCCCTGGTGCTAGAGGTGAGGGTTTCTCTGTAGCAGTCACACCAGCATCCCACCGTTGCTGAGGGTGAAAAGACAGGTGGCAACAACGGCGGAGACAACACCTGTGAGACGGGGGAAATCTTCCCCCCACACACACACAACCCCATCTCACCCCTGGAGTGGGGACGTATCCCCCAGGCAGCTGTGGCAGCAGGTGTGGGCCACCAGCAGGGTCATGCCTGCTCCTCCACCGTCGTCCTCACACAAACAGGAGTGACGAAGGCTCGTGCTAGCGCCATTTTCCTTCCCATAGCTTGTGCTTGTGCACACAAAGCTCCACTAATTTTGGAAAAGCCTTGGTGCATATCCCAGTGCATGCAGTCACTCCTCCTGCTCCTGTCCTGTCCCTGGACTGTCAGTGTAGCTTAGGAGCCAGCTGAGGCCCATCACTCTGCTAAACAAGGCACCGTCAGGTCTTAAGGAGAGGTCAGTTTGGGGAGCTGTATGAGGGAAAATGAGCACAGGGTCAGTGGTGGTCAATATCACGATCACGATAAAGTGCTTGGCGTAGTCCCCTCAACCAAAACCAACCTCTGCTCCTGCAGTCCAGACCTTTCTCCTCAAGTACCCAAGTCTGCTCCTCTTTCCACTCACACAGGTGTCCGGAGCAGAGGGATTATCCTGTACCACCAGATCCCTGGGTGGGACAAAGCAGCAAGCTGGGTGAGCATCCACCATGAGTTCCTCTGGCACTGCAGCCATCTCCAGCAGTTCAAGTGCTCACCCGAGGCTCTGGCAGCTGAACCAACCACCTCTGTACCTAAAAACACAAGTCTTGATTTTTTTCAGGAAGAGGATCAGCCAGTGGGTGCAGGACCCTTAGCTCAGCAACCCCAGTTCTGCTCTTTTCCAAGGGCTGGAAGAGGCATGCTGCGTCCCCACAAGCAACCAAAGCCTATGTCCCCATTCACAGCTGGGACCGACCTGCGAAGTGTGGTCAGGCTCCCAGCCCCACCATCGATGCAGGAGGTCCCTCCACCTGTTTCCAGGTGGCCTGGTCGGCGTTACAGCGGATGTGATGGTGCCGCTGGGATGCCTGTAAATGCACAGCCGTGTCCACAGATGCACAGCTTCCAGTTCTCCCCTCTGGATCGGCATAACAAGAATGATAAGCCTTCCTCAATGCTGCACACTTCCTCAGTAGGTCTCCCGATCTCAGCAATCATGACCCTGCCCTACTCTACTTGAAACTCACCTCTAAGTACAAACTACTCTAGGCTCCAAGCTCATAAATCTCCTTTTTTGGCAGCTCTCCTGTCTGTATCTTTTCACATGACGACATGCTTTGTTCCCTAGATGCACAGGCTGCCCTGATTGAGAGAAAAGTCATCCACAGAGCGAGTCCCAGATGGGCTTTGCTTTCCATCTGAGTGTAATACTAAAAGCTTCAGTGTGGGCTTCAAGGTAGTACGGAGGTGGAGGTTCAGACAGATAAGAACAAGCTTGCACAAAACAAAAGACAGAGATGAGAAGCCAGGTGTCCCTATCAGATCACTTTTGTGTGGTCCCTTCCTTGTGGTATCCCAGGGCTTTACAGGCTGCGTTGCACGTATCCTGGTCCTCCTTCTCAGGAGGCATTGAGGAGACTTCCCCCTTTGCTCAGTGTGGCGAGGGTGTATCTACACTATGCAATGGAATAATTCCTCTGTGCGATGCAAACCACAGCCTTGTACAACTCTACAAAGCAGCAAACACAATGACAGACATATTTTACCATGTGGTGACAGCTCATCAGAGTAGCCCTGAGACGATGGCAGGACTCAGAAGGACATGCATGGCAATACTTACAAAATGACAAGGGCAGCAAGAGCTCTGTGCAGTGATGTGGAAACATCACAGAAAGCAGGAGTTTGGAAAAAACTGAGAAGTGCTGTTTTTCCCTAATGTGTCGGTCTTTCTGGTACTACTGTTCCCCACGTTTCTGGGCTGCAGAAGGGACAAAGCACACACTCCAGTCCTTTGGAGCCACCTATGATGCATGGTCCCCCATCAGGACTCACAGACCTGCTTGCTCCAGCGGAGGAAGAGCCTTCGACACAGCTGAGGCTACACTGCCCTGTCCAGTTCTGCTGAACCAGAAATGCACAGGCTGAAATAACCTCGGCCCAGAGCCCTACCTCCCCACGCCCCTCCTGCTTCCCAGTTTATTTCTGCCCTTTGAGTGCAACGGGAGGCGGTGATTCGGTGGATGCTGTCAGCCCGGATCTGCCGAGGCAGTCCATGTGACTCATGCTCCCCGCGGGCTCTGCAGCGAAGCACTCGCATCCCTCAGCCTTCAGAGCCAAATGACCCTGTGTGTTTCTTCGCATGTTCCCAAGGTCTCGAAGGGAGGAAGCTGTGCACTTCAGCCTCTTCTAATTTCTATTTATCTCGGGGGGGAGAGGGGGGGAGAAAAAAAAGAACAGTTTTCAGCATCCATTTGAGTGTCTCATCAGCCTAATGCAGCTGCAGAGAGAGAGAAGCTTCTATCTGCCCATCTGGGAGGTGAAGGTAGAGCAGAAGTACCAGATCCTTGCAGATGCTCAGCTCTGGACTAGTTCCTTTCTGAGAGTATTCCCAAGTGTGTGCTTCCTAGGAGGGGTCTCAGGGTTCGTTAGCGCGCTCACATCCGAGCAACACCCCCAGACCACAGCGGGCTGCCTTTGCCCCATGCGTGTCAGCATCCTTCCCCAGCATCCCCCCTGAAGAAGTCTTTGGCTCTCCTCCTGCTCATTTTATAGCCAGCTTGGCTGAGCCTTAGAGGTACTTCCAGATTGGGAGAACTAGAGAACAGTAGAATAAGAGGTGATGGCAGAGACTGCCTCGCTGGCAAGGAATCAAAAGGGAAGAGAGGAGAAACCCCAGCTCCTCAATGCTTCGGCATCAGCTTGCTGGTGTCCAAGTGCCTGTTTTGGGCTCCGGTGCTGGCAAGTCCCTCCTCTGAGTTTGTCTGTGTGCTGTGTGGAGGTGAGGTCCTGGAGATGAACAGCAGTAACAGTGACACTGGCTCTGTGAGAACCACAGCTCCTGAGGGGCCACCACACCAGCTGGGAGCCAGAAAGCTTCCCTGGCATGAGCCAGCTGCATCCAGCATGTCAGTGGCAGTCCTAAAATCCCAGCCTATTTCTGAACTAAAAAAAGATTGTTCTGGTCTTGAGAAACCTCAGGAATACCTAGGCAAGCTAGGGGAACAGGTAGTAAAAAAAAAAAAATCACAATTCTGTGTCACAAATCCAAAGAAAATAAATCATTCATCCCAGATTAATGATTCAAGAGCTCCTAATTATCCTTTCTGTGTATGAGAACAAACAAGTAAGTGTTCGGTAATTTTGGAAAGTGGCGCAATTAAATTCTGAAGTGACATTTTTACATCCTTAACAGATTGGAGCTCGCTACACTGGGATATCAGTGAGGCCAGAAGGGCAGGAGGGATGAAAAAGAGGTCAGTAACATACAGAAGAGAAGAACACTCATCGGGTGGGTAGGGGAATGGGGGAAGCAGGAGGGTATATACACCTCTGCTAAATGTCATGCAGCTTCATAACAAACGTGCATTTGACGAGCCTACCCTGGTACTTCCTTTTCTCAAGGAAAATATCATATACAAATATTTATGTATGTGGCAGAGGAAAAAAAATCTTTTAGAAGGTGCCCAGCTGTGTGAGGAAAAACATTCAGCTGTAAGAGGGCATCGACAAGTCCAAACCCCAGTTTTTAGACTGTAAACCCTTCATATTTCTGTGTAGCTCATGACCAGCATTAGTCGTCTGTCCCCTGGTGTGAGCTATTATCACTTGCCCATTTTGCAGATGAATTATCCGAGAAATCTCACTAAATCTTTCCGTACGGTGCTAGAAATAGAACCTAAGGTTTGGATATGACAAATCTACATTGCAGTCACTGTCTTTTCCGCAGGAATATGCTAACGTGTCTGCTTGGCTGGGTTCTTGCTAGCCATTAACCACACCCTGCTCAAAAAGCCAGGAAGGATGCCAGGAGACCTGTTAGCAAGCACACCAGCGTCGCCCCACAAGAGGCTGTGTGAGCCATGTTGGGGCTCAAGGGATGGATTTAACTGCATCCATGACCTGCGAGAAACACATGTGAAACCTCCCACGGTCGCTATCAAAGTCCTGAGTGAGAGCTGTAAACCACCAAAAGCCCTGTGAAGTGAATTTGGCTATTCTGTTCGTGCTTTTGCTTTTATGATTCCGGTGTTTGTTTCTTGGTTAATGAGCTCTGTTCCTTTAAGGATCCAGGGCACCTCTGGGAAGAGCGTTTCCCTGGACCTGCAGAGCTGCTGTCCAGAAATAACTGATCTTTATACAATGAACTTTTCCAGAAAATATTTCCTACCCTGCCATTGTAACAGTGGTGCTTCTTTGGGCCTGGATGCCTTGGGATATTCTAGTGAGCTACTGAGCCTTTAGACAGCAGATCACTGTCCGACATCAAGCCTGGCTCTGTAGGAATGAAAAATGACTCCCAGCTCTGTGAATCCTTCTAGGAGATGAGCCGGGGGGGGGGGCTGGGGGGGGTGGTGTCCTCACTTTTAGCCTGGACTTCCTAGGTACACAGGGAACCTTGCACTCACAGGGAATCTTGCTCCGTGGGGCTTCAGGATTTCCAGATCCGAGCACTGGTGCTCTTTCGCCTGTGCACCATCAATATACAGCACATATGCAGTTGTGACCCATCTCTTATCAAAACCAGGGAAACCAGGTGTCTGGAAATCCTAGGCAAATAAAGAGAGTCTTTGGAATCCATTTAGATGAGGTGAGATGAGATGAGATGAGATGAGATGAGATGAGATGAGATGAGATGAGATGAGATGGATGGACGAGCATCTGCTTGGGAGAACGACAGCCCTAGGGTAAATGCTCTTCTCCTTCCCACAGAGTTCATTCCTCTTCACAGTAAATCTTCAATTCTGTGCTTTCATTCAAACTAAGAACCCAGCCACATTTGCAAACACAAGAAGCTTCCTCGAGATAGGAGGACCTGTCCTCATGCAGCTCTGCTCACCGATCTCTGTCAGGTGTAGCCCAAGCCATCAAGAGACGAGGGGCTGCAGAACATCCCTACCTGAGCGGAACTGAGGCGGACAGGCAGCACAGAAAGTGCCGGAAGCTTGGTTTGCTGTTTCCCTGAGATAACAAGAGGATTTATTCACCCACGCAGGCAGGCTAACAACTCACACTAAGGAGACTCAACTTCTGAATCAGAAGAGCATGGTAATGTGGAAGTTATCACATTAAGTGTTTCATACAAATGACACAACTGGAGCTGCACAATGCTTACATTTGTGGATACAGACCTTCTCACTTCAAGGCATAAACCTCCTGCAAATGATAGGCGCTGAAATGATTGACGGGAGCCATAGTTGTCCCTTCTCAAGTCCCTGGCTCCCGCCATTGCTGGACTGACCACTGAGATGAACCACCTCAGGGCTGGTTCACCATGGCAGTTCCTACGCACCAAAGAATAGCCAGAGCACAGCAGCATCACTGCCACCTGCTTTCCTCAAAAACATCTCTTAACACCTACCTGACGCAAAGCCAGATCTATTCTAGTGTTTCCTGAATCTACTCACTGTCTCTAAAAAACAGTGCAATGCAAACAGGTCTTGTCTTCGAGATGATCTCTTTTATACCTCTGGAACTGCCTTTGCTGCTGCCCCTGCGCCTAAGAACCAGCAGTACCTCCAGCTTTCTTACTCAGGAGTCTCTCCTGCCGCTGACCATACAAACCTCAGATGAAGTTCCTGGGTATCCAAGGCGCTTGGGATCACCTCAGACAGTATTTAGAACAATGTGTGGAATCTGCCCTGTCGGAGCGGGTGTTAAAGCTGAGCAGACTCTGGATCTACAGGGTCAGGTCCACTTTAGGGTGATGCAGCAGGAGCAGATCTGTAGAAGAAAACAACTGATGCTGAGGACTTAGTGGCTGTGCTGTAAATGTTTGGGGGCTTACTTCAGACTATCCCTAACACTAAGCAATTATCCTCAGAGCCTCCTTGCAGGTCCTTTCACCTAAATTGCTCATGTTCTCCTGATCCAAACCGATGCTAATGCAGCTGTACCCTAAGTGCCCAGAAACATGGACTCCCATCCCACCCCAGTTCCAATGGAGGAGTGTGAAGATTTTGGTAGACATCAATTCCTAAAAGGAACAAGGACAAGGAAGGTGTAGCAGGAGAGTCACTGAGGAACACGAGATGTCTGTTGTCTTATGAAGCCAAGATAGCCTTCACTGACATGACACAGCTGGAGGGGGAGCTTTATCCCTCCGACACGGCCAACCCATTCCTCTGAGCACTGCTCCTGCTCTGGCTCCTTCCTTCTCTTCCCCCTTCCCTGTTCGTGGGACCACGCTGCTGGCTGGCGATGGAAGAGGCCACCACAGCAGCTGAGCAAACCGAGTCAGCTCTGCTGCCATGGCTCGCCTTGGGCAGGGGGTGGTGTCCTGGGCACCCCACTCTCCAAGCACCCCTTGCAGGCCCCTCTCTCTTTGCCTGTCCCTTCATGTCGGCATTTGTTCTCTTGAAGCTCTTAGGGTGCCTCTTCACAACCCTCTTTCTTTGGGAACGGGAGCCCGGTGCCGCCTTGTCCCGAAACTCCTATTCCTGGGGATGGCCAGCCTTGCCCCGTGGGGCAGGAGGGATGCGTACGAGGGGGAGGGCCGGCCGGGGCCCGGCAGCAGCAGCCCCTGTGGCCGGGCCCTGGCCAAGACCACCTCCGGAAGCCGCCCGCACCCCGACACAGGCGGCCCCGTCACCCCGCGCCCGCCGGGACCACCGGGAGGGGCCGGAGCCGGGGCCGGGGCGGCGGCTCCCGCGCCCGTCCGGCCGTCCCGCCCCCTGGCTGCTCGGCCCGGCGGTGCTCCCGCCGCCGTCTCCCCGCCGGCGCTCCCCGCCCCTCGCCCCTCGCCGTCGCCCCGCCTGGCGGATGGCCGGAGCGCGGGGCCGGGGCCGGCTGCCTGCGGCGTCCGCTGCGGCGGCCGGGGCCGGGGGCCGGCAGAGCCGGGCAGAGGCGCGCACAGCCGCGCGGGGCGCCCGTCGCCATGGCAGCGCTTGCTCCGGCGAGAGGTAAGATGGGTCCCTCCGGCCCCCGCCGCCGCGATCGGCCCCCGCCGCCGGCCCCCGCTCCGCTCCGCCGCGCACAGGGCGGCGCCGCCGCCGCCGGGCACAGCCGCGCCCCGGGGCGCCCCGCGGGCTCCGCGGCCCCGGCCCCCGCCCAGCCCGACCCAGCCCCGGCCGCGCCGCGCCGCTCCGCAGCCGCCCGGCGAGGCTCGGAGGCGGCCCGGTCCCCCGCGGCCGTGCCCGGGCTGGCGGTCGGGGGGCAAAGGGAGGGGGCGGCGGGGGCAGCACCGCAGCTCGGCCTCGGGCCGGCCGCATCCCCCCGGCACCCCGGTTTTCTCCCCGCTTCCTTACAATTATTCTGGGTCATCTTCCCCGCGGATCCCCCCGCCCTTGCCTTCCCCTGAGTCACCAGCCCCGGGGAGTCTGTCCTCTTCCCGCTGGTGGGATGGGTGGTGGGATGAAGCAGGGAGGGGGCTCTGGCCGGGGAGCAGGGCCAAGTGAGGATGGGTTTCCCCGACCTGGCCATCTCTGCATCAGCTCCGGGGCTCTCCCATCCCTGGGAGCTGCAGGACGGTGGCTCGGAGCAGAATTGGGCCCCAAACCCAGCAGAGGTGGGAGGGTTCCTGCCTCCTGGAGGGAACGGCGTGGGCCACCCAGAACAAGCCGGGTGGGAAGGGCGGCAGAAGGAGATGCTGCAAGGAAATTCATTCCCCTGGGATTATCAGGGCCGGCTAGCGTGGTAACTGTCTCCAGAGGCCACAGGCCTAACTGCAAGAGTGATGGCACTTGGGGGGGAAAATACGAGCCAGGGCAGAACGGCAGCATCGCCAATCTGGTCATGACAAACTGCTCCAAGCAGGGAGGAGAGGAGGAAAAGCCTCAGGTGGTTACAGAGAGGGTGAGAAAGTACAGAGAAGCAGAAGGAAGGGGAGGGGTGGGAAGAGAGCCACTAGCTCAGATTTGGGGGGAGGACACCGATCCATCCACAGAAAGACTAAGTTTACATCTGCTCCGGTCGAGGCATGGAGCAGGCCTATACCTTCCTGGAATATACTGCTTGGGCGTCCCCTATAGATGAAGACCAGGAGAGGGGGTTTGAGCTGGTAGGACCAGGGGTCACTGGCAAAGGTGAGTAGTCTCAGGACTAGGTTAGCAGTTGTCTTGGCTGGGTTTGTAACCGTGGGGTCTCTGGAGACCCGGAGCTGCTCTAGCTGAAACGCACTAGGTGGGCGAGCCGTGTGGCCGAAAGACTTGTGCTTCAAGACTGTGGGACAGCAGGGTATCGCTGGAGCAGTGGCACGCACCGTGGATGGGATGGGATGGGACGGGAGCGGCAGTCCAGAGCACTGGCAGAGAAAAGCTGAGGTCCAAAGACTGGCCTAGCTGTGGGAACTGTACGGCAGGAGCGAGGGGGGGTCGCAGCGGGTGCGTGGGGAGGGCAGGACCAGAATGGAGGGAGCGATGAGAGTTAGACCTTCTGTTAAAAAAAATGGCATTAGTAACGCGTTGGGTGCAGAGCCTGAGACTGGAAGGGGCAGGGAGCTCTGGGTGTCTCAGCAGCACTGGAAGGAATTGCTGGGGGCCCAGAGTCTGGCCTGAAGTATACAGGAACTGCTGCAAATCCAGCTCTTCTGTTCCCTGAAAGACACAAGGAGTGCTCTGCACAGCCTAAATCATGACAAGGTGTTTGTGTGGGCAAAGAGAGAGAGAGAAAGAGAGAGATCTGGGGAGATAGAATGATCTTAAATTACTTTTTCTCTTTTCTCTCTTCTACAGTGAACCTCGTGCCCTGAATCTCCAAGGGAACCTTTGAAAAGGATCTTCCTCTCCCTGCCATCTCCTTATTGTTTGCCAGCTCTGCCCTGCGCCGTGCAGGGAGGCTTGAAAGTGCAGGCTGAGCCCTGGAGGACAGCAAAAAGGACAATGTAGTGAGAGTGCCGTGAGGCCTTGGATAGAGAACCCTCTGAATCTTGTTCACTCTCCGCTGATGGCTCTCTGACTGCCTTGGCAGGAACCTCTACCTGGCCACGAGCGTGGCATTTGGTGAGAGGGGAATTACACACAGTGTATGCGCCTCCCTCACCATTTCTGCAGGACCTTTTGTCCTGCCTTCCGTCTCCTCTGAAGCTCTTGGCTAGGTCCTCATTGACTAGGACACTGGGCAGCAGGCACCTGCTACTACCAAATTGTTTGGAGTCCCCAGCAGTCCCTGTTTGCGTGTGGCCTTCACCAGTGCCAGGAGAAGGTGGTCCCTGAGACAGAAGGTGCCTGGTGGGCACATGAAGTAAGGAGAGCTTTTTCTTTAGGGGAAGAGTGGAGGAGGGGGATGAAATAGATGGGGAGGAAAAAAGAAAGTGAGCCCAAGCAACTGAGGGAAGAAGCACTGGAAAGCGTTCATGAGAAAGAGAGAGAACAAAGGTGGAAGAGAGAAAGAGAACAAGGGAAAAAACAGGTGAAAAAGTTAGAACGAGGGAAAGAAATATAAGCAACAGAAGGGAAAGGCAGGACTGAAAGTGAGACAGAGTTGACGGCTGTTCCGCCTAGCACCTGGTGGCAATGCCTTGAGGAACCCCTCCGGCGTGCGTACACCTCGCATCACCACAGCAGCAGCAGATGAGGAGGGACGTGGCTCCACCAGTGCGGAGTCCCACTGACCCTCTTACAAACTCCCAGCAGCAGGGACAGGGTGCAGCCTAGCAGGGGTGGCAGCATGGGGGACTCTGAATCAGAGTCCACCTTGCACAACAACTCCCTGTGGTGGCTGGCATGTGGGATGTTAGCCCTGTTGGCCAACTCTTGGATTATCCTCAGCATCACGGCCAAACAGCAGAAACACAAGCCCCTGGAGCTGCTGCTATGCTTCCTCGCTGGGACCCACATCCTCATGGCAGCAGTTCCCCTCACCACCTATGCCGTGGTGCAGCTGCGGCGCGAGTCCTCCGACTACGACTGGAACGAAAGCATCTGCAAGGTCTTTGTCTCCACATACTACACCCTGGCGCTGGCCACCTGCTTCACAGTGGCCTCCCTTTCCTACCACCGGATGTGGATGGTGAGATGGCCAGTCAACTACCGGCTGAGCAACGCCAAGAAGCAGGCTCTGCACGCAGTCATGGGTATCTGGATGGTATCATTCATCCTCTCCACCCTGCCCTCCATCGGCTGGCACAACAACGGCGAGCGCTACTATGCCCGTGGCTGCCAGTTCATTGTCAGCAAGATAGGGCTGGGCTTTGGTGTCTGCTTTAGCCTCCTGCTGTTGGGAGGAATTGTCATGGGCTTGGTGTGCGTGGGTATCACTTTCTACCAGACCCTGTGGGCACACAGAAGACGCCGGCGGTGCCGCCATCAGCGGGCAGAGGAAGCGTCATCCTGCTCTTCATCAGCACACACCACTTTCAATGTACCAGCCATTGTAGTGGAGGATGTACGAGGCAAAAGGAGGTCTTCACTGGATGGCTCTGAGTCAGCCAAGACCTCCTTGCAGATGACCAACCTCATCAGTGCTATTGTCTTCCTCTATGACACACTCACTGGGGTGCCTATCTTGGTAAGCAGCAAGTTCTCCCTTTCCCTTCAGAGTCTGCCATTAAACTAGATTTCCTTTTCTCTCAAGTTTTAGAGAAGAAACTCTGCCTTCTGTCCACCAGCCACAGAGTTGCCACATCCGAATCTGTGTTATTCTGGGGGCTGGTTTTAAAAAGATGGCAGTAATCCTCTCATCCTTCCGCAGCAGCGTTTTCTTAAAACAAGTCTAAGCCTGGGGGATACGCACCACACAGCTAAAACCACTGTGAAAGTTTTAAGTGGCTAAGAGGAAGAGGAAATTATTCTGCAAACTTACAGGGGGATCTACCTCTGTAAAAACAATGAGATTTCTATTTCTCCAGTTTGCTTCTGGGGAACTGATACACTAGCTTTAAAAGCTGCTGCAGACAATTTTTTTTTTCCTTCTACTTTTATGGTCATTGTCAGCATTCAGGTTTTGTCTGGCTTGTTGATTTTCTGCAAAATTGGAGAGCTGGGGAAGTTCTCAAAGGGAACCATTAAGAGAATAGAGGCTTAGTCACAGCTTTTTTTTTCCAGTTGGCTGTGTCCTTGTTAGCACCTATTTAGCTCCAGCTCATAATGAGCACAGGAAAGAAGAGACACTTACACCAGGTGTCACGTTTGAGATCTGACAGCTCAGAATATGGTCGGGCAAACCTGGGGGCAACACCCCAGGAAAAGTTCTTCAAAGGGGCACAGGGTGATTATTTGACGAATCCTTTACAGACAGATTTAGGTTGTACTACAGAATTGACTCCCATTATCTTTCTCCCTTGATCCCCACTTCTGTCTTCTCTCTCTGCATCCTTTCTCCTCTTACCTCAAAGGTCGTGAGCTTTTTTAGCCTGCGCTATGATACGGCCCCCACCTGGATGGTCCTGGCTGTGCTCTGGTGCTCCATGGTGCAGACCCTGCTGCTCCCCTCCTTCATCTGGTCCTGCGAGCGCTACCGAGCAGATCTCCGCACCGTGTGGGAGCAGTGCGTGGCTATCATGTCTGAGGAAGATGGAGATGATGGTAAGCTCCTCACCACCCCCAGTCACTTTTCTTCACTAACCCCCTCCCCGAAAGACTACAGAGGAAAGAGGGGTCTGCCTTGGGAGAAGGACCTGAGTGGTGTCGTGGGTGGCTAGGTGGGATTCATGTCATAGCTTGGAGTCAGCAACCATGAGAAAATTTCTTCTGGAGAAGGCTCTGCCACTCACTCGCTGCCTTAGGACTTGCTGGCATCCAGGAAAAATTGGTGCAACATCCCTCACAGTAGATGCAAGAGTAGAGATGATGTGTACAGCTGCCAAACCACAACAAAAGTGACACGCTGGGCCTCGGCCCAACTTGCTGATCCAAAGGTCCAAGTTCTGGCAGAGCGCAATTCAAAAGCAAGACAGAAGAAACAGGGCAGTCTCTGGGTGCTTTAGTGCTGCTGCAAGCAGAAAGGCGAGGTCCTTGTTCAGAGGTGAGCCCTGAGGGCTGCAAGTAGGGCGGCAGAAGTCAGACAAGCATTAGGATGGCATCCAGGTGCCCTGATAATGCTCCGCTCCTGGCTGAAAAGTGTTGACTGCCATTCTCCTCTTTGCCAACAGATGGTGTGTGCGATGATTATGGCGATGGCAGGATCTGCAAAGTGAGATTTGATGCGAATGGTGCTGCAGCTGTGAAGCGGGACTCCCGGGACATCAAGCTGCTACCCATGCACCACATGTTGTTGCCCCAGGACAAGGTGCACTACCTGCAGGTGAGCTGAGAGCTAGCAGTGGCAGCCACAAAACCCAGTTCCTTCTCTGTCAGTCTCCCACGCTTTTATGTCCTCTTGACTCTCTTCTCTGAGAAAGCCTCAGCTACTCCCCTCCTGTTCTGTCTCTTCAAGTCTTCCATCACCTGCCTCCTTCTCTGTTTTCCAGGTCCCTATCTCCCGGAGAATGTCACATGATGAGACTAACATCTTCTCCGCCCACCGCTCTGCTCCATCCTTCCTACACAAGTGGTCTTCATCTGACGACATCCGCATTTCCACCCCCCGCAAGCCTGGAGGCCCTGGCTTCTTGCCTCCTCAGCTGCATGACTACCAGCACCGCCGGCGGCCCCCAGAAGATGAGCTGACGACCCTACGGCAGTTTTTGGAAGGGGGCCTGATGCCCCGGGGCTCCAGCTCCAGCGCCTGCTTCTTCCGAGATGAGATCACTACGTTCATTGACGAGACACCTCAACCCACCCCAGCCTGCAGCCCATGGCATTCCCGTATCCCACTCGCATCACGCCGCGATCGCCGCCTCTCCCTTGGCAGCAGAGAGGAGGAGAACGCCGACCGGCCACGGCGCTGCTCCTTGGCTGGCAACGAAGCCTGGCATCTGCAGGACGGAGAGCAGGCGCCGTGTGAAAGGACCCTTGAGGCCTGCGAGGCACAGACCTTCCAGGATCCCAAACTATGAGAGACAGCATCTAACATTCAGTGCCATCACGATTTTTAAATAAAACTTCAAGTGTTCCCTTTGTCCTGGGACCCGATCACTAATCTGCATTCTCATCTTTCTCGCCAGCAGGCAGGAAACATGGCACCCCACGCTGGTGGGGGAAAAAGAAGTGGGACAGACCCGCAGAAGGGAGCGCCTGACGGACAGACGGACAGCCTGTGCCTGCTCTCAGGTTACAAACACACCCACCGCTGTCACCGCCACTTGGCACCCTCGCCAGTCCCGTCCCCTTTGTGAACTCCACCCTCGCATCCGCGCTGCCCTAAGAGACAAGGCAGGCGCAGAATGGTATTAAAATTCTATATTTGGAGTGTCAATCGTGTGTCTGTTTTTAAAATAATATATTAGTAATAATTTTGTTTCCATAGAAACAAAATGACTGGCCCAATGTTTAATGAAGCTTCACAGGCTTCTGGAAGGGAAATGTGTAACGTGCGAGGCTCCTTTCCTCCCTCGCCATCCCTGTCTTGTCAGTGCACCTGGAGGGCAGCAGGTGCTCAGCAGCCCAGGGAAGGGAACGAAGCCCGTACAGGAGTTGTCATGGGAGACTGGGGGAAAAGTTTTCCTGTCCATTTCAGGGGAGACTCAGGCTGCCTACAGCTAAGCAGGAGCGGCTTCTGTGCTGTCTAGTATCACTCAGCAAAAGATATTGCTCTGAGGCAATCCCAGGCTTGAAAACAGTTAAGTTCTCCCTAAAAAGACCCTGACCCATAACATTTCATTTCACCGGTGCAAACTGTTGATTCCAGTGTGAACTTTACATCAAACGTGATGGCCCAAACTTCTCACCCAAACAGGAGGGCTGACAGAGTCGGCCGAGGGGAAGGCCCCCGCCTGCCCGCACTGTCAAAGCTGGAAGCGGTGAGGTCTGGAGCAAAACTCTTGGAAGGGAGGTGCAGAGGTAGTGTGTGGGAGACGGACCTTCTGCACGGCAGAAGTAGCTGGCATAGTGGGTGTAGTTCCAGCCCTGTGGGCAAGGGTTCGGCTGCAACGGAGGAGGTGTGGGAGACAGGGAGCCCTTCACCTCCAAAGCGCTGCTCCACGTGATGGGACTTGCTCCATGAACTGTCAAAGCGTGCTTCATCCCCGACGTGGAGACTGATAGATTAACCGTAACCTCTTATGAGACGTCTCATTGGAGGGTGACCAGTACCAAAGGGTGGGATGGTGCTGGGGGATGCTCTGCAGGTGCCTGGATGAAGGACCACCTCAGACAACGAGGTGCCGGGGCGCTGATGGGCCCCCACAGGACCAACGCCGGGCTGCTCCAGGCGCCCACGATGAGGCGGCAGGTCTCGGCTGGCTCCCATGGAGAGACGCGGGGATGGCGGGTGGGCGAGGCGGCCCTTGCCCCCGGGCAGCCGCCCTCTCCCCGGCTCCCCAACCTGGACGCCCAGCTGCCCGCCCGGCCGCCCACCGGCGGCACCGCCCGCCCGGCCCGGCCCCCTGGGTGGGCCTACCCGCCCCGGACCCCCTCTCCTCCTCCTCCTCCCCGGCAGCTCGGCCATGGCCTCCCTCCGCTGCCTCTGCCTCCTCCTCGCCACCGCCACCGCCGCCACGTCGCCGGGCCGGCTGGTCCCCTACGACCTGCTGTACGCCGACGGGGTACGGGCCTACTTCGCCCGGGACTGGGGGCGGGCGGCCGAGCTGCTGCAACGCGCCCTCCACAGCTACGCGGGGCTGCGGGCGGCCCGCCGCGCCTGCCGCGCCGCCTGCCGCCGGGAAGCGGCTTTCCTCGGCGGGCCGGCGGCGGAGCCCTGGGAGGCCGCCCTCTTCGGCCGGGTGCTGCAGCGGGCCGACTGCCTGCAGCACTGCCTGGGGCGCCGGCTGGGCGCCGCGCCCTCCGCCCACCGGGCCAGCCCCACCATCCGCCGGGACTTCGAGCAGAGGGAGCCCTACAACTACCTGCAGGTGGCCTTCTTCCAGGTGGGGACCGCCCCAGGGGTGGGCTCCTCACAGCGGGGTGGGAGTCGTTCTGTCTCGCGAGGGTGGCTGTCTGCAGAGCTGGGGGGGGGGGGGGCATCGGCCGGCTGAGGAGGCTCGCCAGCCCGGGAGAGGGGCACAGGAACCTTGTGGGTGACCCCAGGGAGCGGCTGGGGTGAGGGGTGAAGAGGGGGCAGTGTGACAGGCGCTGCTGCCTTCTCTCCGCAGCTGAAGAAGCTGGATCAGGCCGTGTCCGCCGCCCACACCTTCTTCGTGGCTAATCCCCAGCACCTCCAAATGCGGGAGGACATCGAGAAGTACCGGCGTATGTCAGGGGTGAAGTCGGACAACTTCCGGGACCTGGAGGCCACGCCGCACTGGGTGAGGGTTCCATGCAGAGCCAGGCGTCAGCAGCTCTTACCCCTTCCTAGGGACTGGTCTGGGACCCTGATTTGTTCCCACAAAAGGGCCATGGCTTGAGACAGGGGCCCCGTACACAGAACGATTTAGGCTGGAAGGGACCTTTAAAGATTACCTAGCCCAACCCCCTGCCATAAGCAGGGACATCTTTCACTAGACCAAGTTGCCAAGAGGCCCGTCCAACTTGACTTTGAACGCTTCCAGTGATGGGGCATCCAGACCTTCTCTGGGCAGCCTGCTCCAGTGTCTCACCACCCTCATCGTAACAAATGTCTTCCTTATCTCCAATCTAAATCTACCCTCTTTCAGTTTAAAACTGTTGTCCCTTGTCCTGTCACTACAGGCCTTGGTCAAAAGTCTCGCTCAGTCTTTCTTACAAGCCCCTTTTATCTTTGAAAGTCTGCAAGAAGGCCTCCCTGAAGCCTTCTCTTCAGGGTGAAGACAAACCATTGCAAGTGTGACACAGATACTTTCTGGTGACACTTATGACAGGCTGCAGGGCCTTTGAGAAGTATATTTGGCTTAAGTCCAGAAGATTTGCTGTCACTGCCTGGTGGGCTGTGCATGATCAGGCAGGCCCCTAGATGTCACCACTACCCTGTGAGTGACTGGAAGTGTCAGAGCATCCTTTGGTTGTCACCCACACTGATGAGGGACCTGGATCTATCCTTCACAGGAAGCATATGAGGCTGGGGTGCAGCACTACAATGCAGATGAGTACCTGCAGGCTGTGGCCAGGCTGGAGGAGTCACTCAGAGAGGCGCTGTCGGCACTGGAAGAATGTCGTGCCCTGTGTGAAGGGCCTTGGGAGGATGAAGATGACGAGGAGGAGGAGGAGATGCAACCTGGCCTGTATGAAGCCATTGCAGGTAGCGTTAGAGGCACAGAGGTTTGGGTAGGAAAGCCGTACTCCCCACACTGGACATGCCCCATTTCCTAGCATTCCTGTCTGGAAGAATTGTGGGCTACTGCCTTTCTTGCCTCTCTCTCTTGCAGCCCATTATGTTCAGGTTTTGAAGTGCAGACAGCAGTGCGTCCTTGAAATTGCCACAAAGCCGGGGCGGATTTCTGCCACGGAAGATTTCATACCCTCTCATCTTGATTTACTGCAGTTTGCCTATGATCAAGGTGAGTAGAGCCACAACCCCGTGGGTTATGCTGTGGCACCCCTAAGCTTGCACTTTGCCTCTGGACCTGGAGGGCAGCATGTCACGGGGAGAACCGGCAGACTGACCTGAGCTCTACCTCTGTCTTCCCCTTTCTGCCCCCCCAACTGTTCCCAGAACCTCTCTTCTCTTGCTTAAGCCTGTGTGCACCTTGGGAGAGGTCCCGCTCACTTGTGGTCCACTTCAGTCTTCTTGTACAGCTTCTGTAATGTGTGGCTGTTCCCACTTCTTTTATCCAGCAATCTCCGTTTCAAGTCCTTGCTCCAACTATCTGCTGTGTATTTTGTACCCTCCTTTTCAGTACCTGGCTCCAGATGAGGGCCCCCACTTCCTATCTAGAGCATGTGCATGTATCTCATTTCAATAGTGGTTGACTCCTGACTCAGCCCTGCCTGTCCTCACTGACCTGACGGCCTGTTGTGAAAGTGGTCGTCCTGTCAGTCACTTTCACAGGTCCCTCAGCTCTTCTCTTGGATACCTCTGCTCCTTCCCACACTGACCCAGCTGTCTCTGGGCTCCTCTGTCACACCATTGGTAAAACTTGTATCTCAAAGAAGCCTCCAGACCCCTCATCACGTCTATTGGCTGAGGGAGGTGGGACTGTCTTTCTTCCAAATATATACTTGCTCTCTCGCTGTCTCCTGTGAACAAGCCCCCAATGAATATTGAAAGTTGGCCCATTCTTTACTGGGCTCATTCCCTGTATTCTCTGCCCATTGTTGGGTAGAGGCCCAACTAGGCAGGGCTTGATGTGTACTCAGTGTAAGGCCTTCTGCTGCTGGATCTTGACCAGGGCATTGGGTGCTGCTGGCCTATACATATTTGCTGCTGACATCAAATCTTTCAGAGACATATTTTTGTTCTGTTCTATCCCTGCCCAAGTTGGGAACCAGGCACTGGCTGCTGAATGTGCTGCTTCCTACTTACTCTTCTATCCCACGGATGAGCCAATGTTGGAGAAAATGAAACAGTATCTCACAGAATTGGGAGAGGACACAGCTGTCTCAGCCAGAGAGGTAGTTACAACCCCAGGTCTGTACTGCTTGGCCCTCCCCCGTCCCATATGATGGGATCACAGTCGAGGAGACAAAAAGGGAAATGTGTTTCATGGCAGATGTGCACCAAGCCCATCTCCAGAAGAAAATGGAGCCTGAGTTTACTTACAGTCTGTATCAGGCAAGGTCCCTTCAGGACAGAACCGGGCTTTCATAGTGCACAGCAGTGTGTTGGGGCAGGTTTCTGCCCTGGACACGGATAGTGTTATCTTTCATGGGGTGATTGTGTGACAGCCTCTTTGCTTCCTTTAGAGTATTCAACATTATGTGCAGAGATCTTTGATGGAGAAGAAGTTGATTTATTATGCAGTGGAGCATCTAGGAGGAACTTTTAATGACCCTGTAAGTAACAGTATCATCTTAACCTTCCTACTGTGATTTCACCAAGACAGTTGCCAGAACTCACTTCAGTAGCACATGATCCAGAAAGGATCATATGCTGATGAGAAGGATCCCCAGGTCCTTATGAGGACTGCTCCAGGACTGAACTTAGTTTCAAACTGGTGCTGTAACCATATGCTTTAGCTCAATCTGGCTGTCATCAGAAGCAGGCCAGAACCATTGGTCTGATACTCACTGGAGAAGCAGAACAAGGGACTGGTGGTTTGATGTGATCCAGTGTGGGAGAAGTTTGTTGTTTACTGAACCGTCTGCATTTGTTCCTCCAGGATCTTTGGACTCCAGATGAACTGATTCCTGAAAACCTAAAGGAAAAATACAGGTAAGGTTGGCCAAGTTGACTAGGACTGAAATACAAGTGTTGGAAGTAGAGAATGGGGTTGGACTGGCAGGGGTGGTACAAGGAGCAGTAATACCTACTGAGGAATGTGCAAAACGGGAACATGAAGGATGTGAAATGCTACCACAGAGGAGGGTTAGGCATAGCTCTGTGTACTGACAGCCCTGGTCTCTGTTTTTTCGCTTCCTCCCGAGAGAGGATCAGGAGAAGCAAAAGCAGGAAACGCTGGATATGGAAGAGAGTGAGAAGAGGGGTGAGTAAAAGAGCTTGAAGAAGGACTTGGATGCAGTCAACCAGGCTAAGTGCTGTCTTTTCTTCCATCCTCAGACATTTGAATGCTAGCGTAGATGCAGACTGACTGGAATGGCTCGGCAAGTCTTCTCACTGTTTCTTTCTCCCTCTTTGATGCATGTATAATCTTGCAAAATCTCACTGCATACATCCCTGGGATGGGAACTCAAAGAGCACTGTGGCTGGAGAAGCTGAGAGCAGTGGTGCCTGAATACGTGACAAGCCTGTGGACATGCAGATCCCTGTTCAGTGTGGCTGGAGTGTCTACACCAAACCTGGTTCAACTCCACCAGCCTGACTTCAAACAACATTGTTCTGAAGGGGACAAGGAGAGATGGGGGGAAATGGAAACCGGAAGCACACTATTTGGCTTGGGCAAGTCTTTCCCTGAAAAACACAAGTCCAAATGGTTTGTGGCTGAATGCTGTAGACTGCAGTGCAGACTCCTGTGTTCTTGCTGGTTCTCTCTTCTTATTTGTGGACACACAGCCTCATGCAGGGCTCTGTCCTGGAGTCTTTGCTTGAAGTGACCCCAAGCGGTTCTCTGCTGTGATTCATGGGAGAGCAGATCAATCTAAGGGCTTGAGTGCCGTGGCATTCCTGACCATCCAGAGGTCAGAAGGGAGTGAAAAAAAGGCCAAAGATCAAAAGATCAGATCACCAAACTAATACCCATTGCTTCTCTTTGGGGCTGAAGAAAGTAGAAAGATTCACCGGAGATAATTCTGGGATAAGATGTGTGATTGAAAGGAGGGTTGATGGAGGTGTTTACCTGCTTCTTTTCTCCAGAGCCTCACCCCAGTAGCCTGGACCTGTTCTGCTGCTGTGATCCACAACTTTCCCCAGCTCCCTGCTGCTCTCCCAGCAAGCCCCAAGTTTCTGCTGGCTCCTGAAGCACTCGCTGTAGGCCAGCTTCCCCAGCTGATGCTCTGGTTCCCCTGAAGCATGTGAGGGGTGCAAGTGGCCCAGGTCTGCGAGGAACGGGCACTTCTGGGGAACTGTCCTGTCTTCTCAGAGAATGTATGGTGTCTCTCCACTTCCTTATCCAGGCTGGGGGTTGGTGTCTGAGGGCTTCTTGTCCAAAGCTTGCTCATGCCTATCTGTACTTGCTTCTCAGCAGGTCCTTTGCCTTTTGAGGGTATTGCTGTCACGATGGATTCCCGTCGGATGAATGGAACCCAGAGGGTTGTGTTTGACAGAGTGCTGACGGAGTCTGAGTGTAAGGACCTTCTCCGGTTGACAAAGGTGAGGCCTGGGTCTTGTAGGAGCTTGTAGGAGCTCCTGTATGTTTCCATGGAGGAGAGATGGCAACCTAATGTGTGTCATGTGTATCATTCTATTCCAGGCAGCAGGAGAAGCAGGGGATGGCTACCGGACAAGACGGTCTCCTCACACCCCACATGAGAGATTTGAAGGGTTAACTGTTTTGAAGGCCATGCAGGTAAGTGTGCAGTCTTACTCTGTGAGTCTGCCACCTCCTTGATTGTCCAGAAAGAGTGTTTGCCACCTGAGCACTTTTCTCTGTGAAGTGCACTCTGGATGGTGTCATGGGTGTGTTATCTTCCTCACAAGCACATGTGTGGTCTCCCCTGACCCTCTTCTTCCACAATCACATTGGGGCACTTTGTACATGGAGGGCTTGACAAATGCTTTCTCTCCTTTGAGACAGTTTCAGGAATGCTACTTGTCCCCATACAGTAGTCTTACAGACATGCTTAGCTTAGAATTGGAGAATAAATTAAGGTGGAAGGAGACTCTGGAGATCTCTAGTCTGACTCCCTGCATGCAGCACGGCTAATTCCAAAGCTAGGTGAGATCCCTCAAGGCTTTGCGCAGGCAAGTCCTGAACATCTCCAAGGGTGGAGATTCCCCAGCCTCTCCAGACACCTGTTTCAGTGCTGTGCCACTCTCAGGAGGATGAAATTTTTCTTTATATCTAGCCAAAATTTCCCTTGCTGCAGCTTTTGCCTGTTGTCTCTTGTCTTTTCAGTGTGTCCCTCTGAGAAGAAACTGTCTCCATCTTCTCTATAACCCCTTTTAGGTGGAAGGAGACTGTAGTTAGATCCTCCTTTGGCCTTCTCTTCTCTAGGCTGAAGAAACCCAGCCCTTGCAGCCTCTGTTTCTATGTCATGTGCTCCAACACCCCTGCCATCTTAAGACCCTTCTCTGAGGACTCACTCCAGTTTGCTAGTGTCCCTTGTGTACTGGGGGACACAAAATGATGCTGCATTTCGGATGTGGCTTCTTGTGCTGAATGGAAAGAATTACTGTGCTGTACAGGTGTGCTCCTGACTTGTATTTACATGAGGAAACATGTTCTTTTCTTACATGTGTGACCAGAGCACTTTACACAGGTCTCTTCTTCTGTACTGTGTACGTGTACCATTTCTGAGTGTCTGTCTATGTAAGTATTCTAACAGGTCTGTTTTTCGCTTGTAGCTGGCCCAGAATGGGGACGTGGACTGGAGAGATGCCAAATTGCTTCTGCAGGCCAGTGAGAAATCACGAAAAATCATAGAGTCCTATTTTACTCCTGACAAGAAACTCCATTTCTCATTCACACATCTTGTGTGCCGCACGGCTGTAGATGGTAAAGAATCTTTCACCCTGTTAGTCCCTGTCTCCCAGAGAGTCTTCTCAGTCCCAGCTGTGTGCTCTCAGGGGACTCTCTTCCCTTTACTCTCACCGTGCCCCTTTCCGTCTGCCTTGTTCTTTCTTGGATCTGAAAATGCCCATATTCTTTTTTGTAATTTCCCTTTTCAGGGGAACAGGAAGGTCGCATGGATCTTAGTCATCCTGTCCATGCTGATAATTGTCTTTTGGATCCTGAGGGGCAAGAGTGCTGGAGAGAACCGCCTGCCTACGTGTACAGGGACTACAGGTAAGAGAAGAAGGGGGCCTGCATTACATCATGTGGGGATCAGAACATCTCCCCGGCCCCATCAGAGGATGAGCTCAGCTTATAGAAACCAGGTGATGGGTTGTTGGCTCAAAGCCAGCCAGGACTGTAGCGTCAGGCAGAAGGCTGCATCGGTGGCTTCAGAGTGAGGTGTGAAACACCTTCCCTAGGTCTGGGAAGAAGATCTGCCATTTCTCCCTCCTCACAGCCAGCATTAATGGAGAGCAGAACAAGGCTGGGAGGCTGCACAGACTAGAACCATGATACCAAATTGTTGTCTAATGGGTACTACAGTCCACTGCCGGTCCTTATGACAGTCGGTTTCTTCTAATCAAGTTCTGTCTTTCACAGTCTTCTGTGCATTACAGGAGAGGGAGAGCCAAGCTCCTTGGATTTCCTTTGTTTGAGACTATTCTCTCTGTTCAACTCTCAAGATTCACTGCCAATACTTTGTGTTGGGTTTTTCCATTTTATGTGAGAGGGTTTTTTTCCAGCCTATGGCAGATTTTGTTACTCTTCTGTGAAAGAACCTGAAATATATTTTAGTGACACTGTGGCATGCTGCAGCCAAATGAGGTCAGTTGACTACAGTTGATTCCTCCTATTTATCATCCCATCCCTGGGCATCTGGAAATCTTATTTGCCTTTTTTTGAGTGGTAGCTGTACCCAAAGCGAAATCTTCTCTGAGCAGCCTGTAGTAAGGATGTGGGACTTACAGGGAATTCCAGTATCATTGAGTCCCTTTCCCTTCTGATACAGATGTTGACGTGGTATAGTCAGATTGTAAAGTTACCAGGCTCTGTCATGTAACAGGTTAGATCTCTGTCCCTCCTGTGGGAAAGCTGTCCTGTCACCTCACTCCTCCCCGGGCTTCTCTCACTTCTACTTGAATATATGTTAAAATATCTTCCTGGGATCTATGCCACTGAATTACTTCCAGGAGTATTCCTGTCCTCTTGCAGAGTGAATTGTGATTGACCAACCAACTCACAAGAGCTGAGCTCTTCCAGTGTCCTTTTGAAACAGGTCCCTGTGCTCCAAACTTCCTGGATCTCTTCTGTGTATTTGTGCGAGGGTCATTAATGAAATTATTGAACAAGATTGGGGCCAGGGGTCCAAGAGTCCCGGTGATCCTCCTCCAGGCGAACAGTGCTCCTTTGGGTGGCAGTGGTGCACTAGTCACTGTGTAATGTTCACGTGCTCTTCACCTTCTCTGTGTTCATTAGTAATTTCTCTAGTGGCACCGTTCTGAGTACTTTTACCAGAGTCCAAACTGCTGAGATCGAGCACATTGTCTTTTCCTGGCAAATCAACTGCTTTGTCAAAGATTGTGTGGCTAGCCCGATCTGCTTTTAGTATACCCGTGTTACATTTTAAGACTGTTTTCCATTTACCTCTTGACCTTTAATTATCTGTCTCCTCAGAAATGGAATCTGAAGCCCTACAGACTACTGAGGTCAGGCTAGCAAGCCTGTTTATGCTTCAACCATTATCCCTATCCTCCTGCCCCTTTGTGCATGTGAGAGCTATCCTTGCTTCTCTCCAGTCATGTTACCACCCTGACTTCACAGTTTTATTAAAAACTCTATGGCAGAAGAGCTATAACTTCCTGGGTCTCAGGGCTGGTAATCCTCTCACTGTCATCGTGTCCTTAATGTTGTACTTCAGCAGCCACAGTGTTGATTTCTTTTTCTTTTTCCAAGTCCCATTAACGAGCCTCTCTTGTTCATCTGACGTTTTCTATCAGCGTAATTGAATACTAAGAGGAATGCAAGTAGTTCATGGTCCATTCTTTCACCTAGTTGACTGTTGTCTCACCTGCAGTGCACAGTGGCCTCACTACTTCTCTTTTTATCTAACATTAGTAAAGAAATTTCTTAATCTAATTTTCTTTTTCTGCATGCACTAAGCTTCTTTTTCACCATTCTTACATGACCCTAAAATTCCTTGACTCTTGAGACATGGCTTGCTTTGCTGATCAGTCTCCTCTTCCAGGCTTTGGCTTATTTCCAGCGTTAAAACATAACGTCATGCCAGGTCAGAACTAAAAGTCCATCTAGCCCAGGGTGTTGTCACAACAGTGCCACAGATGCATGCTGTAGAGGATTAAAAAACAAAACAAAACAAAGCAGGACAAGCGTGTAGAACTGACTCCCTGGCATACTCTCCTAGCCTCCTGTGGCTTGCAGCTCAGGCCCTCCCCTGAGTTAGGCACTGCTGTATTTAACACCCCCAGATGGATTCTCCTGTTAACTGGTCTGGTCGCTTTTTGAAGCTGTGGTATCGTTCAGGTGCCACAGCCTGCTGTGGCAAGGAGTGTGGGGAAGCACCTGGGAGGAATGAGCTTCACCGTCCATATGTCCTCTTTCTTTTTGTCCACAGTGGCATTCTCTACCTCAATGATGACTTCCAAGGTGGGGGCCTTTTCTTCACTGAAATGGACACTGTGACTGTCACAGTAAGTCTGGGACCAGCCAGAAGAAGGAGGGAGGACTGAGGGTGGGACTTAGTCTGGGCAGAAGGAAATTAGTTGGTTATTGGAGCCCAACGCTCCTAAAAGAATCCAGTGCTGGTGCTGGGGCAGATTCAAATTGGGACAGCTAAAGGCAAATTGAGGCAAATCTCAGACAGAGGAGAGGTTTAACTCCTTTCTAGCTGAGATGTTCCAGGCTCTTGCAGTCTGTGGGTGTCTGTGACGTAGGTTGTCCCTCTGGTTCTCCCTTACCATCCCCAATGTCTACCTTGCTCATACATTGGCAGTGGATGCCTGGTGTTCCATGTTCCCAGCAGCACAGTTACCTCTCCACAATGACCTTATACCCCAGAGGAGAGGGCTGCTGGCTTCATTGTCTCTTCTGTCTCTCCTGTCAGGCTGAGGTGCATCCTAAGTGTGGGAGGCTGGTAGCCTTCAGCTCTGGCAAGGAGAACCCCCACGGCGTGTGGGCAGTGAGCCGCGGCAGGCGCTGCGCCATTGCTCTCTGGTACACACACTCCCAGGAGCACGCTGAGCAGGTAAAGGACCGTGCTGGAGAAACGGATAAGAGTACCTCCGAGTTAGATCAAATCCCTCTGAGGAGCGGCTTGTGGTCTTTCTCAGGGGGCATGGCCTAGTGCAGCAGCTGGGGGTTGTCCTCTGACAAGGTGCCTGGTAGGGGGGCCAGCCTGTGATGGGTTCCGCAAGCGAGAATGGGCTCTGGGAGGGTTGGATGGATGTGGCAAAGACAAGATGTGTCTTGTCAGCCCCTGTGAGCAGGATGAAGACCCTAGCAGTGAGGGGTTCACATCATCTCTGTCTGTGGCTGCAGGAGCGGGTGAAGGCAGAGGAGCTGATGGAGCGGAGGGCTATGGAGCAAGACCAGCCTGATGAAGAAGAACGTCAGGCTGAGCACAGTGGCAGATCCTCCTCAGAGCTTCCCGTTTCCAGCAGCGGAGCCAGGCCTACGAGCCGGAGACACAAGCCTGGCTCAGACAGGACGCAGCAACCCAAGGAGCTGCGGGCCAGAGATGAGTTCTGAGTACACAGGGCCGCAGGGGCAGGGCTGGCACACACTGTGGCCTGGCAGGTCTTGGTAGCACCGGGACCACAGAGGTCTGGAGAAGTGTATTAGCATGCTAAAGACGTAGTGATGGGGAGGGATGCAGCTTTCTTCTCTGTGACATCCCAGCAGCTGAAAAATGGTAGCAGGGACATTAAAGTCCCTGACATATTAAAGTCAGTGACACCAGGAACTTTCTTCACTTCCTCACCAACATGTTTGTATTCCTCAGAAGTAAAAAAGCAGGGTGTCCTCAGTGCCAGCTTCTTGGTCATCCAGGATGAAATCCAAGAGGGGGGGAGGAGCCTGGGGTCTTTCAGCAAGGGCTGTGCAACATTCAGGAACTCAAAGCAGAAGCCTGTGAATTTCCTAGGCACCTGCAAACTCCAGAAACTCACAATTGGTCTGAGAGGGAAGGTGAGGGGCTGTGAACATATGGAATAAAAGCAAAGTGCTGGACACAGATGTTGGTGGGAGCTCGAGTCTGTACACCAGGAGGGAGACATGCACACTCGTTGCCGATGGAAATTTAATTAACAAATGGTAGAAGGAGATTGAGCCCTGGGTGAAAGAAAACAAAGTATTTGTCCAGCTGCCAGCTACTTCCGATAAGGGAGAGCAAGAGAGAAAGTCAGCTCTGCCATGACTAACCCCTGGGAAGGGTGGGGAGTGCCTTTAAGAAAAAGCAGTGCACGCTCACGTTTCCTTGCAGCAAGACCTTTCTTGCTTTCCTTTTTTTTTTTTTTCTGCTCCATGCACCAAATTGCCCCTGAAAGCACAAGAGATATTTTGTTTATCATTTTCCACCCTGATAGAAAGACAATCTGCTGTCACTGCCCAGGGATTAGTGTCCCGAGATGGGATTATATTGTAGCCAAACAGGAATTGAATGGGGTGGATGTGGAGTATCAAAAAGAGCAGTGACCCTTTTCCTGGGAAGCACTAGAGCCAAAGATCAACCTGTGGTTGTGGCAGACACAGGCCTTGATGAGAGTTGTGCTTGGAGACCCCAACTACAGCTCAGATGGAAGAAATCCGTAGGGCCAGTGGTGTAAGAGGTGAGTGGGTGATCCCCTCATCGCTGTTGACACAGTGGCCCTGCTCCATGGAAAGGGAAGTCTTTCCTCAGTCTAAATCCAGGCACTTCCTTAACATGCAAGCTTGGGAAACCTGCATTGGCAACCCTTTTTCCCTCCCGTCCTCCCCAGGGTCACAGGAAAAAGACAATTTGATGTGTGCATTTCAAATTCCCTCTCCCTGGCACCTGGAGGTCCATTGCACCCTGGCACTCACACGTCCATCCCAATGATTTATGTGGGGCACTGGATGGTTCCTGCACATCCTGACGAGGATGTGTTGGGGGGTGAGGGGCCAGTGTCCACATCTCTGGCTTGCTTTGCCCAAAGGTGGCTTGGGTGATTAGACTGATGGCCTCCTGACGTCAGATGAGATCCGTTAAAAGGTATTTATCTCGGGCTTGGGCCAAAGCCGCGGGAGAGATTAGAAGAGATTGAGGCCAAGATAATCCCCTCGCAGCATCCCACTAAAGTGGCTGCCAAAAGGCATGCCACCAAGTCTTGCCACCCCTGGTCTCTCTGCCCAGTTCTGTTTTCCCCATGCAGACCCCAGTTTGCTGCCCGGAGACGGTGTGACCCTAGCCCTTAGCGTGGTTTTTCCCTTGGCGGGGACACCATGGGTGGCAGCATCCCTCTTCCCACCCTGCCCAGGACACAAATGGCACACTGTTACTGGGAAAACGGGAATTCCTGTGGACGGTGAGGTGCAGCAAGCCCTGCCCCAGTGACTGATAATCCTAGCCTGTTCTGGCTAATCTTCACTTTATTAGTTTGTTGCTGGTTTAAACAGAGGGAGTCAAATCCGCCTGTGATGGTTTCTTTCCCTTCAGGAGCAGTGTGCTACTCTCTCTTTTCACCCCTCCCCATCCACCTGCTTTGCATTACGTCCCAATCCGATTTCCCCAAGTCTCTGGTGTCTGATTTAATTTGCCTGACGCCGCTCCTGGATTCAGCCCTCCCCCAACCCCTCCCGTCCACAGCCTTCCAGCTCCCCATGGGGAGATCAGTCCTGGGAGAGGCTGAGGAGCAGAGAGGGAGCAAAGGACTCGCTGGGTGGACAGGCAGGACTGACTGGAGACCGCACAGGGGCGAGGGGTTTCTGGCCGGCGGGGAGCCATTCTCAGCAGAGGAGGCAGGCCGTGAAGGTCCCACCCCCAGGGAGGACTGCAACCCACCTCGCTCTACAGATCCCGGTAAGGATGCTGCCTTGTTGTGATGCCCGAGGTCACCTTGATGAGCCTGGCACTTAGGACACTGGGTTTCTTGGTGTGATGCTGTGGGGAGGTTTTGTACGTGGGCTGATCCCATCTGAGGATGTGGGATGGGGGAATGATCATGGTGGAGAAGGAGTTGCGGTTAGCGCTGAGATGTCTTTATGACGATGAAGGGCTTTGCACAGGATGGAGTTGCTTGTTCTGCCCTTGGCAGGTAAATCTCACCAATTTCCAGAGTGGAACAGGAGGGTAGCACCTCCTCTGAGGGACCTTGCACTCACCACCCATATACAGTCCTGCACTCCCTGTGCACACCTCTTTGCAGCTGGCTGCTTTTCTGGATGGAGAAGGAGCCCTCAGAAACCAAGGAGCAGAGCAGGGTAATTTTACCCTGGCCTTTGATCTCCACCACAGGAGAGGGGGATCATCTCTGTATCCGGCTCTGCAAGGAGCCCAGGGTCACCAGGGCGAGCAAGTAAGGCCATCCAGGGATTACACAGAGAGCCAGGGATGCTGCCTATTAATACTCCGTCCTCCCTCCTGCACCTTTCCCTTTTCTATTTACAGCCCTCTCCCAGGACCCCACTGAGGGACCGCTCCCTACACAGTGTGGGGGAAGCTACCCAGAGGATGGGAAATAAGGGGGTTCACCTCCCCTTTCTTCCCACCCATCACTTGCTCCCCGATCCCCACAAGAGAGTGATGCTCGGTATGACAGCCCCTGGGGTGCAGGCTGGGCCCCCACCATGGAGTGGTGCAGGGGACATATAGCCACTGACCTGAAAAGTCATGGCGTGGCAGCAAAAGGCAGAAGGTGGGTGATTCTAGAACCCCCTCAGCCTCATGCCACAGTAGAGGCATTTGTTCTGCTACAAGCAGACACTCAAGGGCTGAGGATGGGTCAGGTTGCCCACAGACAGGAGTGCTACAGCAGATGCCTCCAGCAAGTTTGTCAGAAAAGGCAGGAGGGGAAAGAACTGTCATGTTGGAGAGCAGAAGAAATGAAACGTGGTTCCAAAAATCCAAGAACTGTGAACTGGATGAACACAGCTAAGGCAGAGCTGAGAAGAGGGCTGGCATGAGCTGACTAAGTCCAAGCTCTGTTTGGCTGTGCTGTGCTCTTCGGTGATGCTTGTAGGAGGCACAACTCTGGACCAGTCCTGGTGCCAAGGTCCTCCTGTCAGTAGCTCTTTTGCAATGGTGGTGGTGAATTGCTTTTTCAAAGGTACCTAAGGACTTGGTTTCCTCTACTGCTTAGCATCCACCTTAAAGATCCCTTACTTCCAGAAAGCACTGAGCGTGCACCATTTAGAAGCCTTTCCCATTAAAACCAAGCTGGGCAGCTACCACGAGCAGCCGTGAGCTGATCCGTGGATCCACAGATCCACAAGAAATGTGCAGATCCCGCTGGTCACGGCAGGAACGTGCCTTGGCCAGACTCCCAGCTCCATTCCCCTTTCTTCTGTTCTTCCCCAATTTGTTTCCTCCATTTCCTGTCCTAAATTTACATGACCATGACAAGCTGCTCTTTTGCACACCTGCTGTGGTCCTCCTGGGAGGCAGCTGCACTCCGCTGGGGACCAGGTAACTCACTCTCCACAAATTGCACTCGGATGTGATGGGTGGAGGCAACAGGCGAAGCTGGAGCTATTATTATCGCTCGTCTGTGGCACTTTGTCCTTCTGAGGCTGAGAACAATTCCCAACCTCATTTAGAGTGTTCTCTCAAAGGGTTTTAAAGGTTCGGACAGAGTCCTGAGCCTGAGCTGCACCTTCTCTATATTTAGTCCTTTTTATCCGTCCTCAATGTCGTGCCCCTACCCTTTGGTCTGCCCACCGGCTCCAAAAGCCCCTCGTCTGGTTCTGCAATGTCACAGAGCAGGTGCCTGTGAACTGGTGCTCCCATGCTGGTGCCAGAGTTGAGAAGGAAACGCCTGGGGAAGGGAAAAGATTGGTAAAAAAGCAGGAGCGGTGCAAGGAAGACTGGGGATGCGATGGGCAATGAGGAGGACGCGTGTGGCCAGCTTCACCTGGGGCAGGAATTGGGAGGAAGAGAGAACGAGGCTCCCATCTCCATGCAGGTCTGAGTGGGCAAAACCAGAAGTCCACAAAGACAGATTAGGGCAGGTGGATGGACGATGATCTCAGGTGGCCAAAGGTGTGCGAAATAACAGACCGGAGAGCCTGGGGACCAAGCAGAGGACACTGGAAGGACAGAGTCAGACTGAAGAGGTAAGGGAGCAGGGAAACGTAATCCAATGTTTAGGGTTGCTGGAAGGGAGGTAGGATCAGTCCTGTGGAGAACTGAGAAAGGGGAAGATGTGGACCACAATGGTAGGGCTGGTCTCCATAGGGTGGCTGGAAGTTCAGGTTTGCCACTTGGTGTGCTGGTAGGCAGTGACTAGAGCTGGACATGGTCTCCACAGCTTGACTGTACACTGAAGCTGAGAGGAAAATGCCACAAGATAAGGAGGATGTGCAACCTCCTACTGAAAGCTTCAAGGCTTTCCCCACCATCTTTCCATCCTGTCAGTTAGCTGAGAGAAGGTGTGGGGTTCCCAACGCCTTCCCAAAGGAGGAGAAGGGCATGCAGGTGGGCTTTCATGGTCACCATCACTCAACCTGGTGCAGTTATGAATCCTTGCTGGGAAGAACAGCCTCATCACTGTTCTGTTAAAATGAGAGAAAAAACCAACAGTGGAAAGGGCCCAGGTCAGGTGCTGGTCTTTCCCCATCCTTCAGCCAGGAAAGCCACAGAGACATTCAGTGGACGGGGATTCTGAGGGGAAATCCAAAGAGCTCTATGAAGCAGTGACCAAAGGTGGGACTTGGGAGCTATCTGCATGTGCTTGCTCATAGCAAGAGAGCACCGCAGTGTGGAAGGACCCAGAGCCCCATTGGCTGGAAGAAATGATGCCTTCAGGCAACAGGCCAGAAGGGGATGGAGGCGATGTGACCAACAGGGACTAGGAGAAATTCTGCAGGTGCTGCTGTAGTGTTTCTTGGTCTTGGGGCAAAGTTCTAATGATGAACAACACCTGGAGCGCATCTGGATACTCACACCTACCCAGGAGAACGATTGAAGCAATTAAAGACCAGATTTGTCTACAAGAGTGGGAGATGCTAGAATCACTGGTGAAGTTTTAAGTGCACGTAACAAGAAAGAGAGAACAAAACAGAGATGCTGTGTAATCACATGGTGCACCTGCATCTTGAATATGGATTACAGTTCTGGTTCACTGCTCCCTCTGCAACAACATATCATCTATATGCTGTAAACAACTCAAAAGGGCTCGGAGAACAACAGAGCTAATAGGATGTAACAGCTTACATGGAAGGAATGACTAAGTGGGCTCCGCAGTCTGGAAAAGAGATGGATGAAGATGGATATGACAAAGATCTATAAAATACCAGATGATGCTGAGGTGAATAGAAAATAGTTATTTGCTGATTCTTCCAACTCAAAAGCTAAGGACCACCAAGTGGAACTAGTGCCATTGTAACAGAACTGGGGATTCTGCAGAGCCTGCCGCTAAGCTGTGGAAGTCGTCACCATGGGGCACTGAGGACGCTAAACTTTGGCATGGGCACAAAAATTGTGTGGACAAATGCATAGAAGAAAAGTCCATCGAGGATTTGCATACAGTAATGCTGCCTCTAGCTTTGGACATCAATGAAAATCTGGGACTAGGAAAATAGGACAAATACCACTATCTGCTTATGTTACTCTTAGATCCTTCCCTAGGCATTCACCTATTTTTAATTTTTTATTTTTTGGATGGGAAACTATAAGGGAACCCTGACAGAGCACCTCAGCCCCCAGATTTCCTTGATGGTCAAAGAGCTGGTGGGCACTGCCTGATGATGCTTTCCCTAGGACAAATAATAGGAAATAGCCACTGGGCTCCTCCCATCAAGTTTCCTCCTCCTGGAACTGAGATGGACAGCTTGGCCACGGACAGGGACAACCTGATGGAGAGGACCCAGGACTTGGTAGGGCTTGGAATGGAGAGGTTAAAAATAAAGCGGTGAGGGAACGAGTGTGGCCAGAACCTCAGCAAGAGGCTCTGGAGGTCTTCAGATTCCCAGTGTACATGTAAGCAGGATACAAGACCAAACGGACCTTTGATCAGGCTCACTACGATCTTCCCAAATGCTAAGGGCCTTGACTAGATACAGCACAACATTACCAAGCATTCAGCCAGGAAACAGTTGCTCAGCCTTCATTAGAGATGCCTACATTTGCATAACCGAGCAGCCATATTCTGCCTTTCTACCTTACACCTTTCTCCTTTGATTTGTTTCCCCAGAATCAAGGCTGCCCCACGTGGAGGAGCCACCCCTAGGTCAGAAAGATGGGGGAAATGGAGCAGATGAAGCAGGAGGCTGAGCAGCTGAAGAAGCAAATTGCGGTAATGCTGGCAGCAGCCATGAAACTGCTGAGGGGTGCCTACCCCCCGCTCCCCGTGTCCAAGTTCTCCTCCTCAGTTACAACTTGGAGTTGAACTTTCTCCATCTAGATCCTTGGAGCCCTCTGCAGTTCCGCACAGCCCTTTAATGGACATCTTCATAGCATGGGGGGGGGGGGGGTGATGGGGAGGGGAAGGGAGAGAAGAGGGGACAGTATAATGGTGAGAAGGAAGTGGCCACCGGCATTGTGTCTGCAGGGGCCCAAAGAGTGTAGTGTGTCCCCAGGACCTCCTCTGTCTGGGAGGCAGCTGATGTTCTGCCAGGCGGGATGATTCATGGAAAGGGTGTTGCATGGGGAACTGGATGCTGAGCAGCTTTTGCCTCACCTTCCTGATGTCTGACTGGTGCCGAGGTGCCCTAGTCACAGACCAAGATCCCCCTGTGCTGGCCACAATCCAAGCCCGGCAAAGCCACAGTTTCTACTTCTAGCAGCCCCCAGGGTATGCCCCAGAATTTCACTTGCTGTTACCTTCATCACACGGCTTTTTTCCATCTTATCTGCTCCTGTCTCTTCTCCAGGATGCCCGGAAAGCCTGCGCAGACACAACACTTGCTCAGGTAAGGGACAGGGCTGGCTGGGCAGGTGAGTGTGTGGTGTGGTCAGCTAGCACCACTCCAAGGGGGACTCTCTCCAGTTGGGAAGCAGAGTTAGGAGGCAGAAATGTGGGGAGCAGTAAATCTCCTGCCAGTCCAAGACTAAGTCTTTCTCTCCCCACACTCTTTCCTCAGATTGTATCTGGAGTGGAGGTTGTTGGCCGCATCCAGATGCGGACCCGAAGGACCCTGCGTGGGCACCTGGCCAAGATCTACGCCATGCACTGGTCCACGGACTCCAAGTGAGAGAGGTGCAGCTGACCTGCCGGGTGCAGGGCAGCTCGTGGGCGTGAAGGGCAAAAAGGCTCTGATGGGAAGAGAGCTACTAACGCGGTCTTGTTCCTCTCTCACAGACTTCTGGTCAGTGCCTCACAAGATGGGAAACTGATTGTGTGGGACACATACACAACTAACAAGGTAGGAGTCAGGTGGCTGCAGGAAGCCAGGATGCTGGAGTGGGTCCCCGCAGAGCTGCTGCCCTTGCCCTCCTCTCTCTGCTGCCAGAGACCCGACACGGTTTCTTGTCCTCCCAGGTTCATGCCATCCCTTTGCGTTCTTCCTGGGTCATGACCTGTGCCTATGCCCCCTCAGGCAATTTTGTGGCCTGTGGGGGCCTTGACAACATGTGCTCCATCTACAACCTCAAGACTCGTGAAGGCAACGTCAAAGTGAGCAGGGAGCTCTCAGCCCATACAGGTGTGCGTGCCACCTGCCTGCAACCTGGGTGCTCTCTGCTTCCAAGCCTCAGTCTTCTAACCCTGCCCCGTTTCTCATATTTGCTTGTTCCCACCTCCCAGGTTACCTCTCCTGCTGCCGATTTCTTGATGACAACAATATTGTGACTAGCTCTGGGGATACCACATGGTGAGTGTTATCTTCTGCATCCCAGTGGCATGATCTCTGGCTCTCAGAGGCACAGCACACGTCAGCAAGTGAAGTCCTTTTGCTCTGCAGCAAACCACTACCTAAGGACAAATAGGTTCTACATGGGGAGGCCACACAGAGCACCTTAGGAAGCCAGATCCCTTCCTCCTCCCTTGGCAGAACGGGTGCTTCTTTTCCCAATTGAGGTCAGGTCAAGATGTAGGTCTGCTGGTGAAACAGTAGGGACCATGTCAGCTCTCACAAAGGACAGTGTCATTTATCGCAGGACAGAAAACATTGTAAATTTATGTGGAGCTCACATACACACCCCACTTCTCAAGTCTTTCCCATTGTGTAAGGGACACCTGCAAAGCCAGTGCCTGGATCCTTTGGTTCCTGGCTCTCAGGTCTCGCCGTGGGGTGACTCTGAGCAATGCTGAGTCTTTATTCATTCCCACCCCATCCCAACACTTGCTTTGGAAGAACCCTTGACCCAGGATGAGTCAGGATGTGGTATTTCCACCAGAAGTCAAGGTTACACAGGGGTTGTTTGCCTGGCTGTAACGTGGGATCCCAGTGAACATGGCCCGTGCATCCTACAAGCGTGGATACAGCAGACCTTTTTCAGCCGTTTGCTTGTGGGTCCCTCTTACCTCCCCTCAGTATTCCCTACAGCTGTTGCAGTTATGGGAATACGGTCAAACCTCACACACCCCCAGCTTTAGTCTAGTGCTGCTTTGGCAAAGGTATGACCAGCAACAGCTGTGAAGGTATCTCCTGTTGTATAGAGCTGACTCCAGCGATACTTTCGCCCATTTTCCCGTGCTGTAGCCAAGCCCATGGCTTGCCTCCTTTTCTTTGCAAGTGGGACAGCTCTTCAGCCCAGCTGTAGGTCTGGTCTGCCTGGGTTGGCTCTGAGAAGTTCTCTCCTCTCCTGCAGCGCGCTCTGGGACATTGAGACAGGGCAGCAGAAGACTGTGTTCCTAGGACACACCGGAGACTGTATGAGCTTGGCCGTTTCCCCAGACTTCAAACTCTTCATCTCTGGGGCTTGCGATGCTACTGCCAAACTGTGGGACGTGCGGGAGGGCACCTGCCGTCAGACCTTCTCAGGGCACGAGTCTGATATCAACGCCATCTGCGTATGTATGCTGCCTGCGTGGTGGGGAGGCAAGGAAAGCAGAGGGTGGATCAACTCTGAAACAAGGTCTTGGGACAAGGTTGAAAGAAGCTGTCACAGTCACGTGGGGAACAAGGGTCTCAAGAGATCTTGGCCCCATGATCCAACCTGAAGCAGGGAGGGCCTGAGTTCACTGAATTTTGGAGGCTGGCTCTTCCCGGGCACCGTGGCACCAAAGCACCTAGGTCTGACTCAAAGCACTGCTTGGACTCGGCAATTGCACTGTGGTCTGCGGAGCTCAGCACCCTAACACAGGTGCTGGTGCAGCTTTACTCATAGCAGCTGCTGGGAACTATGGCTCAGGCATGCTCCAGGAGCCCTGGCGCAAGACACAAGTGAGGCAGCAGGAATACCTAGCTCAGCTGAGGGTCTTGGTCAGCTTCAGACAGCAGAGGTGGGAACTTGGGATCATAGGGAGATCTTCTGAAGATGAAATCTTCACAGGAGGCAGCACAGACATTTGGGGGCCAGAGGCAAGGATTCAAACCGGAACCCTAGAGGTGGCAGGACAAGAAACGTGCCAGTTTAGTCCCGTGTGGCTAACCAAATGAGCTTGCCAGCTTCCTGCAATGTCCATTGCTTGAACCACTCTCCACTGACTTCAATTAGCACAGCTTTTCTCACCTGTCCCATGGCTACACCGCCAGCTGTATGGCTTTCTGCCTTTCCTGCCCCTGAGGAGCTCTTTTTTGCTTCTCAGGGCAAGGACACAGAAAAGGGGTGTGGATGAGAAGGTTGGAGTATGAGGGTCAAAGAGGAAGGCTCTTGTAGTTCTGAATCATGCCAGACCCCATCTAGGGGATAATGGGTGGACACTTGTCAAACCCCAAAATAACAGCTGAAGTTAAAGAGACAATAATCCTTCCTCAAGCACTGGGATGTCTTGCAATAGCTCTAGCCCCTAGGTCATTTGCTTTCTTGAGGTGAAAGGGGTTTACTAGGTCTTAGGAGAGAGAAGCATCAGTGTTCCCCTTCAGATTCAACTTTTATGATCCAGTGTCTTGTCCTACAGGGTTTTCCTACCTGCATGGCTTCCTGGTGGCTAGCAGAGAGGTGAAGAGTTGTAGAAATCTGCAAGGCCTGATTAAAATCTGGTGTGTGTTCCCCCCTCAGTTCTTCCCTAATGGTGAAGCCATCTGCACCGGGTCAGATGATGCCACCTGCCGTCTCTTTGACCTACGGGCAGACCAGGAGCTTATAGTGTACTCTCATGAGAGCATCATCTGCGGAATCACATCAGTCGCCTTCTCCCGCAGTGGGCGCCTCTTGCTTGCTGGATATGATGACTTCAACTGCAACATCTGGGACTCCCTGAAAGCAGAGCGTGTGGGTGAGTGGCTCCTGGAGGTCCCTCTGTCATTTCCTGCAAGGTCTTCTGTCACTACCAAGGCAAGGAAAATGCCTTTATTTTTTCTAAAAGGGACACATCCTATGCTGACTGAAACCCATCAAAGTCTCCTCACACTTAAGGAGTACACCATAACTAGTACAACTCTCTTTGTGTAGAACTACTGGGTTTAATGTTAAGGAAGTCAAGCCTTTAAACAACACTATTTCAAGGGGGAAAGGAGCATTAAGGTTCCTATTGGCTAAAACTGCTCATAAGCACCAGTAGCATTTTGTACTTTCTTCTAGACTCTGCCATTTGCCAGTTCCAGCTACTTACAGTGCCACATCGTGGCCAGGCACCAAGCTAAGCATGGATCTGAGCTTCCATCCAACATCTTTGGTTACCCTATCATGCTCATACACAGAATTCACCAAAGTGCCATTTTTCTTCAGTTGTGGCCCCTAGCCTCCAAAAATTTATAATGCGCCCACCAACAGAATTGCCATTTCTCAGCCTTATCAAGGACGCCACCCTTTCTTAGTCCTACCTTCACTCCAGGGTGAAAGCAGTTGTATGAGGATTCAACTAGCCAGATCTTTCCAAGGACGTTGTTCTTTGGCCAGTCCCATGGGTGGTGGTTGTATGCCAGGCACAAATGTTCTGCTGCATGTTTGTTCTCATCAGCCATGTACTGATTGTAACACGTTGTGCAGGAACAGGGTTGTAGGTACACAGCCTACGATGTGTGCCCTCAGCGTGGTCAACCCCTTCATCCCTCCCAGGCCCCACTTCTTTTCCTGACCTCTCGTCTTTTCCCCCCCCAGGAATCCTTTCTGGCCATGACAACAGAGTGAGCTGCCTGGGGGTGACGGCAGATGGCATGGCCGTTGCCACTGGCTCCTGGGACAGCTTCCTCAAGATTTGGAACTGAGGACGGCAACAGAGAGGGAAAGATCAGCGGAAGCATGGCCCACAGCCTGAGCCCATGCAAAGAGCATCCTCAGTTGAGCACAACAGAAACGCCTACCTACCACTCCCGCTTGTCTCTAGACACAGGTCACTTGTAGGGGTCTCCCGGAGTGAAAGGGAAAGGGGAGGTCGGGGAGGGGGAGCTGGGGAGCAGGAGCACACACACTGGCCCTTCTCTCCACCCCTAAACAGGCCCAGCAGCTTCCAGCCTCATGCAGGCTTGAAGACCTGCAAAGCACTGCTCATTACGTCTCAGGACTTTACAGTACAGTTCAGACACCCTGCGTCATGCCCACATTGACACCCACCCTTCGGAGGACCTCTCACCCACCGCATCTGATCCAGACTTAAGTTCTGCCCCTGATTTCACTCCACCCAGCTTCTCTGCGCAGCTGTCCTGTATCCCTGCAGACAGCTTCAGAGATGTGCTGGGTTTGAGATTTCTATCATGTAACCTCAAACAAAAAAAAAACTAAAGTAAATTGGGCTTATTTTCCATTGGGAAAGACTTAGCTCAAGTCTTATCTATGCATAAATGAGGGAAAGGTAGCCCTCAGACCTGCCAGAATACCAGGGAATATTTATTCTTATTTATTGTCTGCTTCTTGCTGTTCCTTCTCTTTTTGCCTCACTCCTGTGTTGTATGGTGACCCTGTTTACCAGTAGCCATCAGTCCCTGTTTTCAAGTCTGTTATAGATCCTCATAACCCCGGCAAATAAAGCAAGCTCACATAAGCACTGCAGGCTCTGTTCTTTCCAGCATTGCAATGAGCTACTGCAAACCTGACTCTCCTCCTGTGAATAGCGCCTGCTGACCCCATCCAGAGAACATCATCTCACCTACAGGTCCCCAGAGGAGGGAGTTCCTCACCTGTTTGAGTCAAGAAGAGACTGTTAGCCCCAAGGCTTGCTGCCCTAGAGTTGGGATAGAGCTACAAATGCATCCTTGCAAACCTTGGAGCTTTGGACGCAATTACAGGACACAGCCATTATGTTCAGCCCCTATTCTTTGTCTTTTAGCAGCCTCCTGGGGTGCCAAGGCTCTGCTATAGGGTTGGAGGTCAACAAAGTTTAGTGACCTATCAACAGAAGGTAAAGATATTAACGCACCATACTATCTCATCCTATTTTGCGTCTCATCCTCATGCCAGACCCTTGCAATAGGCTACAGTCCTTTCTATACATTAGTCTCAGGCCAGCATAGGTGCAGCAGAACTCCAGGAACTACACTGGATCCATCACTCTCCTACAGAGCTGCAGCTTCCCAGCCCACTCTGTACTACAGAGGTTCAAGGTCAGCTCTGTGGTGGCACATTACAGGCAGGGGACAGAGCTGAGTTTTAGAGCTAATGGAAGGTTGAACTAGTTGTTCCCAAATCATTGTCCCAAAGGAAATATTGCACTAGGCAAGGAGGGGACTCCTACTGTCTTATCAGGACACAGTCAGCAAAGGTTTAATACAAATTTATTCGCTACAGATAAGAACTCTACATACAGCAAGTCAATACAGCTGATATACAACAGCAGAGCCAAAGTCTGTACTGTACATAAAAACATCCAAATGGAGAGAGTGTGCTCCTTCCCCTTTCCCCAACAGGGAGAGGCGAGAAGAATGACCACAAGTCCAGAGTTTCAGTTTATTGCAGGATTTCTCACCCCTAGAAGACTCTCAAAACATAGAGGCAAATTACAGCAAGATCTTCAAAAAGGAAGTATTTAGTTCTCCACAAAAGGACACTGCTGGTTCTCTTTGTTCAAGTTACTCCAAGCACAGTTCCCAGATTTGAGGCTCCTGCTTAGATCCACTATCACTTCCTTCTTCTCCCCAATGTTCTCTCCCAACACATGTCTCTTGCCCTAGAGAAATAAAAAAAACAAACATAAAGGGTAAAAGACAAGTTAATTGAGAGTTCGTTAATTCTCATTGGAACATATAGCCCATTTTCAGGCCACTCAGCTTTGGCTCTGTTGTGACAACATCTAAGAGTGATGGACTTCTTTCTACAGCCTGAAGAGAAGGAATGCATTGAAATGGGCAATAGCATGGTAAGGCCAAAGATACAGACATTGAGCAAGACTTGGACGCATCTCGGGACAAAAATGACCCACAGAAAAATACTTATGAAATCACACTATGCTCTACAGGCCTAGGAGGCCACAGTTCCAAACTGGGGGGCTACAAAATACAGCACTGAAAGATTTGTGGTTTTTTCAGCCCATTCTCCCTCCCACAGTACAACTCAATAAGCTTTACCTGGCGAGGGGCGGGAGCACCAGGGGAATTATCATCTTGTAGGATGCTGAGGGGAGAGCGGCCAGTTCCACCAGATGTTGCCATGATTTTGTTGTTGGTCTTGCGTCTTATGGGCTTGCTCCCTACTACCGGAAGGAAACACATCAGCGTGTCACAATGAGGGTAGAGGGCCCTGGATTTTAAACATCTCCTGGCCTTTATGATCTATCATCTTGCTTGCCTGCACAGCAAAGACTGTTACCCAAGGAATTCCAGGTAAAGGGATCACAAGAAGGTTGAAGTTGGAAGGTACCTCTGGAAGTCATCTGGTCCAAACCCCCTGCTCCAGCAGGGCCACCTAGAGCCCGTTGCCCAGGACCACAGCCAGACAGCTTTTGAATACCTTTAAGAATGGAGACTCTATAACCTTTCTGGGTAACCTGCTCTATTGCTTGGTGATTCTCAGTGGAAAAAAAGGTGTTTCCTGATGTTAAGATGAAGTCTCCTGTGTTCCAGTTTGTGCCTGTTGCCTCTGGTCACCCACTGGGCACCACTGAAAAGACTCTGGCTCTCCCTTCCTTACACTCTTCCTTCAGGTATTTATACATACTAATAGGATGCCCCTGAGCCTTCTCTTCTCCAGACTGAAGGGTTCCAGCTCTCAGCCTCTCCTCGTAGGAGATGCGCAGCACAGTTTTCTGAAGCACTGTCTACGTTAATGTTTAGTACCACTGAATGTTCAGTTCAGATGTTCAGTACCACTCACTCAGAGCACTTCTATGTGCTTCCCGCCCTTGCTCCCTAGCTCTTCCCAAGGAAAACCTCCAAGGTCCCACCAAATAGGCCTCCACAAGTACAAGCCTGTCTCAGAGAGGGGAAGAGCTGACATTTACCTCTTGATTTTGACTACCAATTGAAAGTGTAATTTTTCCAACTCTGGACAGAAAACAGTCTGAATCCTAGAATGGCTTAGGTTGGAAGGGACCTTAAAAATTGGAACATAAAGTTCCAACCCCCTGCCATGGGCAGGGACACCAACCACTAGTCCAGGTTGCTTAAAGCCACATCCAGCCTGGCCTTGAACGCTTCCAGGGACGGAGCATCCACAACTTCTCTGGGCAACCTGTTCCAGTGCCTCACCACCCTCATAATGAAAGGTTTCTTCCAGATATTTCATCTGGATCTCCCCTCTTTCAGTTTGAAGCCATTACCCCTCGTCCTATTGCTACATGCCCTTGTAAAAAGTACCCTCTCCAGCTTTCTTATAGCCTTATACCTGTGATAAAAGAACAGTTCCCAAAGGGGCTTCCCATCTGCCAGGGCCAGGTCTCTGCAGGGAAGCGAGCCTGGAGAAGGCACACACACACACACACACCACGGGGTGTTGCTGTCGGGCTCGGGGAGCCTCCAGTGCCTTAACCCCCAGACAAAGCACTTACCCGATGAGAAGCCAGGCCCGGCAATGCGGGCTGACCGAGCCGGGGCCGCGCCGGGAGAGGGCGAGGGCGAGGGAAGCCTCTCCGCTTCTTCCCCCGAGGCAACGGCTGGAAGCGGGGAGCCCCGCCGGGCCGGCTCCTCCTCCGCCGCCGCCACCTCCTCGGGGGGGCGGGTCGCTGCCGACGGCTCCGGGGAAGCGGCCTCATCCCCGAAGGCCTCGCTGAGCTGCTTCACCAGGCGATCCACGCTGTCTGCCGGGGATGAGGGGAAGGAGGACGGGGTGAGACGCCGGGCCGGGCAGCCCGCCCCCCCCTACGGCCTCACTCACCACTCGAGACGGCTCTCATGGGCGTGCGGGAGATGCCGGGCGTGGGCGACCGCGGGTCCCAGTCCTGGCTGGTACCCACCGCCGGCTCAGCGGGGCCGGGCTGCGGGCTGTCCACCGGGGAGCTCACCACCTGCGGGAGGGAGAGAGCAAGGCGTAACGGCGGCGATCCCAGCCGGAGCCACCGTGGCCGGGAGGCGGCCAGCGGGAGGGAAGGGGGGCGGTGTGCGCCCACCTCGATAGGCGTCCGCAAGATGCCGACGCTGGGGGAGCGGGGGTCGCGGACGTGCGCCAGGTGCTTGTTGCGGGGAGCGGTGGGGGTAGCCGGGACGCTGCCGGAGACCCCCATGGCGGCGGACACCCAGCCGCACTGCTCCCCCCGCCCCGCCCGCTGACCGCGATTCAAATCTCCCGCCCAACAGCCGGCACCGCCCCATTGGCCCCCGCAGGGGGGCGGGGACTTCCCCCTCGCCACGCCCTCCCCCGCCCCGGTCTCCCGCGGGGCTCCGCAGCCCCCGCCCGGCACGTCCCTCCTCGCCCGCCCGCTGTCAATCTTCGGGGAGCTCCCCGCCCCGCTCTATTGGCCGAGCAGCCCGGCACCGCCTCCCGTGATGGCAGAAGGTTGGCTGCGATTGGGCGAACGGGACGGGCGGTGCCTGCTGGCCCACCCCTCAGCCTCGCTGCCGGCGCGCCCCTGCGGCGCGGGATTGGCCAGAGCCCGCCTGACCAGGCAGGGCTCTGATTGGTTAGGGTGGGGCGCCGTGGGCGGTGCCGCAGTGAGCCGCTGTCATGGCGGAGCTGAGCGAGGCGCTGCTCTCGGTGTTGCCGTCCATCCGGGTGCCCAAGGCCGGCGACCGGGTCCACAAGGACGAGTGCGCCTTTTCCTTTGATACGCCGGTAAGCGCGCTCCGCGGCCGGCCCGCCCGCCCATCCGCCTTACCGGCCCGAACCCTCCGCCCCGGCCCGCTCCTGGCCCACCCGCCCGCCGGGGCGCCGCCCGCGCGGGGCGCCATGGGACTTGTGGTTCCCCGGCGGCGGGGCCGGCCCGCGGCCGGGCGGAGCGCGGTGCCCCCAGGGACTACAGCGCCCGGCGTGCCTCGCGCCGCGTCCCGCCCGGCCGCCCGGGAGCGATGGGGGCTGTAGTTCTGGGGCCGGAGCGGGCGTGGGCAGGTCGCTCGCTCCCTCTGGGCCCGGCCCGACCCGGCCCGCTTCCTGGAGGGTGGGTGCCCCCCGACTTCCCCCTCCGCTGCTGGGACTTGTAGTCCGGTGGGGGGCCTGAGCGCGCCCCGGGTCCTGCCCTTGGTGGCGGGGGGGGGGGAGGGCGGGACCCCCGGCCCGCGTCTGAGCTGCCCCTCCGGCCTCACCGTGTGGCGTGGCTCGGCAGACGGTGGGTCGAGTCGGTGCTGTGTCATTAAGATGGCAGTGGTCCCTTCTCCAGCCGTCTCCACCCTGCCGGCATCCCTGCTCCTCCTTCCCTACCCCCGCCTGGCCTAGGTGGACCTGGGGAGGCCCAGGTGGCAGGAGAGCGAGGTGTCCCCCTTGGCCTCGTCCTCAGGCGCCCATCCAGGCTGTGCCCCAGCCCACCAGAAGAAATGGGCTGCGGCTGGAAAATATGGGTCCTTGGAGGAAGCAGCACACGGCAGCCTGGCCCTCTTTTCCTCCCCGAGTCCCGCGGTGTTGCCTGTCCATGTGCTCCCTGCCCTGACTCTGTCCCAGCTGGTTAATGGTGGGAAGCAGGCTGAGAGCTTCTTGCTGGTTTCCCTCTTGTACAGAGGGTCCCTCACCTCTTCAATTTAAAAAGAGTATCTCTGCTGACCGAGCGTGGTGTTTTCCAGGTGCTTGTGGGATGAGGAGGGGCTCATTCTGTATCCGTTTTGGAGCTACTCACAAGCTTTTGAATACAGCAGCAAAAATAAACAGTGGTCTGTTAATCTTCCTCACACTGTAGTTTGGCATGTAACTCCCGTGGCACTGGGAGTTACACCGTCATACAGGGTGGCACGGTTTTGTTGGTAGTGATTGTACCGTGCTCTGAACGTGTGAACTGTGTGTGCTAAGGACCTTTTGCGAGATAAGCTTCTGAGGATCCCGCTCAGGCTTTCCTGATTCAGTAGCATCCTGCCGTAAATGAACACACAAATAGTTTTTCAAACACGTCATCTTGACAGGAGTACCTGTTCTTCTGTGACAGCCAGGCTGGGGCTTGCCAGCTTATTTCAGACTAGCTACTAAGTGGCTGGTATGTAGGAATGAGCTGTAGCCACGATTTAATAAATAGTGTTCCTAGAGGGAAGCCTGTGTCTGTCCTCGCAGTTAGAATGGCATTCATTACCATCTCCCTTCAGTTTTTATCTCTCCCTCCTTCCAGGAGTCAGATGGTGGCTTGTATATCTGCATGAACACATTCCTGGGCTTCGGGAAGCAATATGTGGAAAAGCACTATCAGAAAACAGGCCAGCGGGTCTACCTGCACCTCAAAAGAACACGTAAACCGGTAAAAAATAAAAATGCGTACAGTCAAACTTGTTCTGAAATTGAGAGCTGGGATATGTCTCTGTATTCAGTCAGATACAGAGTTTTCTCTCCTCAAATGCAACTGGTGTTTTCCTTGGTGAATTGAAGGACACCAGTTCTTTAGCTCTGCTTATGCTGAATTGTTGTATGGGTTGCCTGTGCTATTTCTGCCTCTTTGTGTTTTCACAGTAGCTTAATTTCAATCCTTAAGGCTTGCCTGTCCCCCTAACTCTGTTTCCCTATTTCTTCTCAACGAAATAGAAGGAAGAGGACACCAACACCAGTGCTGGGGACCCCCCAAGGAAGAAACCAACTCGCTTGGCTATCGGTAAGAAAACATTTGTGTATGATATCATCCTTGTTGTTTTGGACCAGTCCTTTGGAGCTGCCTGGCTTCGTGGCACGTTGCTTTTGCCTTTCCTCTTCTGCTCTAGTGGAAACTGGTATCCCTGACCAAATTCAATCTTCATGTTTTCTGGTGTGTTTTAGGTGAGCAGTTTCTGCAAAACAGTTGTTGAGGTGGTAGTTTTGTGCTGTGTTCAAAGTTGTATCATGTTTTCTGGAGGTAAAAGTTTTGCATCCTCTCTTAACTCTCTATGCCTGACTTGGCTCGGTGTGGGTATAACCAGTGTGGGGCTGTTGCTTAATATGGATGTGTGGGGCTGGAGCAAGTTTGAGAAAATGCGTAAGTCTGAGAAAAGTAAGTTTGAAGTCACTGATAGAAAAGCTATTTTTTAAACTTCTCAGGTATTGAACTAGTGTTAGTTATGTAGATGGGGAAGAAATTACTGGTAAATGCTGTATTAATATTTTGGGCTTGATAGTTCTTTGGAAGACAAGGCTGATACTGGAGGAAATACACAAGAACATTAAAATATACAAAACAAGCCCTTTTTTTTTGGAAGAACAGGGCTGGTGTTCCGTTACTCTTTTGCACGAACTGCAAAGGCTGTCATGGAAATCAAGGAACGTGTTGCTTATTTAGAGCAGTCTCACCTAGTAATTTCTGAGCCATTATGGAGATCTATAAAGCAGAGGGTTGGAACATTTTTTAGCAGTAACAGGTTCTTGGCTTGCGGGGATCTGACCACTAGAGGGAAATCCAGAACCTGGACCGTGCACATCTTGCTTTTTGCTCACTTTTTCCCTGGCTGTGCCATTGTGTGGCAGACATCTGTGACTCCACTGCTGCTGCAGCACAAACACCAGCACTAAGACTTTCAGCTGCTCCCTGGTTTTATGGCGAGGTGAATGGAGTCCCAAAGGTCACTTCTAGCAAAACTGAGATTAGAATCTATGTTTCTTCCGATAGCCAGTGCTTTTATGTATATGATTATGCTGCTTTTAGACAGATGAGGCTCAGTCTGCTTTATGAGTTATTTCTGCATCCTCAGTTCTACAAAGGTCTTGAGACAAGTGTTGTCCCTGGGTCAGCAAATAGCTGCCTGTGATAACAGTTGAATGGGGTGAATGGAGCAGGGGAGAATAAAAGACAGTATTAGTCCTGTAGTTGATGCAGTGATCTTAAATCCGGGAGAGGCTGGGTTTTTTTCCTCTTTTTTAGCTTGACTGTGTTGGTTTAGCTAATCCTGATGTGGGAGATTTTTAAAAGTACAAGAAAGATGTACGGGCAAAATGTCTTTGGCTGCAAAATGTAGGCCGTGATCTCCCTGTACCTCAGCTTCCCCCTCCACGGGAAAAAATTCTATAGTGCTTGCTTCTGTCATGGTTTTGACCAGACTGACCAATCAGAACGACAAATGGCCCTCCCTCCCCTCTAAGAAAAAGAGAGGAGAGGAAGAGATAAAAGAGATTTATGAGTTTAGAAAAAAACTAAACTACTTTAATGAAAATATTAATAAGTAATGAAATAATAAATAATAATAAGAAAAGGAGAAAAAAAAAAGTATAGAGTATATACCAAACTGTATCAAGCTCCCAGGATGACGATCACCTCACCTGCAGGCACGGGGAAAAGTCCCAGACTGGACTCAGTGATGGACAGGAGCTGGATTCCAGATCTGGAGTCAGGAGTGCTCGGATCAGGATCAAAGGCAGACGAACAGGGTCCTCTTCCTTCCAGGAAGAAAGAGAGTTGACCCTTTGATCCCTCAGCTTTTATACTGAACATGATGCAGATGGGATGGAATACCCTGTTGGTCAGTTTTGGGTCCTGTCCGCTCCTCCCCGCAGGCGTGACCCCTTCTACGCTTTTCCGCTTCTGACCCTCCAATGGGGCAAATAACAAATTTACCTGACCTTGGTTGTTATAGCAATAAGTATAAGCAAGGGCCTGTCTGCATACCATTCCTTGGTATGATCAGTTTTTATCACTGTGAGAGTGAACAGTTTCTGAACAATATGCTGTTAATTTTGGAGTTTAGTTAGTCAGAAGAGGCCCAGCTAAAAAAGTAAAATTACTGAACAGGAAATTTTAGTTCTGTTTTACCTCAAACCAGGACAGCTTCTCATGCCTGCATGTTGGTTGGATGGCTTTTGGAGTTTGTGGTGCTTAGATATAACCACAGAGAGGGAGGCAGTGTACCTTCGTGGCAAGCTGTTGGCTATACAGGGAGGAGGGGAAAGGGCTAGGAGACAGTCTGCTGGCTGAAGACCCTCTTCCTCATCTGGAGCTTCGTCAGATTCATATAACCACCCTAGGGAACTTTGGCAGTCTGTTTTAGTTTGCTTAGAGTTCAGAAATGTGTAATACCCTGTGTAAAACCCCCGAGGGATTGTGCATTGCTTTACTGTATGAAACGATGACAGGAGATCTCTCTGGGATGTGCTGAAGAGGCACAGAAGAGGATTATCTGGGTGTGTTGTTGCATGATGCTGGTGACTGCTTTCAGGTATTTCTTAAATCACTCCAGCTCACACCATCTACATTCGTACATAGCAGTTTGTGCACAGTCTAAAGAATGTAGGTGTTTGAGGGGAGAGTTGCAAGAGATCTTGTGGGAGCCAGGTGTTTTTGTCAATGTTTTTTACCTAAATGCAATAATGGTTATCACAAGCGTGTTGCACGCAGGATTCTTGAGGCTGAGGCATTAAACAGCAAAAACTCGTATTCCCATCTGTTGCAGCCACAGATCTTCAGAGATCTATTGCTGTCACAGCATGCCATTTTTTAAGAAATAAGGGAAATTTGGTTTAAAAAAAACACAAGGAGTTAAGTCTGCTAGTAAGCCATGTGTCTTCTGCCAGTTTCCTTCTGGGATCTAAGGTGTGAACTCTTGGAGGACAGAAAAGGCCAAGCTTTTTTCCTGAGTATCTACATAAATCAGAAACTGTTCCCTCCACTGCAGATGGTTTTGGTGAGCGTCCATCATGACTCTTGACAACTGGCAAATAACCTGTTATGTATGGAACTCCCATTTCTGTTGCAATCTCTGGAAAGCGTGGCTACGTGGGCATGAGAAACTACTAGCACTATACCTTTGCTAAGACTTTTTCTGTAATTCTGAATGTTCTGGTTCCAGAGGAACTCCTGGTTCTCCGTGCTTAAGTTCAGGGCTGTCCTTCCTGGAAGAGGCAAGAAGCCAAGGCAGGCATCTTAAAGATGCTGGTAGACTAGACCTTTGCACAGGATTTGAATACGATTTCTTCATGCATATCTCCGTTCATCATCTTGGATGTACTGTGAAGGATGAACAGCAGTGCTTTCTCATGGCTCTGTTCTGGCCAGTGTCTCTCTAGAGCAGGTCTTTTTTTTCTGATTGTAATCAGGGTCTGGAGATTCCTTCTAAGCATCTGTAAAAAGAGCTGGGAAAAGCAGACCTATTGTCAGTAGGCTTATATTTGGTCCTGTGAAGCCCACACCAGCAGCAGAAGCTTTGGGATCCAGAAATGGAAGAAAGCTTGTGGGTCATTGATCTAGAGCTTTGCCTTAGTCATGGTGCCTTATATCATGTAAGCTATGGGCAAAGAAGCTTTGCAAGTTATTTGGTTTTACCTGTTACCACAATGTTTTTTCTTCCTGCAGGTGTAGAAGGTGGATTTGACATCACAGAGGAAAAGTTTGAATATGACGAAGATGTAAAAATAGTAATTTTGCCAGAACATTTGGATATTCCTCGTGATGGGCTGGAGGGACTACCAGACATGGTCAGAGACAGGGTATGTTTTCATGGAGAGATGTGTTTTCTGTTGGTAGGGAGAAAATGCACCCTTGCAGAGAAGGAACTGCTGTCCTGTAGAAGGGGTCCTGCAGAGCTGCTGCGAAGTTTCAGCTCGCAGGAAGCAGGATTGTTCTGCACTTATACAGTGCTTTATATTACCGAGTCCTGGCTTATGACTGAGGCTCCTGAATTCTGCTCTAGCACAACTGACTTGCTGATCTGAGCCTAAACGTGGAGTGTTGTGGCACTGGAAGCTTCTTTCCTTCTGCCCTTCATTTTGTTTTTTCCCTGCTGCCCTAATTCCAGATTGCCAGTGCAGTCGAGGCCATCCTGACAGCAGATTCAGCGTCACGGAAGCAGGAGGTGCAGGCTTGGGATGGGGAGGTTCGACGTGTTTCCAAACACGCTTTTTCCCTGCACCAACTTCAGAATGATGTCCGCATCCCACCATGGTGAGCATAGTACTGAAGCTAGCTGTATAACACTGTATCCCAGACAAAATCATAGAATCACAGAATGATACAGGGTTGGAAGGGACCTCTGGAGATCATCTAGTCCAACCCCCCTACCAAAGCAGGTCCACCTAGAGCAGGTTGCATAGGAACTTGTTGAGGTGGGTTTTGAACATCTCCAGAGATGGAGACTCCGCCACCTCTCTGGGCAGCCTGTTCCAGTGCTCTGCCAGTCTCAAAGTAAAGAAGTTCCTCCTCAGGTTTAGATGGAACTTCTTACGTTCAAGTTTGTGCCCATTTCCTCTTGTCCTGTTACTGGGCACCACTGAAAAAAGACTGACCCCTTCCTCTTGACGGCCACCCTTTAAGTATTTATAGATGTTGATCAGATCCCTCCTCAGCCTTCTCTTCTCCAGACTAAAAAGACCCAAGTCCCTCAGCCTTTCCTTGTAAGAGAGATGCTCCAGGCCCCTAATCATCTTTGTAGCCCTTTGCTATATCCTCTCCAGCAGTTCCCTGTCTTTCTTGAACTGGGGAGCCCAGAACTGGACACAGTACTCCAGATGGGGCCTCACCCCATCACCTTCTCCTGTCCTGGACTGCAGCAGCAGATGAGACTTCTTTTGTGAGTCTCTGAGTGTGCCTTGTCATAGTAAATTCAAGGGAAATGGCAAACTAAAGTATTTCAGGATGTTCGGTGTTCTGCAGTAAAAGAGGAATGAGATTGCTATGGTCAGTGGGTAGTAATGGAGAGGGCTTGGGAAATAGAACCCAAAGGTTTTCACCCTAATCTCTTTTTCTCTGTTTCTTGTCAATAGCGGCTGGAAGTGCAGCAAGTGTGACATGAGGGAGAACCTGTGGCTGAACATGACCGATGGAGCCATCCTCTGTGGTCGGCGCTATTTTGATGGCAGTGGTGGCAACAATCATGCGGTCGAGCATTACCGGGAAACTGGCTACCCACTGGCTGTGAAACTGGGAACAATTACTCCTGACGGGGCTGGTGAGAAGGGGGATCCTGTGAGGGTTATAGACAGCAGACACCAATCAGCCTGACTGTGGTCTCTGACAAGGGAAGTCAGGGAGGATTCCCAGGAATTAGGCTGGTGCTGCCCATCTTATGACCTGGAATATTCAGTGTCATCCTATCATGAACTTTCCCACTCTGACATGCTTCCTGTGGCTGGCAAAGAACCAGCTGATAAAACCTTGCCTTCCTCCTCCTCTCCCTTGTAATCCGGAGGGTTTTAGAATAGTTATCCAGGTTGCCGTCTTACTTTCTGTGGTGGGATGTTTATCAAAGAATTTTGTGTGCAAAGCCTGAGTAGAGAGTGTATGGCACAGTAACCCACTTTCCTGGCTTCAGACACACATGTGCCTCTGTACCTTGACCAATGGCAAAATTGTTTGTCTTGTCACATGTTTTGGAGGAACCTCAATATTCTGTCTGTCATGCTGCTCTCCTGAAAAAGGAGAGGAACCCTGACTGCTCAGTTCGTCAAAACACCCAGTTCTGAGCACTCTGTTCTCATCATCCAGCAGTGAGTGTTAGATCACAGGCCATTATAAGTCTCTCCTTTTCCTCTGTGTTCCTGCATAGATGTCTACTCCTATGATGAGGATGACATGGTGTTGGATCCCAACCTGGCAGAACACCTTGCTCACTTTGGGATTGACATGCTCAAGATGCAGAAGGTAAAGGGGGGGGGGGGAGGGCAGTCCTGCATAGTTCCAGAGGGAGAGAGCAGCAAGTCTGAGGTGTCTTAGCTGGATTCCAGCTTTCTGTGGCTATGCAGAACCATTCCTGGTCAAGAAACCCTGGTTTTGGTCGAGCAGAGTTGTCTTGTCTGCCTCTTTCATTGCCTTTTTTGCCTTTCTTTCCTGTCCATCAGATTTATTTCCTTGGGGTTCTGTGTCAGTACTGCAGGCAGGGACGTTCCCAGGCAATGAGCTTTGTTCTCTAGATTCAGCGTTAGTGTGTGATTTCCATGCCCCTTTACAGGGGATGGTTCAGATTTCTCCCGTGTCTGTTATTCCTCTTTCTGTGCCAGGTATTCAGATATTTGAAAACAATTCTTGTATCTTCCTCCTCTTCTAATGTAATAAAATGGATCTGACTCTGTTTCTCTACAGCATTTCGCTTTTTCCAGCTCTGATGTTCCCTCGAGTCTTCTTTGAGTGTTTTTCCTGTTCTTTCCCTCCACAGACAGACAAGACAATGACAGAACTGGAAATAGACATGAACCAGCGCATTGGGGAGTGGGAGCTCATCCAGGAGTCTGGCGTGCAGCTCAAGCCCCTCTATGGGCCTGGGTACACTGGTATCCGTAACCTGGGCAACAGTTGCTACCTCAATTCCGTGATGCAGGTGCTGTTCAGTATCCCAGACTTCCAGAGAAAGTAAGTGAGCTTAATCACTCCTTTCCATTAGCCTGGGATGCCCCGGGATCAGTACAAAGGTCTCCTAGATCTGGGAGCTTCTGTTACAGTAATCAGGCTTCAGAACTGTCTTTGCTAAATGAACCCATATGTTCCTTAGGTTGCTCTGTTTTGCTTTGCAGGTATGTGGACAAGCTGGAGAAGATATTCCAAAGTGCACCTTCGGACCCCACACAGGACTTCAGCACACAAGTGTACGTAGAGTTTTGGTGAGAGAAGGAAGGCTGAGGCTGCCTGGGTGCGTCCCCTCTGCGCTGCTACAGAGTGCTTTGCTGCAGGTTTCTCCCTCAAGCCTCGCCTCTCTCTTTCTGTGTCCATCACCAGAGACACTGATCCTCAGTGATCAATAAGGATCTATGCCAAGAAAGTTCAGCTGAATGCCCTAGATGGAGAGGACAGAGTGCACCTCAGTGTTCATGAGAGGCTCTTAAATGTGTTATGTGGGGAACGCAGTACCATCTGTTGCCACGGGGGGACTTCTGGTAGGCATATTCTATCTGCGTAACAGCGAAAAGGTGCTTGCTCTCTGCGACGGAGAGAGATGGCTAAGAGCAAATAAATACATAGATTTAGGCAACTTTATTCTCACCGGATAATTTATATATACTTAAAGAGGCTTCCTGCAAGAGGCATAGTGCGAGCGATAGCAGGAGAATATACAGAAGAAGGAACACAAGATTTGGGGAGGGTGTTGCATTTTAAATACGTTAATTCTGTGCTACGTCTGCTCTAAAGCAGCAGAGGAGTATATGGAGGTTTCGGGTGGAGGAATGGAAGGTGGCATTTGTGGACGGGAGTTCAGCGGTAAGGGAGGATTCTAAATTTGGACAGCCTGGGGTGAGGTGTTCACTGAGGAGGGGATTAAGTTGAGACAGCTGGGAAGATTTTTGCCTGGGCAAAGGGAGGAATCGGTGGGGTATGGTTCCAGACAAATGGCAACAGTGATGGGGAGGGACTGGGGTGAAGTGGAAGAGTAGGAAGGGTCTGAGCATAGGAGGAAATCACTGAACGTTACTGTTGTCCACCAAGTGCCTCATGCACTCATTCTTGATCTTTCCCCTGGGAAAATGTGATCAGTCTGCTCACAGCAATGCTATTTCTGGCTCAGACAATTTCACTCTGCCCTGTTGTCTCCTGCACAGTCAGAGCAGCTGATACCCTCCTGCTTTACCCATGTCAGGCTGCAGCTTAGTTTGGCTGTTACACAGCTGCTGTGTGGCTCAGCACCAGCTGCCCTTCTGTGGGGCAAAGGAAGCTGTTCCTTTATGTTCTTCCCACTGTGCAAGCAATGGTTGAGATGGGTGCCCGGAAGTCCTGGTAACTTTCAAGTCAATGATGTCTCATGCGACCAGAGAGCAGACCAAGATGAGATGATCTTGGCTGGTGCAGCAGAGAAAGCTGATCTCTGTGAGACTGTCAGTCCATGGCAGTGTTAAAGCTGGAGGGGTTGATGTGGCTCCTGGAGCATGTGGGATTGCAGAAACCTTTTTGATGCTAACAGTGACTTCTTCATCATTCCAGAGCCAAACTGGGCCACGGGCTGCTTTCTGGGGAGTATTCAAAGCCAGCTTCTGCAGATGGGGAACAGCAGCCCGATCAGAAGGTGAGACTTGGATATGGCATCCTCGTGATGTGTGTGTTGCATGAGGCATTGTATGTCTTACATGGGGATGAAGAGAGAACCCTTTCTGAAGACATGTCCTGGGGATCGTTCCAGGGCCCTGTCTCCTGAAGAAAAGCATGGTTATGAGTGGAGCACTATATGCCAGGACGCATGGTTAGCAAATTATGACCACCTTCCTCTTCCACCTTGTTGTTTGCAGGGTGTGCAAAATGGCATTGCTCCACGCATGTTTAAGGCCCTCATTGGAAAGGGGCACCCAGAATTTTCCACCAACCGACAGCAGGACGCCCAGGAATTCTTTCTGCACTTCATCAACATGGTGGAGGTAATGGTTGAGTCTATCTGTCAAAATCATGGAAAAGCCCAGCTCTGTTTTCTCTCCACAGCAGGGTGTGAGGAGTGGAGGTGAGAAGCTAGCAACTGGAGCAGAGAGGGGGAGAGAACATGGGGAAATGGGCCAGCCAGCACCTGTGGGAGTAGAGAAAGAGAGATGTTTAAGGGCTGATTCCTTGGAGGAATGTTTTCTGGGAATGTACAGCTGGAGATGTAAATTGTCTTCTTTAGGAGCAGGAATGGCATGGGTTCCTGGGGTACAGAAGTTGGCTCTAGTTTACTCTTTGCTGCCTTTTCCAGTGGACTGGGTACAGAAGTTTGCGTCCAGTTTTGGGCCCCTTACCACAAAAAAGACATTGAGGTGCTGGAGCGGATCCAGAGAAGGGCAACGAAGCTGGAGAGGGGTCTGGAGCACAGATCTTATGAGGAGAGGCTGAGGGAGCTGGGGTTGTTCAGTCTGGAGAAGAGGAGGCTGAGGGGCGACCTTATTGCTCTCTACAACTACCTGGAAGGAGGTTGTAGAGAGGCAGGGGTCGGTCTCTTCTCCCAAGTCACAGGCGACAGGACTAGAGGAAATGGCCTCAAGTTGTGCCAGGGGAGGTTCAGGTTGGATATTAGGAAGAATTTTTACACTGAAAGGGTTATCTAGCATTGGAATGGACTGCCCAGGGAAGCGGTTGAGGCACCATCCCTGGAGGTGTTCAAAAGACCAGTTGACATGGAGCTGGGGGACATGGTTTAGTGATGTTTTTTTTGTCAGAGTTAGGTTGATGGTTGGACTAGATGATCTTGAAGGTCCCTTCCAACCTAGATGATTTTATGATTCTATGAAGTGAATACTCTTTAGCTGTGTCCTGTGTGGCTGTTGCTGCTACTGCAGGTATTTATTTCTGCTATTCTGATGTTACATCTGTCCTTCTAATCTCTCCTTTTTCAGAGGAACTGCCGCAGCTCGGAGAACCCCAATGAGGTTTTCCGCTTTCTGGTGGAGGAGAAGCTGAAGTGCCTGGCCACAGAAAAGGTGAAATATACCCAGCGTGTGGACTATATCATGCAGCTGCCCGTGCCCATGGATGCTGCACTAAACAAAGGTCAGTGACGTGCCAAGGTCAGAACAGTAGCAGACATTATGTTTGGATATTGTACTTTCATTACAGGACTCCTTAAATAAGAAAGGGACTTCCTCAGGGACTGCCTTTGCCATTTCTGAAGCCAGATTGATCCTTCACCTGCTTTTGTGGATTGCTTTTGGGCTGTTTTCTTCAGAGGTGGTGTGACACAGTGATGTGCCTCTAGGACCGTTCCCTCCGACACCACAGGCTGGGCTGTGATTCAAGGGCAAAACAGGACTGCAGTAGCAGAAGAGCGCTTCTGGAAGACGTTGTCAGCTTTGTGCTCCGTTCTTGATGGCGTGTACCTACAGGCCTATTCTGCCTCTGGGTGTAGCTTACACCAGTTGCTTTGTAGGTCCCTAAGGGTGGACCTTGACTCCTCTGCTTTATTCTCTAGATGAACTACTGGAATATGAGGAGAAGAAGCGGCAGGCAGAGGAGGAGAAGCAGCCACTGCCTGAGCTGGTGCGAGCCAAGGTGCCTTTCAGCTCCTGCCTAGAGGCCTATGGAGCTCCAGAGCAGGTGGATGATTTCTGGAGCACAGCCTTGCAGGCCAAGTCTGTGGCTCTCAAGTGAGTGTGTCTGAGTTACTAGCTAGGCTATGACAAACTGGCAATAGCTGCATCTTTGGGGACTTCTTTCAGTTGCTTGGGGAAGAAGTGCTACCAAAGCTTTGTAGTCTTCCACACCCCGAACCCACAGAACATTGAAGCAGAGGGGGAACCAGTCCATCAGTGCTAGAGTGATTGCTCCCAAGGGATAGAAGTGGGCAGAACAGCAGTGCTAGTGAAATCCTTACCGTAGGACTTCCATTGCTGAGGGGCTACAAGAATACAGTGATATTCCAGAAAACTAACAGCTTTTAGTCTAAATTCAAAATTTACCTTTAAAATTAGTACTGACAGTGTGGCAACACTGGTCCTGCTTGGTGTCTAAAAATTCTTTAAAGGAAGTTTTTAGCTATAAAAGTTTGAGCAAAATGCTGGGTGTAACAGACGTGTGTGTTATTTTAAAGAATGCTAACTTAAATGCTAAGGTTTAAAAAAACAGCTTTAATTTGTCTCACTGCCTGCAGCACATGCAACAGTGCAAAGGTGTAGTGAGAAGATTACAAACTTAAGCAGCTTCCTGCTGTGATGCTGCTGACTGTTCCTCTGCAATGAAAGAGTAATCCTCAAAGAGCTGGAAGTCGTTTTCTAACAAATATACTATTATTAAGCAATAGCTACTTTAAACAAATGGTCAATAACACGATCACATTGAAAAGTAACATTTTGTTTTGCTTTTAAGTAGTGAGTTGTGTTCAAACACTTGGTAAGAATTAGCACTGAATATATACTGTTACTTAAGTTAATTTTATGGAATGTTACAATTATCGCCTGATAATAAGTATCTGTCTGTCTTGCTACTGCTTCTCCTTTCACATACATTCCCCTCTGTTTCATGGATTCCAGGCACCCTCTCTCTCAAATTGTTTAACTAAATAGTGTTCAATCAAATTCAGTTAGCTTAAAATTCACTGCTTTTGCTTCATATACAAAGAAGTGCTCTCGTGCTTGAAAGCTTGTCAGTTCTTGCAGCTGTATCTATTGGTCTAACAAAAGATGTTATTTCCTCTACATTCCTTAAGGGTTAGGCTTTTAATTAAAATCTGAGGAGGCTTGTAAAATACAGGATTGGAAGGTAGAGAACATGTACTATTTTTCCTCATCCCCCAAGTTTTTGTACACGCTCCATTCTGTCTCGTCAGAGCATCTGCTTTAGAAATGGTTCTGTGTTTGAAGAGCTTTAAGCTCAGCATAAGAGAGCTGCACGGATTTGTGCCCCCCCCCCCCCCAGCTTAGGACATACCTCCGCCCTACTCCCTGATTTCTTGAATCAGCTAGGTGCCCTCCATCATTGCTGACAAAGTATTTGTAAGTATTACTTGTCTCTTTCAGAACAACACGGTTTGCCTCTTTCCCGGATTATTTGGTGATCCAGATCAAGAAATTCACTTTCGGTCTGGACTGGGTGCCCAAAAAGCTTGGTAAGAAGGATGAGAAGTACAGAGCGTATAGGTATTTGGTGTCATATATGGGTTTTGTGGTCATTACTGAAAACTACCCCAAAAGGAGCTGCAGAGTGTAGCGTATTGCATCCCCAGGGACTTACCCTTTTAGATCTCCCAACCAAGTTCTTTGTTTCTGCCTCTATGGGGAGGCTGAGCAAGACTGTGTCTTGCAGATGTCTCCATTGAAATGCCAGAGGAGCTGGACATCTCTGCACTGCAGGGGATGGGGCTGCAAGACGGAGAAGAAGAAATGCCAGACATCGCACCCCCACTGGTGACACCAGATGAGCCCAAAGGTAGCCTGGGGTTCTATGGCAACGAGGACGACGACTCCTTCTGCTCCCCTCACTTCTCCTCTCCGACATGTTAGTGATTCTCCTCCTCTCTTCCTGATGCCTGACTCATTTCCTTGCTCTCCTTGTCTTGTCTCCCATGCTAGCGGTTTCCCACCTGCTCAGCCTTTCCCTGTCCCTCTGTCAGCGAATGCCTTCTCCCTCCCTTGCCCGCCTGTTATGCAAGGGTGTTATGCAAGGGAGCCTCTTGATTCCTGTTCCGTGGAGGACGGGGAGGTGCATTTAGAGGGGCCAGAGCTGGGATTTATACAAAATGTAACGGGTAGAGGTATTTTATTTTCACAAACCACGGTGGGAGGTAGAGTTTGGAAGCTAGGGAAGAGCCAGTGCTCCTGAGTTCACGACTCGAATCCTTTTGTCCCCTGGGCTGCCTGTGTGTGAGGCTGCGCTTCTGAAGAAGACAGGTAGCCAAGGGTGAGAAGAGCAGAGACACACAACTTGTGTGAAACGAAGCCAGGAAATGGTGGCTTGGGAGCCTGTGTGACACTGCACAAAAGGGAGCAGGCAGGGCTGGGTGGGAGCGGGTGGCTCTAATCTCTCTCTTCCCACAGCACCCATGCTGGATGAGTCAGTGATTATCCAGCTAGTGGAGATGGGCTTTCCCATGGATGCCTGCCGCAAAGCCGTGTATTACACAGGGAACAGTGGGGTTGAGGCTGCCATGAACTGGGTCATGTCACATATGGATGATCCAGGTATGAGACCATGTGGCCATGGTGAAGCTTATTGCCCCTGGGCCATTGGACCGCCTGTCCCACTGCCACAGTGGAAAACTGAAGTGGTTGGGACCTCAGACTGTATCCCTTTTGGAGAGACCTAACTGCTCTGAGCTGTGTGCTGTTTCCTGCTGCAGACTTTGCTAACCCGTTAGTTCTCCCTGGATCCAGTGGACCAGGGTCAACTATTGCCTGCCCAGACCCTCCTTCAGAAGACAGTGTGGCCACCATTGTCTCCATGGGCTTCTCCCGGGACCAGGCTATGAAAGCGCTTAGAGCCACGGTGAGAGGCATGGGTGACGTCAGAGTGAAAGCACCTTCTCAGGAACAGGCATTCCCAAGTTCACAGTCTTTTCTTCCTTCCAGAATAACAGTCTGGAGCGTGCCGTGGATTGGATCTTTAGTCATATTGATGACCTTGATGCAGAAGCTGCTATGGATATCTCAGAGGGGCGCTCAGCAGCGGAGTCCATCTCTGAATCTGTCCCCGTGGGTCCTAAAGTGCGCGATGGGCCTGGAAGTGAGTTCCAAGCAGTAGGAATGTGGATTTGGGGGTGCAAACTCTACATGGCTTTATCCTCCCTAGCGCATGTGGAGGCGGTCTGGTTGTTGAGGTGGAAGCAGGATGGAAAAGGAGAGGGATGGCAATGTAGGGTCTAGACGCTTCGGGCTGGTGATTCCCTGGAAGCTGGTGAGAGAGAGGCAGAGGAAATGCTGTCAAGTGAAAGATGGGAAGGGCTGTGCTTCTTTCTCCCAGTCATCCTGGGATGGTTTCCTGTTCCCATTGAAAAACCAGGTTGCGGTCCCTGTGCAGGATGAGTGCCGTGCTGCCCACGCTGCTGGGTGCTGTAGGGAGGGGGAATCCCTGCCGTTACCCACCCGGCACCCATGGGCCGAATAAGCAGTTGGAAGAGGGAAGGCTTAAGTGGTAGTTAGCACCTCCTGTTTCCCTGTACGTTTGGCCTCAAGACCAAATCCTCAGTCAGGCTTGGTGGAGACCCGCTTCTAAATTATAGCCCAGCAGAGCTTCTTTCAGGGATCCTTTCCTAAGAGGGCCTTGCGTAGGGTGTTTTGGGGTAAGATGCCTGCCTTTCTCTGACCGCTCCTCTCTTCCCTCCTCCTCTCAAGAATATCAGCTGTTTGCCTTCATCAGCCACATGGGCACTTCGACTATGTGCGGACACTATGTTTGTCACATCAAGAAAGATGGCAGGTAAGAGGGGTTTTCACAGCGTAAGGGGTCTTGGAGGTACAGCTTTAAGTCATTGTCCTCCTCTGTTTCTTCAGAGGGCTTAGGGGGTCGGGGGTGAGAGCAGGCGAGGGGAATTAAGTTGTGTGTTTGCCGCAGAATGGCGTCTCTGAGCTCCCCCTTTCTGCCTGTTGCAGGTGGGTGATCTACAACGACCAGAAAGTCTGTGCTTCTGAGAAGCCCCCCAAGGATCTGGGCTACATCTACTTCTACCAGCGGATTCCCAGCTAGAACATCCTCTCGCTGTGTGTGGTGGGGGCAGAGTGGGCTGAAGGCATTGCGGGGGCCGGGGGGAGGGGAAGGGGCAGGGGCCGTGAGGATGAGAGCAGGGTCCTTCTCTCCCCTGCTCCTCTTTCCCCAGTCCTCCCTTCTCCGTGGAGACACACGTGGAGAGAAGAGTTCCCTGACCAAAAAGACCAGGGGTTGGAGCCCCCGTGGACATGAGTGAAGGGGCTCCGGGAGGGGGAGGGAGGGTGGGGGCGGGAGGGGAGGGGGAATATCTGTTTCTGTAGGAAGTGTCCTCACTGTCCCCACCCCGATGTGACACACAGCCCTTAGTGCTTCTTCGCTGCTTGGTGGGATGATGCCACCTCCTTGCTGCCCTGGAGGGGAGGAGGGGGCTTGTGTGTACCTGTGGCTTGTGTATGGGGGGGGGGGGGGGGGGGTGCGCCCTCCTGCCTGCCCTGTGGGGTGAGGGGGCGGGGCGGGCAGCCAGTTGGGCCACGAGCGGCGTGTCGTCTCCCCCCCCCTTCCCCCTCGTGTGCCCTTTACATGCCAAAATACACGAGGGACAAAATAAAAGTCGAAATACACCCCCCCCACACCCTGTTTTCTGCCTGCCCTCTGCATCGCTGGGGCCCTGCGGGCTCCGGGGGTGTGAGCACCGATGCTGCGGCGCAGGCCCCCGCTTCCCCTCCCCTCCCCTCCTCTCTCCGCCTCGGGCTTCCCCGGCACAGCTTCCCCCCACCCCCGCCCCCGGTCTCGCCGCCAACACCGAGGAGCCGCCGGGGCCCGGCCGGCAGCGAAAAGGCCGGGCGTGCTGCGGGGGGGGGGCGTGGTCAGAGCGAGGGGGCGTGGCCACACTGAGGGGGCGTGGTCCCGGCCATAAAAAGGGGCGCCGGGTGCCGCGCGCCGCCGCCGCCGCCTGACCTTCGCGTCTCCTCCGGTACCGGCCGCTGTCTCCCGCCCGCTCGCACCCGCCATGGCGCCCAGGAAGTTCTTCGTGGGGGGCAACTGGAAGATGAACGGCGACAAGAAGAGCCTGGGCGAGCTCATCCACACGCTGAACGGCGCCAAGCTCTCCGCCGACACCGGTGAGGGGCGCGGCTGCACGTAGCGCACGTCCCGCCCGGCGCCTCTACGGGCCTTGTGGGGCCGCGGGGCCCGGGCCCGGGCCCGGGCGGGGGAGCGGCAAATGTCAGAGGGCGGCGGGGGCCTAAATATAACCCGGCGGCGGGACTAAATATACCCGCGAAACCGGATCCGGGCCCGGCGGACCCGTGCGGGCGTCCCCCGGGTCGCCTCCGGTTGATCCCCGGGAGGAGGCCTCCTCCCGGCGGGGGCGGGTGTCCCGGTGTCCCTGATGCTTATCATCCCCTCCCCGGCCGCCCGTCTCGTTGGGCCCCTCGGCTCTCCCTCCGCCTCGCCCCCGCCGCGCCCCGTGTGCTCCCGGTCCCGCCGCTCGGCCGGAACTGGGGGGTGGGGGGGGAGGTTGCGGAGCTCCGTGTTTCGTGCCTGGGTGGGCTGCGGAGCAGTGCCCTGGCCTCTTGCCGGTGACAGCCCCACGGCGTAACCCGATGCTGCCCTTTCCCACCCGGTGCACCCAGGCCCGGGCAGCAGGGTGGGATTCTTGGCCCGGTTTCTCAGCTGGGCCCCTTTCCAAGGGACCCGGTGTCGGGCCTGACCGTTGGCCTGGTATGGCCTGCCTGCCTACGGGAAAGGGCTTCCTCCCTGCTGTCGAGTCATCAGATAGCAGAGATGTTCCTGCTGCAGAGGGTCCCCCAAATGTCAGCGAAAGGGGGTGGGTGTGGGCCGAGCCTTGACTTCGTGACCCAAGGGATGACCTCCTGGGGCTGGGATTTGAGGTCGGCGGCTGGGTACGGTTTCTGCCCTTCGCCTGTCTCAAGGGTAACCACCTTCTCTGCCTTCCAGAGGTGGTTTGTGGAGCCCCTTCCATCTACCTTGACTTTGCCCGTCAGAAGCTTGATGCGAAGATCGGCGTTGCAGCACAGAACTGTTACAAGGTACCAAAGGGTGCTTTCACAGGAGAGATCAGGTGAGCCCACAGAGAAGAGTAAAGCCAGGGTGCCTCTGGGACGTGAATTTCCTCCAGAGGTGTGAGTCATCTCCTTTCTCCCCAGCCCGGCAATGATCAAAGATATTGGAGCCACGTGGGTGATCCTGGGCCACTCTGAGCGAAGGCACGTTTTTGGAGAGTCCGATGAGGTGAGTGACCCTGGGATGGAGAGATGGTCCAGCTCAGCTGTGCCTGCAGAGGCTGAGCAGTTAAAATACCACTACAGCAGTAGGTCTGACTATCTGTCGCCGCCTTTCTTTTCACTTCCCAGTTGATTGGGCAGAAGGTGGCTCATGCTCTAGCTGAGGGCCTTGGAGTCATTGCCTGCATTGGAGAGAAGCTGGATGAGAGAGAAGCTGGCATAACTGAGAAGGTGGTTTTTGAACAGACCAAGGCCATTGCTGGTAAGGGAAGAAAACAGGCTTCTTTTTTCCTGCTATGGACATTTGGGAAGAAATGGCCATCCTGGCCTTCCTGGAAGGCTAGCAGATATGTTGCTGCAAGTGTTCACACACACGCGCACACACACACAAAAAATATTAATCATGTCGATAAAAGACGTCCATGTTCCAGAAGGCTTTCCAGCTCTACCCTACCTAGCATGGGGTACCGTGCTTAGTTGTATCTTCTCCTTCCTCCCCAGATAACGTGAAGGACTGGAGTAAAGTGGTTCTTGCCTATGAGCCAGTGTGGGCTATCGGAACTGGTAAAACTGCAACTCCCCAACAGGTATGAGCTGGGGAAAGGTGGCTGACTAAATGGTGAACTGACCCTTCCCACTCGAGAGATCTTTAAGATTCTCTCTAAAGACTAACGATTTAGAGAATCTCTAAAGATTCTCTCAAAGAGATTCTCTCTTCTCTTTGGATTTGTACGCAGAGTAGGTATTGCTCAGCCCTCAGTGGGACTCTTTCTGTTCTGTTGCAGGCTCAGGAAGTTCATGAGAAGCTGAGGGGGTGGCTGAAAAGCCACGTGTCTGATGCTGTTGCTCAGTCAACTAGGATCATCTATGGAGGTAAATAAATCTAAAGCAGTGCAGGAAGCACTTAGTTTCTCTGCATTTTGCTGCAGCTGTACAACGTGCTCTGCTGATGAAGAAACTTCAGGTTGTCAGAGCGTGAAGAACCACCTACTAGGTTGTTTCAGTAAATGGGAGGCAGTTTTACTGTCTGCAGAGTAAGACGTGTAATATGCCCCATCCCTGGAAGTGTTCAAGGCCAGGCTGGATGGGGCTTTGAGCAACCTGCTCTAGTGGGAGGTGTCCCTGCCCATGGCAGGGGGGTTGGAACTCGATGATCTTTAAGGTCCTTTCCAAGCCAAACCATTCTATGTGGCTACTCTTACCTTTGTGCTCTGGCCCCATCTTTTTTAGAGCTGGCCACGTCTGACCTTAAAATACTGTTACCTCCTTAGGTTCGGTCACTGGCAGCAACTGTAAGGAGCTGGCCTCTCAGCATGATGTGGATGGCTTCCTTGTTGGTGGAGCTTCTCTCAAGCCAGAATTTGTGGATATTATCAATGCCAAACACTGAAGCAGCCTGTGAGGAGCAGTCCCTTGTGGTTCAGAGCAAGAAATGGAAGCAAGAAGGGACCTTTCATTGCACACGTACAGAGGCCTCCTCTGAGGCTTTCCCCCTCCACGGTCATTGTTCTAGCTGTGCTGCTAACCCCCACCACCATGTTGGAGTCCTGTTAGTGGAAGCCTGTCTTGGCAGAGTCTCGACAGCCTCCTCTCTGAATTGGCAAAATCCTTGGTTGCCTGTTGACCTGTAAGAGCCCACAGTCAACCTGGCCAGTGCCTCCCCCTTTCTCTGCAGCACTGCGGGGAGAGGGGGCAGCTGGTGCTGGGGGAGGGAAATAGGAACTACACTCTCTTGCATCCTTCAGCTCCACCAGCAAGGAGCCTGTCAGCTTAGACCCTTGTGAGATGTCTTACCTCACCTGTGTCCCGTACTGAACAATAAATGGAAAAAAAAAAAGAAAAAGCAAAGGTGTGTCCTGGATCTTATTCAGAGGCAGCTGGGGACAGGCAGTGTATGGAACTTACTACTGCTGGAGGTAGCTGGTTGCGGAGAGGGCAGTGTGGGTTTTGTGGGCTTTATTTTTTTGAGGGCCCACCGTTGTCCCAGTAGGCACTGCAAATGTTCAGCCTGCGTCTTACTGTCAGGTTTCACTTGCAGCATCGCCCTGAGCAACTTGTTTCTCTCCCGTTACAGCTCCTCTTTGGGCCCATGGTCATCTGTGTGCGTCTCTATTCCAGTACCTGCTGGAGCACCTGGCTGTCCCACTAGTGAGCTGAGCAATCCAGGCAGTCCTGGTGATGTGCCCAGCCCTACCCTCTTTGCCCGTGAGGACTGGTGATTGACTTTGCCGCTCATTAACTATGGAGCGGAGCGGCTCCCTCTTTATGCAGGGCAGGTTTTGAGGCCACGTGCTGGGGCTGTGCTCGCTGCCTGCTGGTGGGTGAGAAAGCAAGACTAGATGCTGTTTCCCAGCTGCTGCACCAGCTGGGAGATTTTTTAGGCAGTACTAAGGGTAACGAAGAAGGAAGTGCCTCAGAAGGAGGAGCTTAGCTGTGGGGCAGCGCTCTGGTACAGAGCAGACATGGGAAGTGGGGGCTCAAGTCTGTCAATGCGCAGCTGAGAGATCATCTCCCAGTGCACGGCTCTGGTCTGGTTTTTGTAGCCGTGGCATGTTCCTCCCCTGGCACTCCAGCTGTCAGCGTATTGCCCTGCCAGCGTCGCCTCAGGGGTGGAAAGTTGAGGGAGCGAGGAGAAGAAAATCATAGGAAACCATCTAATGCTGCAGGTCCTCCTGCTCTGCTCGTGGCGCTCCTCCCTCCCCGCTGCACCGGACAGGGACAGAAGAGCAGGGCATCTCCTTCCCGCCTGGAAGCAGAAGTCTGGCCCCCACCCTGCCCCTTCCTCGGCAGGAGCCAGCACTGGGACCCAGTGGGGCAATCCCTGTTAGGGAGCAGAGGGTGGTAGTGGGTCCCAGGCGTGGGAGCCTCTCGTGATGGAGGAAAGGCTGCCAAACAGGGAAGGATGCGTGGTGGCCTGGGAGGGAAGATCCTGACTGCAGCACGGAGCTGGCAGCTGCTGGCTCTCGCTGCGTGCAGGGAGGAGGATGCTTCAAAGACACACATGCAGAAAAAAAAAAAAAAAATCCTGAAAACCCTGTGGTTTCTACAGCCACAAGGGCATTGGGGTCAGTGTGAGCAGAGCAGCAGTGACCGGGTTGGGACATGGGCTGTGCCGAAAGCTGCCGGCAGCGGGTAGGCAGGATCGCTCACGGGGCTACAACGCCACTGTGGGTTCCTGCTCCTGCCCACAGAGCCCAGGAGAGTGACCTACATAGGGAAAAAAAAAACCAGATGGGAGCCAAGCGTCGATCTTGCCGCTTGGAGGAGAACAGAGGGGCACGAAGGCATTCGTTTCATGAGGAACAAACTCATGGAAAATAATTTCTGCATCAGCAAGAATGCCAGATCTTGTTTTTCTTTTTGTCTGCTTTTTGGCAGGACCGCAGCTCCGTGGAGTGGAAATGCTGCCAGGTCCTCACTGCAATTTCTGGTGGTTGGATCTTAAAACAGGTTGCTGTCGGGGAAAAATGCATCGTGCCAGATGTGACAGCCCAAGAGAGGCTGCTGCGGCCCCACGTCCTCAGCCCCAACCTGTAGCCAGGCTGAGCTTGTGGTCCCAGTAGGCACCCACAGATAAACACACATATACACGGATGACCACACAGATAATGGCCAGCCACTCAGAGCACTCAGATGAACTCAGCACCAGTAGGCTCATCCCACCTCCTCCTCTGGCTGAGCCGGATGGAGGTGTGCTAGTGAGCATGCATATATATGTGTACATATATTTATATAGATGCTTACACACACCTACAATGTGGGTCCAGCAGCTGGGCTCAGGCAGTCTGCCCAGTAGCTGCTCCTCAATCCCAGCCTCTACACTCACCCTGGTCCCCCACTAGCCGGCTCCCCCATGGTACTCTGGACCCCCAGGCCTCTCAGCCTCTTCATCAGCTGCCAGGACCCCCTGCCTCCCCCTAGCAGCTGGCTCCTCCCTTGCATCCTCCCCCTGAATCCTTAATTTTGGCTCCCACCTGCCATTGTGCCCCTGTTCTCCTCGAGATGGGCTTTTGGTGGGCTGATGGCTCCCAGGATGGGCCTGGGAGCAGCCTGGCAGGGTGCTGTTTGGGCTCCCCCTCCTGCTGTCATCTCCCTGTGCTCCTTCGTGGGTGTGCAGACGAGCTTTTAGAACATCACCTCCTTAATGATCAGTATAGTTAGGTTTGTGATCTTTTCTTTTTTTTTTTTTTTTTTTTAATATATAAACTACATAATGTTTCTCTCTTTTAAAGATTTGGGTTTCCTTGTATAATTTCTCTTGTTTCTTGAAAGCTCTTTGGCCACCTAGAAGCAAGGCAACCCAGCCATATGTTCCTGTTGCAAGACCATATAAAACATGTGCTGTGCGTAGAGATGCACGTGGCTTCTGCCAGTCCTTTCTTCAGCATAAAGAGATGAGGGACGGGAAGAACGACGGTTGGACTAGATGATCTTAAAGCTCCCTTCCAGCCTAGACAATTCTATGATTCTACGAAAAGCATGTTGTCGCTTTTCTTCCAGCACCCCTTTGCCGAAGGGCTCCTTAAAGCCTTGGAAAGCAAAGGCAAGAGGAGCCGGAGTGTTTTATGCACAGAAGGTTGTGGGGTTTTTTTGCAGGGGATGTAGTGGAAAAACCCCATCATAGGCAGGTTGATGACCAGGGAGTGAATTCAGATGGAGCGAGTGTAGCACGGGAGAAGAGGTCAGCACTGGGGAGTCAAGCGGGATGAGGCAGGGGACACGGGTGGCAGCTTGCCCTGCAGTCCTAAGCGCAGAGGGATGCTTTGCAAGGAGGGGTGATGGCTGGCACACACTCTGCCAGAGCGTGAGACTCGTGTGTGACGGCTGTGGGTCCAGCTCGGTTTGGACCAGCTTATCTAACACTGACGTTGCCCGGGGGCCGTGATGGAGCAAAGTGCACCCAAGGGAAAGGGCGCAGGGCCTTGGACTTTGGTACTAACTGCAAAACACTGGTGTCCGTCAGCTCCGAGCAGCATTCCTGCCCAGTAAACACCCAGCTCTGCTCAGCAGGCAACGGGGGCACCAAAGCTGGGCAGGCACCGATGGATGGCATCTGCTGGGCACTGGCAGCCTCAGCCCTCCCTGGCTCCCCAGCCTGGGGCAGGGGGGCTGAAGCAGCATCACTTGCAGCAGGTCAGGACACCATGCCCCCAAAAGCTGCTTTCTGGCATCTGGGAGATCATGTAATGGGAGGTTTCATGCAGAGCCCAAGCCTAATTCTGCTCAACACGTTAATTAAACATTTATCAGAGGGAATGTCTTTCCTCAGAGATATTCACCGCCTGAATGGCCACCACCCTCTGCAGCCCAGACTTTCTTTGAAGCCAGCCCCATTTTGAGGTGGGGGCGGGGGGCAGGACGACCTCCAGTGGTCCCTTCTCACCGAAATGATCCTTCAATTCTCCGGAGACAATCCTAAAAATTGCGGATGTCACCCAGCTAGAAAGGACCAGGAGGCAGAATAGGATGACAAAGTGCTTCTGCTGAAGGCGAGACATGCTCCGAGCTTTCCACGTGCAATTTAATACCAAAAAATGACAGGCTACTGCAGTCGGAGCCGCAAACTGACCCACGCGGAGGGCTGGGAGGAGTATTTACCAGCAGGATGGTGAGAACAGGAACGTCGGGGAGCTCGGATGGCCCATGCACGGCAAAGCCGCGGCACCCGGGCGGCTGCAGGAAACCCAGCGTTAGCTGCGGCGGGATGCACAAACCGGAACAGGGCCTGTGAAATTCGAGAAGTTTCTCTTTTTTTGGGGGGTGTGTGTGTGTGTAACTCGGAGATGTCGAGAGTTTGGGTTTCACAGGCAGCAGAAACGTCTGGATTTGGGCGGGGGGGGGAGGGGCCTGGGGAGGGGGGGCGAGGATGATGCTGGCGAGAGAAGGGCTGTCTCTGGGACAGTCCAGAGGAGGAGGGCTGCGCAGCCGAGGCCGAAGGGGGCCTGTAACGCCTTGCAACGCCGCGCATCGCCCTGCGCCACCGCGCATCGCCGCGCAAACCCGCGCAGCGCCGGCCCCGGGAGCAAGAAGCCCCGCCCCCCCCCGCCCCAGGCGCTGTCACTCAGCGCGGTTGCTATGGCAACGGCGGCAGGGCCCCGCCTCCTCCCCCCCCCCCGGTTTCCATGGCAGCGGGGAGCCGCGGCCTGACCGCCCCGGCGGGCCCGAGGGAGCTGCCGGAGCGCGGCGGGACGCGGGTCCCTGTGAGGATGGAGGGCGAGGAGCTGGGCGGGGACGAGTACAACCTTCAGGAGGAGGGGGAGGAAGGAGAGGAGGAGGAGGAGGAGGAGAAGAAGGCGCTGTCGGAGGAAGAAGAGGTGAGGGAGGGGGGGCCTCAGCACCCTCTCTGGCTGTGGTTAGGCCAGCTCTGGCGTCGTGCTCTCTCCTTCTCTCCCAGGTGCCAGCCCCGTGTCCCCTGACGGAGGAGGTCCTGAAGGAGGGCCTCTCTCTCCTCTGCAAGACCGGCAACGGCCTGGCCCACGCCTATGTGAAATTTGAAGCCAAATACAAGTGAGTGTGCAACACCTGCCCAGGGAGAAGGCCTCCTCCTCCCTGGGCATCTATGTAGCCACGGAGCAGCTGAGCGGTAAGGCCATTTGGTGGCAGACCCTGTGGGGCAGGAGCATTTCCAGGCCATGTGTTATGGCTGGCTGGCTTCCAATCTCTGCCTCAGCGTAACTTGTCCACCCTCAGCCCTGAGCTGGGGACTGACTCCACCATAGCCAGATGCACTGGTGGGAACATCAGTGTCCCCCTAGACTGAGAGGAGCCTGCCCATCGCTCTGGACTGTGGTCTCCTAAGGGGACCTGAACAGGATGACCTCCCCACAGTCACTTGGATAAGTATCCATTAAGCATCTCTCCTGTTAACTGCTAACCTTTAAGGCCATGCACTTGTAAGTACAGTGACACAATGGCCTGGGGACAGTTTGGAGCCCCAGCCCCAACAGTACACCCACGTAACTCTAGACCTAACTAACAGGCCTCAGTAAAACTGTGTCTTTCAGCAGTCTCATATATATCTAAACCAGCTTTTTCCCACTAGCAAAGTCCTTCCACACAGTCCTTGGTGTCACCACTACTGTTTACCAGACATTTACCCTCCCTTCCCCCCCCCCAATTTACCCTCTTTTCTGCTCTGGTTCTGCCCTCTCCTGACAAGTACAGTTCAATGGCAATAAGTACTCCCTGTGCCAGGAAAGCAGGTCCAATTGTAATATTTGACCTTGTTTACAGACTATTCAACCACCTGTCCCCGATGCCTGCCTTTTTCCTCCTTATCTCCCGCACGGCTTCCTAGGACAGCAGGGAAGTAGGAGAGGAGGGTGCCCTCCCTCCAGTAGCGGTGAGGAACAAAACAAGAGCTGGTAGCAGGGTGAAATATGAGAGGTGTTTTATTCACATCCTCCCTCCCACAGGGACTTGACAGACATCAGCCTCCTCGAATGCTTCATTCACCTGCGGTACGTGGATCTGTCAGAGAACAAGCTGCGAGATTTGTCTCCACTGAGCAACCTAACCCACCTGCTTTGGCTGAAGGTGGATAGGAATCTGCTTACCAGTGCCCGCATGCAGGAGCTGCCCTACCTCCAGGTCATCAGCTTTGCTCACAACCGTATCAAGGATATGGAGGGCATTACTCACCCCCGCTTAGCCAACCTCAGCCTGGAAGGTGATAGAGACAACTTGCCTTTATTCTTGTGCACATAGGACACGCTCTTTGGGTGGGATTAACGCTCTCATTGTTTCTTCCTCCTTTCTTCCTCCTTCCTCAGGAAATAAAATCCAGACAGCACTGGGTCTGAGTCACGGCCAATTGTTCAGCCTGCAAACCCTGGAGCTGCGAGGAAACATGCTAGAGAGCACAGCAGGGCTCAATCTTTCCAAGCTCAAGAACCTCTACCTGGTAAGGGATCAGCCAGCTAGGGGAATGGGACAGAGCTGCTGCAGAGCAGCCAGGGTACCTCCAGTCAGTGGAAGGAGAGGACGAGGCCATCCCCTTCAAAGCAGCGTAATTTTCGTGCTAGCCCATTCAGTTCAATCTTCTCAGCCTGAGAGAAGGACAGATTTCAGAGAGCTAAAGAGACAAAATCACTTCTTTGGGGTAGTTCCTTCTACACTGTCTGCCCAGGTAGTGCAAAGGGAGTAGAATCATAGAATCATGGAATCATAGAATGGTTTGGGTTGGAAGGGACCCTAAAGATCATAGAGTTCCAATCCCCCTGCCATGGGCAGGGACACCTCCACTAGACCAGGTTGCTCAAAGCCCCATCCAACCTGGTCTTGAACACTTCCAGGGATGGGGCATCCACAACTTCTCTGGGCAACCTGTTTCAGTGCCTCACCACCCTCACAGTAAAGAATTTCTTCCTAATATCTCATCTAATCTAAATCTACCCCCTTCCAGTTTGAAGCCATTACCCCTCATCCTATCACTACATGCCCTTGTAAAAAGTCCCTCTCCAGCTTTCTTGTAGACCCTCATCAGATACTGGAAAGCTGCTCTAAGGTCTCCCTGGAGCCTTCTCCAGGCTGAACAACCCCAACTCTCTCAGCCTGTCTTTATAGGAGTAAGTAGCCACTGACCAATAATTCCTCTGCAGAGAGTGGAGGAGTTGGCAATGTTCAGTGTTCTTCCCTCCCAGCCTCCTATGGGAGAGCGGTGTTCTCTTCTGGTGGTGTTCTCTTCTGGCAGTGTTAGGCAAGCCTGTATTCTTTGTGTCCTGGGACCCCCTGAGGTTAGCGGGGAAAGCAACAGGTTTGCTCTGGGTGGCAGGGGGAGGTGATGCCTCTTTCTCTTCCCTGGTGGGCCTAATCAAATACTGGGTTAAAACCAGCACAATTATATGATTCACACCTTCAGCTGCCAAAAAAGAAACGGATTGAACATTGCAGTGAAACTAAGATAGGAGAAGCAATTTCCTAATACCATAAACAATTGCTTCAAGGAACATTTGCTCCTAGAGACGCAAGTGCAGAAAGGATGTATGGCTTAGTTCCATGCAACACACAGCGCTACAGCTTGCAAAGACTGTATAGGTGTCCTGAGTCACTACCTCTTAAAAGCAATTAAAGATGATAAAGGTTTTGAAAAGCTCTATGGTTTCTTTTCATCAAGACTCCCTGGTAGAAAACCCTGAGGAGATTGCTTGCTGAGATTGTCTGCAATGTTCTGGTAGAAAACTGAGATTTTAGGGCTAGAGGTGCTGGAAGAAGGGATGAAGTGGATAAGTCACTAGATATAATACAGAATTTCAAAGTAAAACCAGTCATTTTAGTGAATGATTAGAGGAAAGAAAGCACTGCGCCAATATTTAAAGAAGGTTCCTGGAATGACTGAGGAATTTCTGAGCTGCACATACGAAGTGGGCAAATTGCAAGACGTGATTATTAAAACTGGAACAACTGACTCATTTTTCAGGAATCTTTGGGGCTTGAATTTGTCTCCCATGTCTGCCCGCTCACTAAGTCATCTCTCTCAGTACTGCTTTGCTTTCTGTGTAAAGATTTTGATATTATGTGAGCCACGGGTAGATGAAGCTGATGCCTCAAGGACAGGGTTCAAGACTAAAGTGTTCAATTTAAAGGACCTGCACCAAATTTGGTTAATATACGACACAGTTGCAGATGAAATTTAGTATTTAAAAAGTTATAGCTGCCAGAAGGAAGACTATGAGCTAGCTGCGTGTCGTCTCAAGTATACTATGAGTATACTAGTCTCACGAGTATCACGTGGCACTTGTGTCAGTTTGAGGATCACTGCTGTCAGTAGGGTTGTGTTGGTTCCTGGTGCAGCATTGTGCAGCAGCGGTGACAATAGCGAGAGCAAGGTCAGCTATGCAGGAAGGGGAGAGGGAATCATGGGGAACATAACTATAGTAGCTTTCCATAAGAAATTGTGGCATCACATCTATGTGAAGAACCGGTATCTAAAGTAAGGTGATGATGTGAGCATTTAATTAAAAGAGTTATATGGAATGTTCTTTGATTTAGGGGGAAAAAAAAAAAACCACCAACCCTGAAAAAAATCCGTTCAGCATTTGTTTTATTAGTGCTTGCAGGGTCAGAGCTGTTAAAATTATTCACACTGATGTAATGAAGAAAGTGAGAGTGATGGGAGGTTACTATTAATTTTACAGACCAGTGGTCTGTGAGCTCCCCACCCTTATTTCCCACACCAGTTCCTGATTTCCTCTGAGGTACTAATCCTTCTTTCCTGGTTGTTAAAACTGTTCACACGACTTGCTACATCTCTAACTTTCCACTTTTTGTCCTTGTGTTACCCTCTTTACTTGGCCCAGCTGATCCAGACTTTTCCCTGGCCAGTTTCCATGAGAGCCCCCCTTTTCTACAAAACGTCCTTTTCCTGAGTGACCCAGTCCTAAACTGTTCTCTTATCCCACCAGTTCAGCCCGTGCCCCTTTCATTAGTCTCAGGTGGTGGCTGTGTCACTGCCTGGGTACCAACAAGGAACAGAGAAGACGATGGCACCTCTCTCCCCATTTCCCGTGCAGGTATCTGCATCCTTAGAGACTGCAGCCCAGAGCCACAATCCCAAGTGGAGCCCTGTGCAGCTCCAGGCGGGAGAACGTGGTGGGAAGGCTGTAGTTACCAGGGATGTTCCAAACTCAGCTGCACAAGGCGATGAGCAGCCTGACCTCGCACTGGTGCTGGCACTGCGGTGAGCTGGGGCTTGAGCAGGAGACCTCTAGTGGTCTTTTCCAGCCGAAATCCCTGCTGTGAAACTATTGCTGAAATTCAGAGCTTCACTTTTCCCCGTCTCGTAACTCACATCACAGTGAAGTGAATGAAATTCAATGATGGGGAATTTTGAACTGATAGGATACGTTCTTCCTGCCGTATGACTGTCGGGTTTGTTGCAAGAAGGTGCATCTATGGATGGATAACAACAATTATACCTGGAAAAGCTTAAAATTAAACCAACCAACAACCCCCACCCTCCCCCACAACCTCTCTCAGGAACACACACAGCCTGCTTCTGCTCCTAGAGGAGTAAAAGAGGAGACTTCTTGATAGTAGATTTCCCGCACAAGAGAAGCAGCCGACAGTGGAAGTGGAAGATCCCTGGACTTACATGGACTATGTGACTGAGAGGGGCTGGTTATTTTTCTTTTAAATACACTTGTTTCAGGCTCAGGCCCCTGCTTTCCCCTCCACGCTGTCGCTGTCTGAGGCGTTAGGGACTCAGATGCGGCACTGCCATGGAAGGGGGTGCTGTGCTGGCAGTGGAGTATTCATCTGGGGTGGGTTTCGTCCTTAGTCACCAAGTGAAGCTACAGGAAACACTTTTAGTCCTTGAATCTGAACACTGAGAACCCATTTGGCCAAGACCCTGAGCAACCTGATCTAGCTTCAGAGAAGGCTGCATTATGAGTGGTAGGGAGTCTGCAGGGTAGAAAGAGCTTTAAAGGCCAGAAATAACTGCTGTTCCCTCCCTTGTGTGTCCCCTTTTTCCTTCTCTCTTCCTGCCTCCTTGGTGCTCAGGCCCAGAATGCCATTCGGAGCCTTGAAGGCCTTGAGGGACTAGGACAGCTGACAACTCTGCACCTCCGTGACAACAAGCTTAAGACCCTGGATGGATTCTGTAGTAGCATGAAGTGCCTGCAGTACCTCAATCTACGGTGGGTCCTCCCTGCTCTGTGTTGGAACCAGAGACGCCTTCATCAGGCTGTCAACTTCCATTTAGATCTTT